>NC_137862.1:2766961-2889461 GCF_963924005.1 Protomyctophum bolini | reverse complement strand
TGATAAATGCGAGAGTATTTATTGGGTGTACACTGTAAATCCCTGGAACATGTGACGCGTTTAAACCTAAACACCAGTGTGTAATAATAAAATGCCAAGTGTTTATTAATATTCATACAATATAGTAGAACACGAGTTCACGAGAACACCTCACGAGAACACCTATAATATGACTGACTTTGATTGTAAAACCTAAACACGTTTATGTGTTTAAAAAGTGTTACAGGGATTAAACATGTTCTTCTTTTTATAATCTAAACACTGTGAGACGTTTAAAAAGTGTTACAAAGTATGTGTTTAAAACAGTTTATAACCTAAACGCTTGGGTTTAGTGTGTAGCGTATTCTATTTACTTGCCTACATAATTGTAAACTCTACACTAAACATTAGCAGTCTCATAAGTCAAGTAAAGCAATCTCATCATTCTCATGTTCATACAGAGAATACAGAGGGAAAGGCATATACTCGGTGTAATATTCCTCAGTGCAAAACGTTGCCAGGTCCAGGTGGCACAGATAAGTAAAGTCAGCTTCTTAGCAGCGGCTTGGTGGCTCGATGTGGCTCAGCCAGTCGCTCAGCCGACACACACAATTATTGTAGTTTGTGGGAAGCTGGCAACTAAGGGA
This sequence comes from Protomyctophum bolini, assembly GCF_963924005.1. Classification (NCBI taxonomy): domain Eukaryota; kingdom Metazoa; phylum Chordata; class Actinopteri; order Myctophiformes; family Myctophidae; genus Protomyctophum; species Protomyctophum bolini. Next base: position 2,888,835 of record NC_137862.1, on the reverse strand, counting down.
CTCAGACAGGGCTCCATTTTCTTCACCGCTAAAACCCTTATATCCCTAAACTTCTTTGCCTTTTTTTTTTTCTTTTACTATTTTGCTAAACCTTTTTGAATAGTTAAAATGGCCCGTCTACAAGCTCACAATGTGTCAATGTAAAAAGGACAGGAAAGGTACCATGTTTACCCAGGGTAACTGGACTAAGGAAAGGAAAGGTACTATGTTTACCCAGGGTAACTGGACTAAGGAAAGGAAAGGTACTATGTTTACCCATGGTAACTGGACTAAGCTCAAGAACTTGTTTACAGCCAGGCCCTGCTCATAGAAACATTTCATGGTAGAGGTTCAATGCCTTGTCCAAGGGCACTTCAGCGGTGGTAATTTTAACGTGCCGGTCCGGGGATACGAACTATAGCGACCTTCACGATATAAAGACCGCTCCGCAAACCGCTCGGCCACCGCTGCCAGACTACTGTAAATGTAGATTGGCTATAGTTGAACTATTCAGTCTTTGTTACGTCACTAGTAGTGACTGATAAAAGGCCTACATGTCGATCATTATTATATGTATTGCTTCAGTGTGCTGTAGTAGAGAGGTATAATAATCTATTTCATATATGTGATGATTAGATTGGAAATACAATTTAATAATGTAATGATACATGTCTTTAATACAATCCATTATAACACATTTATGCTACTGAAGAGAAGAGAAGAGAAAATTAATTAATAAAAAACTATTAATTTACATTAAGACTTGGGGTCTATGACGAAAGCCACGGCAAAGCCTCATTACTTCTTGTCTCTTTAGTTAATCCATTCTGAACGGGAACCTCTTTTGGTGTTAGCATTATGTTATGCTTTAGCTATTGAAAAATAGCAGATCTACAAGCTCATAGCGTGCCACCGAGTGGCGCGCTACGAGCTTGTAGGTCTGCTATTTTTGAAGAATCGTGAAAAGTGACGTGAAAGTGTTTGAGAACGACTGACATAGAAAAACTGCTTCTTTAAGAAAACTGTCAGGATGTATAAGACATTTTTAGAATCTGATCTCAGGTCAGAATGGGTTAATTGCGTTGATAAAAAGCTACTGTACAGTCTCCTCAAAGCTCTGTAAAACTTCTGCCACGCCGTTACGGAAGTCTAGAGAGACTTTGAGGACTAAATTAGCAAAGTAACAGGAAACCAAAGCAATTTGCTCTCTCCATGTACAATGGTTCCTCCCGTTGAATAGAAATGAAGAAATTGCCGGCACACACCATTTACAGTTCCTGAGGCAACCATGTCACAGAATAAGCTCTATCAGTGGTACACTCTAACCATGTCACAGAATAAGCCTGTCTGGTTTCAACCTGGCTCTATCAGTGGTACTCTCTGCAGGAAGGAAGGCTTTCTGGCAGGCCAGGGTTTGGTTTGTCAGAGCGATCCATCAAGAGGAGCTTTGCCCGGGCCTTAAAGAGAGGATGTCGAGGTTCAAAGAGGAGGAAATCTAGCTATCTTATAGGTCACATGATGAGTCTTAACTAAGCACCTGCCGTGTGACACTTGCATCAGAAACTTTTGATGTGAAAGGAGAAAAGAAAAGTGATTAAAAAAGTACGACATTGTATACAAGTGCCTTGTATATAGAGTGCCTTAATAACATATTATGCCAACAACAAAGAGACCAGGTTGAAAGTGGTTAAGGCACACTATTCTAAAATACATCAGTTTTCTCATTCATAAACGGCTTACTGATTGGTGAACTCAACTCAACACATTCTCAATCACAACTTGTCACATAATATGGATACTTGGTCAGGATCAGGGTGTCACTTTTAAACAATCTTTATAGCTAGCTACTGCATATTAATATATCCAAAGCAGACTCTGTGAATTGGTCTTTTGAACCGGGCGTAACTGAGGAACACTTTTCAGAGGAAGAGTGTCGGACATATTATTATATTAACTGCATTTCCTGGGAGGTAATTTTAGGTCACAGTGGGTTTGAGGTGTTAGATTTCTTTTTGACGACGCACAAGGATGAGATTTAAATTTGCTCTTGGGAGAAAGAAATTACGTTTGCGGTTGTTTTACAACGACACGGTGGAAATGACCAGCACGTCGTCGTGCTGAGCACTGCATAGTGCACTGCTCTCAGTTAACCCATTCTGACCTGAGATCAGATTCATACGAGGTTTCCACTGGACACACACTGGTCTGATTAACCCATTCTGACCTGAGATCAGATTAAAAAAAATGTCAGTCGTTCTTCGATTTTTCAAAAATAGCAGACCTACAAGCTCGTAGCGCGCCACTCGGTGGCGCGCTATGAGCTTGTAGATCTGCTATTTTTCAATAGCTAAAGCGTAACATGATGCTAACACCAACATGGGTTCCCGTTCAGAATGGGTTAAATGAAACGCCATCATTTGACTGGACATAATTGAATCAACCTGCAACGCACCTAATCAGATCGTTCAACCTAATTCTCGCCAATTCTCCCTTCTCCAGCTCACCCATTGTGGGTGCTGGACACCCCCCCTGACCAACGATGTATAGTCAACTTCCTAGAATACGGTTTATAAATTAATTACATGCAGACAATTTTTTTTTTTATCCCACGATTTTGTAACCCATTTTTCACCCCTGTGTCAATCATCTACTGTGATCCTGGGCTCTACACACCCTCCACCAACCTAGTCCCCATATATGGGGGACAAGGGGAGAGCAACGGACTTGAACGCATGCTTCCTTCATGCCTGAGTGTCCAAGTTGCTCCTTTACACCTGACAGGGGGGGGGAGTTTCCCTGGTTGGACGTATAGCGCGTGGAAGGAACACGTTATTCCAACCAGTTCCTTTCATGCAGACAATGTTTAAGACAGAGGAAGTGCATAGGAAGGAGACCCCTGGAACGTCTCGGAATACCCCAGGAGGAGGAAGTCACTATAATGTTGCTCTGGAGAGGGAAGTCTGTTGGAGCTCCCTGGTGGAGCTGTTGCCCCCGCGACCCGAGTACGGATAAGCGGTTGAAGATGGATGGAGGAAGTGAATAGGCTGAACACTGGTTCAGCTGAGGACGAGTTCTTGCAGAGTCATCATGAGATCATGGTGAGATTTCGGCTCAAACTATTTGCCTCTCACTGCAGTTCCACCGAAAGTGGTGGTAGAAAAACGGCTAGGTTATCTCTATGACCTGTGGAGATAATGTCACATGGCCAGACAGAGGTCTGCCGACACACAGGATTACTGCGAGATAACAATCTGGCCATCAACACCGCAAAGAGCGTGAATTTACTCACTTAACCCATTTTGGACTGAGGCCGATTTAAAAAAAAAAAGGCTTCTAAATCCTAACATTTTTCTGAAAACCCCATGTTTCTATGTCAGTTGGTGCTCAACCTTTTTCATGTCAAGGACCCCCAGAATTATCTCTATTGGGCCACGGACCCCCCCCCATCTCAAAATATGTCGTTCCAGGGACCCCCCCCCCCCCCCAGAAGCAAATATTTTAGTTCAAAATGTTCGCTCTGAAATATATATATATTCAATGATTTGCACCACATTTTAAGGATTTTTCAAAAATATTTTTTAGCTATTTATAGCTATTGAAAAATAGCAGATCTACAAGCTCATAGCGCCTCACCGAGTGGCGCGCTACATGAGCTTGTAGGTCTGCTATTTTTCAATAGCTAAATTAGAACAATTAATGTTTAAAACAACAAAAAGGGGTTCTCGCCAAAAATGGATTAAAATGTAGCTGCTGCTGCCTGCACTCGACTGTGAGGAGCAACTCTCACAACTTCATTGATTAACCCATTCTGACCTGAGATCAGATTCTAAAAATGTCTTCTACATCCTGACAGTTTTCTGAAAAAGCTATGTCTTTTTCTTTCTTTTTTTATATATATTTTTTATCCCACGATTTTGTATCCCATTTTTCACCCCTGTGTCAATCATCTAATGTGATCCTGGGCTCTACACACCCTCCACCAACCTAGTCCCCATATATGGGGGACAAGGGGAGAGCAACCTAGTCCCCATATATGGGGGACAAGGGGAGACCAACCTAGTCCCCATATATGGGGGACAAGGGGAGACCAACCTAGTCCCCATATATGGGGGACAAGGGGAGACCAACCTAGTCCCCATATATGGGGGACAAGGGGAGAGCAACGGACTTGAACTCATGCTTCCTTCATGCCTGAGTGTCCAAGTTGCTCCTTTACACCTGACAGGGGGGAGTTTCCCTGGTTGGACGTATAGCGCGTGGAAGGAACACGTTATTCCAACCAGTTCCTTTCCCCTCCATCAGGCGCCCCGGCTGGCCAGGGGGAGGCAGTATAGAGACCAGTTCCTTTCCCCTCCATCAGGCGCCCCGGCTGGCCAGGGGGAGGCAGTATAGAGACCAGTTCCTTTCCCCTCCATCAGGCGCCCCGGCTGGCCAGGGGGAGGCAGTTTAGAGACCAGGATTACCAGAACCCATATCTCTATAAATGAACCCAATTAAAGCATCTGTGGAAAAATCATGAAAATATTGACAAAACAATTAGTTTATTTTTCTCCAATGGAGACTCTGTGACGGGCCTTAATCCAACGTGGCAGAAAGACGATTTCAGTGAGTCGGTTAAGAGGGTCTGCTCTGTTACCCTGCCATGTTCTAACCCATTTAGACCGGACGTCGATTCTACAAAAATGTCTTCTAAATCACGACAGTTTCCAGGAAACCCCATTTTTCTATATCAGTGGTTCTCAAACAATTTCATGTCAAGGACCTCCAAGAATATATGATATTGGCCGCCGACCCCCATCTGAAAATATGTTGTTCCAGGGACCCCCCAAGAAGCAAAGATTTGAGTTAAAAACGTTCGCTCTGAAAGAAACAATTTTCAAAGATTTGCACCACATTTTCACGACTTTTAAAAAATGCTATTTCTCAATAGCTAAAGTATAACATATAATGCTTTAAAACACCAACAGGGGTTCCCGCCCCAAAATGGGCTAATCTAGTATCAGTTATCAATCAGGAATTAATTAATTAATTCATTATTGTGTCATTATTAGACATTACTGTAGATACAGTATCTACTGGATAGGAAGGAAAGGAATACCATGACATTTAAGATGATAAATGTGGTGTTCTTTTATACAATGAATTGTATATTCTCAAAGCTACAGTAAGTTATAGTAACAACATGTACTGTATACACACACACACACACACACACACACACACCGACGGAATTACAGTAGGAAGTCTAATATAACGTAGTTAAAATCACAGTAGTGTGCTCATTATTAATGTAATCCAATGCCGCGCTGACATTCAGTTCCAACGGAAGTATGCATGAATAAATAACCTTTGTTTTAGTGCTCCCGTGTCATCCTAACCCATTCTGGGCGGGAACCCCTTTATGGTGTTATATAGCATTATGCTATGCTTTAAAGCTATTGAAAAATAGCAGATCTACAAGCTCGTAGCGCGCCACCGAGTGGCGCGCTACGAGCTTGTAGATCTGCTATTTTTTGAAAAATCGAAGAACGACTGACATAGAAACATAGCTTTTTTTTTCCAGAAAACTGTCATTTTCAAACAGACATTTGTGACCGAATTTGATCGAGAGACTGCCATTGGATTTTTTTCCTTTTCATTTTTTTCATGTCATGTGAAAGCAGGGAATCATATAGCTTCAAATTGACATATAAGTTGTTCAGTTTGACCCACCAGTTTTGGAGATATGGCTCATAGAAAAATGTCTTTGCAGGAGTAGTGGAAAAAAAGACCAAGCAGAATCTGATCTCAGGTCAGAATGGGCTAAGTCAATGTCACGCAGACAGTAATTCTCTGTGGACACAGAGAGAGAGAGGGAGAGGCGACGGGGTTGGTTTGTCCACGCAGCACACTGTGGCAGCACGGCCAGGCCGGTGGAAAGCCTCCATCATCTGGGGCTCTGCTGTGGCTGCACCTCTGTGTCATTTCCTCTCTCTACGCTATAGATGGATGGCTCTGTGTGGCCTGGAAACTGTTAACCCATTCTGACCTGAGATCAGATTCTAAAAAATGTCTTCTATACATCCTGACACTTTTCATTCTGAACTGAGATGAGATTCTAAAAAAAAAAAATCTATGTCCAGTCGTTCTTCGATTTTTCAAAAATAGCAGACCTGCTATTTTTCAATAGCTAAAGCATAACATAATGCTATAACACCAAAAGGGGTTCCGGCCCAAAATGGGTTAACTCGGTCCCACTGGTGACTTTCAAGGAGAGGCTGCAACAGAACAGAACAACTCTCTCCAGGAACGGAGCCAACGGAGCCAGCACACCAACCAACAGGGTGTTGCGGCCGACCGGGGTGCTTCAAGTGCACTGCAGCAAGTTCATTCCTATACTTGTTTAATTTATTACATTTTCTTGTTTCGTGCGTGTGCGTGTGTGTGTGACTGTGTGTGTGTGTGTGTGTGTGTGTGTGTGTGACTGTGTGTGTGTGTGTGTGTGTGTGTGTGTGTGCGTGCGTGCGTGCGTGTCAGCTATTGAAACACATACAGAGGATATAATTCAGTTTACTGAGAATCCCAGCCCCGAGATATTAACCCATTGACACCGGAGATCAGATTCTAAAAAAAGTCTTCTAAATCCTGACAGTTTTCTGAAATACCTCATGTTTCTGTATCAGTGGTTCTCAATATTTCATGTCAAGGAGTCAAAAAATTATATGTAATTGGCCTCCGACCCCCATCTGAAAATATGTTTTTCCAGGAACCCCTCAGAAGCAAAGATTTGAGTTAAAAACGTTCGCTCTGAAAGAATATATATTCAAAGATGTGTGCCGCATTTTCACGATTTTTCAAAAATAGCAGACCTACAAGCTCATAGCGCGCCACTCGGTGGCGCGCTGTGAGCTTGCAGATCTGCTATTTTTCCAATAGCCAAAAGTGTAACATGATGCTTTAAAACACCAAAAGGGCTTCTCGTACAGAATGGATTAAGTTAGCTCAGGCCACAGCTGAGATCTGGCTCTCTATTGATACAGATGAAAAATGTGACCCTCTTTTGCAAAAGACAATGATGATAATGACGATAATAAGCTTCCTGTGCAGAGCTTTGTTGTCTGATTGCGTGCATCACTCAGAGACGACCCCCAACGTGATGGCAGGAATATTATAAGGTTGGCATAATGTCTAATGCATCGTTAATTGAGGATGTGAAGAGATAACTAATGACCGTATCATATATCCAGGCATGCAAATTGCAGTGCAGGCAGGGTCTACTCTGGAAAATGTAAGTGCTTCTTGTGCATAATTAAATTGGGCCCCATTTGCAATCAACTTGAACAATTTACAAAAAATAATAATAAAATATTATACACAGTAATGTCTTGTGTATAATATGACAAATAAATACTTCTTTCAAAAAGGTCACAAGATAAAAGCTATATAACTGGGTTAACCCATTCTGAACGGGAACCCATTTTGGTGTTAGCATCATGTTATGCTTTAGCTATTGAAAAATAGCAGATCTACAAGCTCGTAGCGCGCCACCGAGTGGCGCGCTACGAGCTTGTAGGTCTGCTATTTTTGAAAAATCGAAGAACGACTGACATTTTTAGAATCTGATCTCAGGTCAGAATGGGTTCATCAGACCAGTGTGTGTCCAGTGGAAACCTCGTATGAATCTGATCTCAGGTCAGAATGGGTTAATGAGCCTGTTGTCTTAGCAATAGGGTTAATGAGAATAGCGTATTAGCAACAGAACGGTGGCTATAGTATCATGCAGAGAAAAATACACAGGAGTACAGTACATTGTGCTCGGCAACATAATTACAAACCAACCGTAATAGGTTTGTGCACAACATGACAACAATCTCTACCACTTATTCTCTGCTAGACAACGACATTGCCTAGATAGAACATAAAAGAGGGTAAAAAAAAGCCTGGTCGAACGATCCAGGAAATGTGACATTATAGGAGTGGGAGTTCAGTAAACCACACGCTGTTTTACCGCGACTAACTAAGACTATACATTTCCTGTCAATAGTAACCAGTGTAAAAGGGAACTGAAGGAAAAGGAACTGAGTGTTTTTTCTTTATTTTATTTTTTATTATTTAAAAAAGAATGTCTAATTTACTTAATTCAATGTTGGAAGTTTGAGAGCAAGAGTGTCTGTCCTGTTGTCTGTTTTGTTTGTCTGTTCACACTTGTCATTGTTTAACTGTTTTTTGTTTTTTCATGTTTATCACACTTATGTCTTTTTATTATACTGTATGTGGAACATTTACATTGCCTGTTATTTTTTTCATTTTTATTTAACTGAATTACTTAAAATTGTCTAATCTGAAATTGTCGAACAAAAATGCCTAATAAAAACAGTATTAAAAAAAAAATAGTAACCAGTGTAAAATATGAAAGTGGAACTGTGCTCTACACTCCACAGCTCCACAGGGACCCTTCAACATGTGATACCAATTTGTCGGTGATTTGATGTTGCGTTCATGATATAATATGGCATACCGTATTTTGTAAAAAATAAATTAAAACAAATCACCTCCTATACTTATGGAATATGAAATTCATGTACCAATAATATGAATTTTTGGACTAAATCTGAGTAGTAGAAAAAAAGGGTTTTTTGTTTTGTTTTTTAATGCTAAATTGCTGTGTCCGTGATGACTTGTGATCAAGAGTGTCAAAGTGCTAACATTTCAAGTGTCTGTAAAGAGAAAGTATAACCCATTTTAGGCCTGACGTCGAAATGTAAGAAAATGTCTTCTGACAGTTTTCTGAAATACCTCATGTTTCTGTATCAGTGGTTCTCAATATTTCATGTCAAGGACCTAAAAAATTGGCTGCCAACCCCATCTGAAAATATGTTGTTCCATGGTCTCCCCAGAAGTAAAGATTACAGTTAAAAACGTTGGCTCTGAAAGAATATATAATCAAAGATTTGCGCCACATTTTCACAATTTTTCAAAAAATAGCAGACCTATACAAGCTCATAGCGCGCCACTTGGTGGCGCGCTACGAGCTTGTAGATCTGCTATTTTTCAATAGCTAAATTATAACAATGTTTAAAACACCAAAAGTGGTTCCACGACCCAGAATGGGTTAAGATGGCAAATAAGGAATCTATTGAGAGCAGAATACCCCATGATTGAAGTACAGTACACAAGACATAATGTATAATTATAGACAAATTTGCAAGCTTGTGTAACAAGCTATAGTAAATGGCCAATAGGCACTTTAAATTGAGTTTTGCTTTGCTTTCAAGCAAAGTAAATTATTATTTCAGATAAGGGGAGAGACATGCATTAATTATGTGTAATTCTAAAAACTGAAGTAGTGTCTTTCTTATAGCCTTTGCCTTGTTTGCTGTTCCACTGTTTTGTAAGTCAGCCGTCAGAGCAAAGAGTTGAGGAGAAATTGGGGGCAGAGGTTTTATGTGTCCTGGTTCCTCGTCTTAGCTCTGATCTTCTGTAAATAAGGAGGATGCTACATTACTTGTGGTATATTTATTACAGCTCTGGATGTACAGTACAGCAGGGACACAGAAGTTTGGAGCGCATCTCCGCTCAACTAGCCCATTCTGGACGGGAACACGTTTTGGTGTTTTAACTATTAAAGCATTAGGTTATATACTTGAGCTATTGAAAAAATAGCAGATCTACAAGCTCATAGCGCACCACCGAGTGGTGCGCTACGAGCTTGTAGGTCTGCTATTTTTTTGAAAATTCGTAAAAATTGCAGCACAAATCTTTGAATATATATTCTTTCAGAGCGAACGTTTTTATTTTATTTCGACGTCAGGGTTCTAAATGGGCTAGGGCATGAGGATCAAAGAAAGTCAGTCAACCCAGACTTAGCTCAAACCCAGACTTTACTCAACCAACCACACCCGCTAATCTCTACTGCCCCCTGGGATCTGGGAGAAGAACACAGAGGCACAGACACAAACCTAGTTATTTTAACCCATTCTGACCTGAGATCAGATTCTATAAAATATCTTCTACATCCGGGCAGTTTTCTGAAAAAGCTATGTTTCTATGTCAGTCGTTCTTCGATTTTTCAAAAATAGCAGACCTACAAGCTCGTAGCGCGCCACTCGGTGGCGTGCTGTGAGCTTGTAGATCTGCTATTTTTCAATAGCTAAAAGTATAACATAGTGCTTAGTTAAAACACCAAAAGAGGATCCCGCCCAGAATGGGTTAATGAACATCTAAGAAAGAGGTCTTCTTTGTCCAATTTGCCACAACAACATTTTGACTTCATGTGATGCATTGTTACAGTATAGTGTAACTGTATATATTACCCTTGTAATGTAATGTCACACACACACACACACACACACACACAACACACAACACACTACACACACACACACACACACACACACACACACACACACACACACACACACACACACACACACACACACACACACACACACACACACACACACACACACACACACACACACACACACACACACACACACACACACACACACCACACTATGACATCAATCCAAATGTCTCAATGCATGGCAACATAATGTGACTTTTACATCGCCATTATGATGATGATTATTATTATTAGTTTTATATTATATTAAGAGTTGCTATTGATGTTTTTGTAAAATACCAGTTGAGATTTCAGTAGAACAGCTCTAAAAGGTAACGGTGCACACAATGCATTGGGAGGTCACTCATCCCAGACAGATTATTCAAAATGTGCTTTTAAGCAAAGAGCCCTGCATGGCAGCTGCATGGACACAGTTTATACTTTAGGGGAAAATGTGCACTTTTTACTGAGTTATTGGCCACCTTTTATGGATCAGCCACTGTTGTAATTAATCTGTTTTCATCAGATGTGCAGTCAGTGCTCCACATCATTCAATCCATCTTCATTTCCCACTGCCGCACACACACGCACACACACACACACACACACACGCACACGCACACGCACACGCACACGCACACACAGGAATTACAGTAGGAAATCTATGTAAAAAAAGGAAAGGAAAGGTACCATGTTTACCCTGCAGGGTAACTGGACTAAGCTCAAGAACTTGTTTACAGCCAGGCCCTGCTCATAGAACATTTCATGGTAGGGGTTCAATGCCTTGCTCAAGGGCACTTCAGCGGTGGTAATTTTAACGTGCTGGTCCGGGGATACGAACTATAGCGACCTTCACGATATCAAGACCGCTCCGCAAACCGTTGGGCCACCGCTGCCCCTAATGTACACACTGTGAACATTATTTTTTGTATATTATGATGAAAATAATACTGAATATCACCTGTTGCCCCAAAACAGATGGATTCCTGAATGAGCATTGTGAGAATCTAACTAAGTGTAACTATAAGCTTAATTTTACAGTATACTCTGTTGACCAAAAATTGTCGATAATATACTGTACAATCTCATGATGAAAACGAATAAATCGCGCTTTAAGTTACAGTAAGGTTACACTTCAGCTTTAAGTTACAGTAAGGTTACACTTCAGTTACAGTAAGGTTACACTTCAGCTGTTGATTTTACAGTAAGGTTACACTTCAGCTGTTGATTTATTTTGCTCTACATCTGCTGGACTGGAATGAGATCGGGCTCTCTAAGTGTCTACGGGAAATGTGGGAAAAAGATAGGGAGAATAAATCCATGGTGGCACCTTCAAGACATCCCGAAGACTTAACCCATTCTGACCCGAGATCAGATTCATACGAGGTTTCCACTGGACACACAATGGTCTGATTAACCCATTCTGATCAGATTCTAAAAAATGTCAGTTGCTCTTCGATTTTTCAAAAATAGCAGACCTACAAGCTCGTAGCGCGCCACTCGGTGGCGCGCTACGAGCTTGTAGATCTGCTATTTTTCAATAGCTAAAGCACGACATGACGCTAACACCAAGATGGGTTCCCGTTCAGAATGGGTTAACGCTATATCGTCAAAGAGTCACTCTCGCTAGCTTCAGGGATTATTAAATAATGCATCAAAACCCCCACAGGGCCTCCAGGGAATGGTGTCAGTAATCAGAAAGAAGAGTTAGGCATGTCTTAACCCATTCTGACCGGGAACCCGTTTTGGTGTTCAGCATCATGTTATGCTTTAGCTATTGAAAAATAGCAGATCTACAAGCTCATAGCGCGCCACCGAGTGGCGCGCTACGAGCTTGTAGGTCTGCTATTTTTGAAAAATCAAAGAACGACTGACATTTTTTTTAATCTGATCTCAGGTCAGAATGGGTTAATCAGACCAGTGTGTGTCCAGTGGAAACCTCGTATGAATCTGATCTCAGGTCAGAATGGGTTAATAGGGTCCCCTATAAATAAACCCGGGGACTGAAATGAGGCCGTGTGAAGTGGATGAAGGACGTAGGATTCAAAACCCCGCAAGGTGGAGAGCTCTGGAAGCCTGAGGGATGGATGGCTATTGGGGGGGATGTTCAGTTGACGACCATGTTGGTGTTCTGGGACTTTGATCATTAATAAAATATATACAGTATAGCATATCAAATATTTTTCAAACATGCATGTTAGTTTCTAGATGTTATGAGGACAGGCTGGGATGGCTTAGGGTCGACGACAGAGTACAGCATCTTGCAATGGGTCTGGTCCACAAGATTCGATACACCACCAAGATACCCATGTACCTGTCTAAATACTTCCTTAATGTAAACGAAGTCCACACCCACAACACCAGAGGGAGTGCAACAAACCATGTACAACCCAGATTCGGCACAAACAAGGGACTACATTTATTTTCGCTCCTATGCCACCAAAATGTGGAACGCCCTACCAACAGTCATTAAGACATGTGAATACCCTTGACTCCTTCAAAACCGCTCTCAAAGGGCACCTACGGACGGCTGCAATTCGAATGTTCAGATGACCATGTTGGTGTTCTGGGACTTTGATCATTGTATAAAATATATACAGTAGCATATCAAATATTTTTCAAACATGCATGTTAGTTTCTACATGTTATGAGTGTGGCAGACCTGTATCCCGAGAGAAGACAGACTATATGCACCCACTGCACACAAAATTAAGTGGAAACCGAGCTACACTTCCTAACCATCTGTCCATTGTACCAAGACATCAGAGACACACACTTCCCACAGATTACAACCACACACAGAGATTTTGAAAACATGACCATGAAAAACTCCCATATCTGCTGGGCGAAGTACAACAATGTGCAAAACACAGCAGCAAGATTTGTGAGTTGCTGTGATAGGAGAAGGATATCAAATGGAACACAACCACCCTAAAGACTAATAATTGTGTATATTCCTGCACTATACCTGCATCGAGTGATCTTGGTACATAGAAGTTGATCTATTGAAGATTCTGACCTTCAAATGTACATAATTTTTGTTTCGATTGTATTGCTGTATTGTTCCTTCTGCTTTGGCAATGTAAACGTATGTTTTCTCATGCCAATAAAGCCCTTTGAATTGAATTGAATTGACAGTGATGATAAGTGATGATTTCATCCAGTTGTTATGGATAAACGTTAAGTTATTTTTTAATGTGATTAAATAAACTCTCTTACCATCAAACTTTTTATGTCTGGAGACGAACGTGGTCCTCATGTCGTGGCTGATCTCCTCCACTAGGTTCTCAAACTCCAGCTTGCTCTGCTGGCTGAGCGTGTCCTCCATCTCCGACGTGCAGCAGGTGTATCCCTGGGGACACACTCGCAGGTGGTCACCTGAGGGAGAGAGAGAGAGAGAGAGAGAGAGAGAGAGAGAGAGAGAGAGAGACACACAGAGAGAGGTTTATAACCAATTCCCCCTATAGGACTCGTCACTCGCCCTCGTGGGTTGCTATTCCAGTATTCCTTAACCCATTCTGAACGGGAACCCATTTTGGTGTTAGCATCATGTTATGCTTTACCTATTGAAAAATAGCAGATCTACAAGCTCATAGCGCGCCACAGAGTGGCGCGCTACGAGCTTGTAGGTCTGCTATTTTTTGAAAAATCGAAGAACGACTGACATTTTTAGAATCTGATCTCAGGTCAGAATGGGTTAATCAGACCAGTGTGTGTCCAGTGGAAACCTCGTATGAATCTGATCTCAGGTCAGAATGGGTTAACGTCTCGCAGGTTGCTACATTGGTATATTCTCATTTATAAAGCCATTCTTGGTAACCTCCCACGTTACTGTACATTGGTTCTAAATTTAGAACTGGTCCAAAACTCTCTCAACCTCAGATCAAATGCTTGGTTACGCTACGTCGTAATGTCGTGCCCCCTAAACTAAATCTGAGGCTGGGAAAAAAAAGCATTGCTTATTTCGGACCCTGGTCTTGGAATGACCTCACAGTCCAGACTCAAACTGGACCCTGGTCTTGGAATTACCTCACAGTCCAGACTCAAACTGGACCCTGGTCTTGGAATGACCTCACAGTCCAGACTCAAACTGGACCCTGGTCTTGGAATGACCTCACAGTCCAGACTCAAACTGGACCCTGGTCTTGGAATGACCTCACAGTCCAGACTCAAACTGGACCCTGGTCTTGGAATGACCTCACAGTCCAGACTCAAACTGGACCCTGGTCTTGGAATGACCTCACAGTCCAGACTCAAACTGGACCCTGGTCTTGGAATGACCTCACAGTCCAGACTCAAACTGGCTGCTGTGATTCCCCTAGTGAGCTTTAAATGGATTGCCATCATGGGACACACTCCCCATACACTGCTCCTGCTTTGACGTATAGCAACTGTCTGCTTGCTTCTTAGTCAACTAGCAATTTCCGTTGCTTAGTTTTTATTTATTAGTCGCGTTCCCGTTCTCCCTTTAAGCTTCTTTGGTAGTATGGGTACTGTATTTATGAGCATTGTATGTCTGTCCTGTTTTATGTTGTGTATTTTTTGTTACTGGCAGAGTTCGTTGTGTCACTTCTTTTGCCTCTTGTCTTGGGCCAGTTCACACTGTGTAAAAGAGACTTCAGTCTCAATGTGGATTTTACTGGTTAAATAAATGTTTAAAAAAAAGAGAGAGAGAGAGAGATCTTTTTACATGCAATAGCAACAGAGCAGCTATAGTGCACTGCCTGCCACAGGAGTGTGCTTTTCAAAAGGCTGAGCCGAAGCGTTTGATCGAGGCTCTTCTGTGATGCTGTTCCTCCTCCCCTCGCTGAAGCTATCAAAGGCAGGCAGAGCGGAACAAATGGGGAAGGTTCACATCGTGTCAGCTCGACATGCCTGTCATGTGAAACAGAGTGTAACTGTACCAGAGCTGGGCGTGTACTGTACACGCGTGTACACGGAGTATTCCGTGTAGGGCTTTCTATAACCCGTTCTGACCCGAGATCAAATTCTAAAAAATGTTCTTCTACATCCTGACAGGTTTCTGAAAAAGCTATGTTTCTATATGTCAGTCGTTCGTATGTCAGTCGTTCGTCGCTCGTAGCGCGCCACTCGGTGGCGCGCTACGAGCTTGTAGATCTGCTATTTTTCAATAGCTATAAAGCATAACATAATGCTAACACCAAAAGGGGTTCCCGCCCAGAATGGGATAAATATGTCATTGTCAAAATAATTTAGATAATGGCAATCAGGGCTAGCTTCTGCTAACCGCTTTGAGGGCAGATGTACATTAATAAATAAAATATTATGAATATTATTACCATGAGCTCATATGGAACGTGATAACTGACGACAACATTATACATAAACCTATAGTTCACTGTACTGTAGTGAGCATCAGGATGCATCCCCGGAATATTTATGAGTTATGAGCTAAGCTGACGGGGCTGCGGTGGCTCAGGAGGTATAGAGCAGGTTCCTGGTTTGATCCCCACAGCTCACCACTTGGATAATGTCTAAATACTTCCTTAATGTTAACAAAGTCCATGCACCCACAACACCAGAGGTGTTCAATATATTATTATATAATATTCAATCAATAAATAAATAGCCTATATACACCTTTTCCAAGTGTCTGTTTTCATCAGAATGACTGAATGAGTACAAAGCCATTGGCGGTCACATTATTGTTGCGTCATCAATATCGGTGAAAATAATCGGGGTTATTTTGAGACCGATCCGATACCGATACGGCATTTTTATGGGCGATATTTATGGGCGATTCCATTTCCTACAGATTATATTGTGCATGGGGGGGGGGGGGGGGGGGGGGGTGTAGGACCACTACCAGTAGACCTGTAGTTGTTTATAAACATTTGGGATTTGTTTATAAACATTTGGGATTTGTTTATAAACATTTGGGATTTGTTTATAAACATTTGGGATTTTTTTAAAAACATTTGGGATTTGTTTATAAACATGGGGGGGGGTAGGACCACTACCAGTAGACCTGTAGTTGTTTATAAACATTTGGGATTTGTTTATAAACATTTGGGATTTGTTTATAAACATTTGGGATTTGTTTATAAACATTTGGGATTTTTTTAAAAACATTTGGGATTTGTTTATAAACATGGGGGGGGGGGTAGGACCACTACCAGTAGACCTGTAGTTGTTTATAAACATTTGGGATTTGTTTATAAACATTTGGGATTTGTTTATACCACCATGTACAACCCAGATTCGGCACAAACAAGGGACTAAATTCTTTCCGCTCCTATGCCACCAAAATGTGGAACGCCCTACCAACAGTCAATGAATCCCTTGACTCCTTCAAAACCGCTCTCAAAGGGCACCTACGGACGGCTGCAATTCGAAACTGGCCCCTGTAAAATCTGAATCCCCCCCCACCCCCTTTCCCCTCACTGTATATGTATCTTTTCCCTTTTTGCTTCCTTTATGATGAATTCCTGTTCTGTTCTTTAACTATTATAGAAGTGTCTATTTGTACGTCTCTAAATGTTTTGATGAATTGAACAAGGTGGACCCTGTTGTAAACAAGTGTAATGCTTAATTGGGTCGTCCACTCACAGTTAACAGTCTTTGTATTGAGTTTGTGCTTGAAATGTACTGTAATTCTACAAACTGTTAATACATTTTTCAATCAATCAATCAATACTGTCCAAGACGAGTACCCTTGAGCAAGACACTTAATGTACAGTTTAAGTTTAAAACAAGTAACGGCATCTTCTCCAGTTAGATAAGGAACACAATATAATGTCTCCCACTAATTAAGATAAAGTGTGATTGGTAGAAAAGCCATGGGAATCAAACAAGGTGAATGCAATCAATAATCATTCATATTCATAAGGGTCCATCTCTATGTCTTCTTTCACAGGACGTAGCCTACTTTTGACATGTAATTTTGACACAAAAAGTGTCTTTAACAAATCAAAAATATGCTAGTGAATAAAAATTATAATGGTTGTATAGCTGTTTATTTTGCCAGATACGTATTGTTCACATACTGTAGTGTACACGGTCATGTTCACTGACTTATGAAAGTGGAATATATTTGCTTACATTTGGCAAAATAGCCAAAATAACTACGGTAGTAGTTTGTTATTCAGAATTTTAAACAACTGGATCTAATCCATATACAGTATGTAACCAGTGTCTCTCCAGCTTTTTATTAAACAGAAAATGCATTTTCAGGTCGGGATACCAATTTTAATCCAATCAGGATACAGATTAAACAAGTAGAATTTGTATAAGTGATCAAATAAGTCACAAAGAAAATGAGCAGACAATCTGGAACTGGAACATTATACAAAATGTATAAAATATAAATGGCTACTTTTGTTGCAAAAACCTGCTTCAATCAAATTTGATATAATACCCACTGAGAAGAAAAATGCATTAGCACAGACAGAAACCACAGATAAATACTGAGTGGCCATTGAGAGATATATATATATATATATATTTATTTATTTATTTTTATTTGTCATCTCGTGATCTCGAATAACTAATTTGTTATCTCGTGTTTTCGAATTAGTAACTCGTGCCGCCGGTCTCGATATACTATTTCGTGCTCTCGCATTTAATACTAATTCGTTATCTCGTGATCTCAAATCAAAATAATCTTACCGTCATAAATACAGCACAGAAGATGGTTGGCTGCCCTCTCCTCCCCACACTGTAAGAACTATATTGTACACAGAGACCGCCGTCATAAAAAAAACTCTGAACATTATGAAAGACACTTCCCACCCCGCTCACTCACTGTTTGAACTGCTGCCATCAGGCAGACGTACGGTACAGAGTGATCAAGTCCAAGACCAACAGACAATTCTGTAGACTTAGATAGCATTTGATACAGACTTATAGCATGTTATGTAAACAGCATAAGTGCATTGTATGTAGTCATAGCACGTCATAGTACATAATGTATATCATAGTAGTATAGATGTATAGCTTATATGTATAGTTTCATTATAGATATTCCACTGTTACTTTCTTAGCTTACACATGTTTCATGATAAATGTTTTTATGTGATGTATTCCCCATGCTTTTTGTTCTTGCTTAATGTAAGTCGCTCTGGATTAAGAGCGTCTGCTAAATGCCTAAATTGTAAATTGTAAATTGTAAATTGTACAACAGATTCAGTAACAGCTTCTATCCCACAGCGGTATAGTTGCACTCAATGCTGCTAAAAAAATGATCTGTTGCTGCGACACTTTTTAGTTTTTTCTGCTATCGTAACCCATTCTGACCTGAGATCAGATTCATACGAGGTTTCCACTGGACACACACTGGTCTGATTAACCCATTCTGACCTGAGATCAGATTCTATAAAAATGTCAGTGTCGTTCTTCGATTCTTCAAAAAAATAGCAGACCTACAAGCTCGTAGCGCGCCACTCGGTGGCGCGCTATGAGCTTGTAGATCTGCTATTTTTCAATAGCAAAAGCATTAACACGATGCTAACACCAAAACGGGTTCCCGTTCAGAATGGGTTAAGTGCAATAAGGGTTTGTTGTGAGATAAACAGCTAAAATGAGTAATTACATGTTTGTGCATTAGTGCTACAGGGGTTGTGCAATAACAAGAAGTCATGTGTGTTTTGTTTTAGCTTGTATGTTGTTTTGTGATATGATGCACTTGGTTGGCACTTTTAACCCATTTTGGTGTTGGCATCATGTTATGCTTTAGCTATTGAAAAATAGCAGATCTACAAGCTCATAGCGCGCCACCGAGTGGCGCGCTACGAGCCTGTAGGTCTGCTATTTTTGAAAAATCGAAGAACGACTGACATTTTTTTAATCTGATCTCAGGTCAGAATGGATTAATCAGACCAGTGTGTGTCCAGTGGAAACCTCGTATGAATCTGATCTCAGGTCAGAATGGGTTAATTTCGTTGTACACGTTGCAATGACAAATAAAGATCTATCCATCTAATGGCCACTCCAGAGCTCCGCAGAGAGAAACAGCCACGACTGTATAAAGGTCCCCGTCAGCCCGTTGGTTATATTATGTCACTATAGCGTGCTGAGTTGCTACTGGGGGGGTTCTTCTTGCTGACACAATGAGACTGTTTTGTAATTAAACCGTCTGCATTTTATTTTATTGACCACACATTAGTTCACGTTTTGGTGCATAAAGTCTCTGCTATACGCGTACTAGCTGAGCCTTGCTTTGTGCTGCTATGCTTGCTATGCGTTTAAATCACATCAAAGTATTTTATAACTTTTACACCATTGAGCTTTACAACCAGCATTCTTCCTCTGCTGGCACTCTGGTGTGCTCAACAAAAAAAGACAACACACACACACACACACACACACACACACACACACACACACACACACACACACACACACACACACACACACACACACACACACACACACACACACACACACACACACACACACACACACACACACACACACACACACACACACACACACACACACACACACACACACACACACACAAAAACAAGTGTCCATGAACTGGCATGATCTGTCACAAATAAACAGTTCTCTCTCACCGGCTGTCTCTCCAGCATTTATATGGCTGCACCGTTCTGCTCTGATGTTTCAGTGTGTGTGTGTGTGTGTGTGTGTTGCTCCTCTTTGGATGCACACTGCTGTTCCTCATGGAGGTTTGTGAATCCACACTTTTCCTGGGCTGTGTGTGCTCCAGTTCCTGTTGATTTCATTGGATATCATTGGTCATCTGACCAGTTTCATTGGCTTTCATTGGATCAAATCGACAGGAACTGGAGCACACACAGCCCAGGAGAAGTGTGGATTCACAAACCTCCATGAGGAACAGCAATGTGCATCCAAAGAGGAGCAACACACACACACACACACACACACACACACACACACACACACACACACACACACACACACACACACACACACACACACACACACACACACACACACACACACACACACACACACACACACACACACACACACACACACACACACACACACACACACACAATATTTGTTTCATTATGCATCTATTAATGGGTAGTGCGGTTCACATTGGTTGAGTCAGGCCTTTATATTTCAACATTTAAATTGTTGTAATGAAATATAAAACGATTTGTTACTATGCTTTTTTCAGCCCTTCGGTGATATCACTATTATTTACAACCTAATTTCCCTGCAGGGCAATAAGAGGCAAACTCAGGCCTCTTTCAGACGGCGAAGGTCTCCAGATAAAACGTCAAAGTCCAGTTGCGTTCTCATTTTTATTGACCCTTTACACGAGAACGCAGACTTTATGAAAACAATATAATTGTCTCTACTAGGTGGCGCTATAACGGGCTGCCAGATAGTCAGACCAGTCACCCACGTTACGTATACAAGAAGAAGAGCCAGCTCCCCCTTCACGCAAAACCTACCGGGGTTTTGCTTCCAGACCACGACAGGGTTGTGGCCGTCGCTCGCTGCCTGCTTTCTTTTTTTAATATATTTTTTATCCCACGATTTTGTAACCCATTTTTCACCCCTGTGTCAATCATCTAATGTGATCCTGGGCTCTACACACCCTCCACCAACCTAGTCCCCATATATGGGGGACAAGGGGAGACCAACCTAGTCCCCATATATGGGGGACAAGGGGAGACCAACCTAGTCCCCATATATGGGGGACAAGGGGAGACCAACCTAGTCCCCATATATGGGGGACAAGGGGAGAGCAACGGACTTGAACTCATGCTTCCTTCATGCCTGAGTGTCCAAGTTGCTCCTTTACACCTGACAGGGGGGAGTTTCCCTGGTTGGACGTAGCGCGTGGAAGGAACACGTTATTCCAACCAGTTCCTTTCCCCTCCATCAGGCGCGCTGCCTGCTTTCTATAACGCATCGAGGCTGACAGGCAGCCCAGAAGCGTGCAGGCAAAGCGCGCCACGGGATGGTTATATATATATATATATTTTATAATACATTAGGGCTACATAAACGCTGCTGCCGCCTATCACAAGGCATTTTATTTACATCATGGTTTTAACCCATTCTGACCGGGAACCCATTTTGGTGTTAGCATCATGTTATGCTTTAGCTATTGAAAAATAGCAGATCTACAAGCTCATAGCGCGCCACCGAGTGGCGCGATACGAGCTTGTAGGTCTGCTATTTTTGAAAAATCGAAGAACGACTGACATTTTTAGAATCTGATCTCAGGTCAGAATGAGGTTCATCAGACCAGTGTGTGTCCTAGTGGAAACCTCGTATGAATCTGATCTCAGGTCAGAATGGGTTAACATTCACCATCGCTGATGAGCAGCGCTTCGTGTAGGCGAGGAGGGAGGCTTGTTCAGGAACTCCATTATATCATAATTATACGGCTCTACATCAATGTAATAAATATGCGCTACATGTGAGCCAACGTGAGCCAACGTGAGCCATGGTGTCATAAGTTTTGCGGATTCACCGTTTTGCCCGTTTAGCACAGAGAAGGGATACAACGGCGTTCTCAAAGATTTCCACTCTGGGAGGTTGGTTTCACTTTGTTGCGTTTTCACTTCCTGAAAACACAGTTCTCGTCTAAAAAGGGACACCATGCAGCAAACGATACTTTACTTTGCCGTTTTCTATGAACACTCGTTCTCGTGTAAAAAGACCACCTTACTCACTCTGACATAATGACAGTCTCATGTTTATACTGACCTCAAATGCAGACAAATACTCATTATCAAACAACATTACAGAATGAATCATTCCAGTGGAGAATCGAGATGTGATAATAATAAATATGTATAATTACTCATCTAACAAACATTACAGAATGGAGATGTGACGGTTCTATCTCTCAGGAGCCAAAACGAAAAAATACCGTCTAATCTCGCTCAATGTGCAGACTGCACTACACCGGAGCGTTTTAACCCATTCTGACCTGAGATCAGATTCATACGAGGTTTCCACTAGGGACACACACTGGTCTGATTAAGCCATTCTGACCTGAGATCAGATTCTAAAAATGTCAGTCGTTCTTCGATTTTTCAAAAATAGCAGACCTACAAGCTCGTAGCGCGCCACTCGGTGGCGCGCTATGAGCTTGTAGATCTGCTGTTTTTCAATAGCTAAAGCATAACATGATGCTAAACACCAAAATGGGTTCCCGTTCAGAATGGGTTAATTGGAATGGACTCTGATCGCTGCATGTGAGCCACACAGGAAAATCCTCAGTGTGTTCAATAAATAAATAAATGGGTAAATGAACACTTAGAATGTTTCAATGTTACTGTGTGGGAACAAAGTTTTAATGGAGTCTAAAGTTTTAAATTGTATGCATGCCAGTGTTGTTTTTGGCAGCAAATTTCAATTTTAATTTATAGTCATAGTCTTTGGACTGAAACTTCATTTAGTTTTAGTCACATTTTAGTCACCTGGAAATGTCTTAGTGTTAGTCTAGTTTTAGTCGACTAAATGTCATAAGATTTTAGTCGACTAAATCTACAGGTGATTTAGTCGACTAAAATGTGTTTTGGCGGGCCTTGATGCCGTCGTAATGAGTGTTTTTACAGCCGATCTGCTATTTTCAGCATGCAACAAAGAGTAAAATGACTTCTACTGGATCTCTCGTCCACTAGTCCCTTCCTAACATTTTAGACTAGTTTTTATTTGTCGAAGAAATTGTCAGTATACGTATTTAGTCTTAGTTTTAGTCGTCATAGCTTAGTTTTCCTTTAGTTTCCAGTCAGTGGAAAAAGGTAGTCGACTAACATTTTTCGTCATTTAGTCGACGAAAACAACACTGATGCATGCCAGGCTAGCCTGCCCACCCAGGGCTTCGTTCTGAGCTGTTACAGCGCCACCATGAGGCCGAGTTGAAACATTTTACGGTGGCAGATCTTCTTGGCAAACTTTCACACCAATATTACACTGTGTTCATGATCTGTGGTATTTTGCGGTGCCCGTGATTACCTGTTCACAGACGGACAGACAGACAGACAGACTCACACGAGTGGAAACATAATCACTTTGCCTTTGGCCATTCTGGCCGGGGACCGCATTGTAAATCCGACGGCGCATTAGACCGACATGCGTCTGCATCTCCGACTAGCGCCTGCTCCCGTGCTTATTGCGGTTATGGTTAGGTTAGGGTTTGAGGTGAGGTTGTCGTTTTTCGGACCAATGACTTATAGTCGAACTAAAGTACTAGACCCATTCTGGCCTGCTGGCTGGGGCTGACTTACCCCACCCCCTTAGATAGCATTTCTGTAGACTTAGATAGCATTTGATAGAGACTTATACCATGTTTATGTAGACAGCACTATAATTGCATTGTATGTAGTCATAGCACGTCATGTGTATAGCATAGTATAGTATATATATGTATAGTTTATATGTATTGTTTCATTAAATAGATATTCCACTGTTACTTTCTTAGCTTACGCATGTTTCATGATAAATGCTTTTTATGTGATGTATTCCCATGCTTTTTTGTTCTTGCTTAATGTAAATCGCTCTGGATTAAGAGCGTCTGTTAAATGCCTAAATTGTAAATTGTATGAATGCCACTATAGTAAGTACAGTAAGTGGCTCTATGGAGGTAAAAAGCTGTAGATCTGCAGGGTTTTGAAATGTTTTTGCGTACGGTACGGTACTCGCTGGCACTCTGAATTGTTCTAAATCCTTAACCCATTCTGACCTGAGATCAGATTCATACGAGGTTTCCACTGGACACACACTGGTCTGATGAACCCATTCTGACCTGAGATCAGATTCTAAAAAATGTAAGTCGTTCTTCGATTTTTCAAAAATAGCAGACCTACAAGCTCGTAGCGCGCCACTCGGTGGCGCGCTATGAGCTTGTAGATCTGCTATTTTTCAATAGCTATAAAGCACGACATGATGCTAACACCGAAATGGGTTCCCGACCAAAATGGGTTAATCAGTCCTCAGAGAGGCAGATTTACCATGCAATGGTAATGAGAAGAACAGTTCAATGCAAACCCACCACAGTCCCCTGTGTACTGTACTGACTGTACCACATGCTGTAGCCACCATGACCAGAAGCCTCCAGACATGAAAGTATATGAAGCAAAGTATTGCATCAGATTTCTGTTTTTTTTTTTTTTAAGTATAGCACTTTAGAGACTAGCTGACATTTTGCAATCTTGAAACAAAGCCTATATTTCACCACCCATTATATAGGCCATGGGCCGAGTCCCTCCATCTGCTTTAGTTTTTGCTCGAACCCCTGGGGGGATTTTCTTTTGTAATGTGAAATTAATTGTTTATAACACAAAACTGGCAACACGATGCAAGTATAAACCAATCAAAGCTTGCGTATAGGGTAAACTGCCTCCCCCTGGCCAGCCGGGGCGCCTGATGGAGGGGAAAGGAACTGGTTGGAATAACGTGTTCCTTCCACGCGCTACGTCCAACCAGGGAAACTCCCCCCTGTCAGGTGTAAAGGAGGACACTCAGGCATGAAGGAAGCATGAGTTCAAGTCCGTTGCTCTCCCCTTGTCCCCCATATATGGGGACTAGGTTGGTCTCCCCTTGTTCCCCATATATGGGGACTAGGTTGGTCTCCCCTTGTCCCCCCATATATGGGGACTAGGTTGGTCTCCCCTTGTTCCCCATATATGGGGACTAGGTTGCTCTCCCCTTGTCCCCCATATATGGGGACTAGGTTGCTCTCCCCTTGTCCCCCATATATGGGGACTAGGTTGGTGGAGGGTGTGTAGAGCCCAGGATCACATTAGATGATTGACACAGGGGTGAAAAATGGGTTACAAAATCGTGGGATAAAAAAAGCAAAGAAAAAAAAGCTTGCGTACGTTATTGTGGACTTCAGGTTGGCCCATCATGTTCTTTGTAATAAGGGGGAAAGGGAACCAGGAAATGAACAGTATTTGTTTTGCGATTGTGTTTTACATTACATACAGTATTCATATGAAAATGTGACAGAATGGATGCAGACTATTAATTGAATGAGCCGTGTTGATGACTGCACTCACTACAGGCAACAGCAGGGTGGTTTACAGTCAGATACACATTATTTAATGTTTATAAGAACAGCTGCAAATGCTCAATATACTATTAAGCAGTTGGCCAAAGCAAAATGCAACCATTTAGATTATAATAATATTGGCTTCAATTGACTCCCAGTCGTATCCGTTCAGATCTCCAGTCCCTGTGCATCTGTTGTCACACACGTTTCATTTGATGTTTAGATTGTTTTGTTATGGTTGGTGATTTATTTGTTCTTTCTCTCTTGAAAAGTTTTAAGCTCAAGTCACCAGTTGTTAATGTATTAAGTTGGGGCGAGGTGGGTTAAATGAGAGTTGAGCCAGAAGGCAAAGCTCGAAAGTCTTCCGAGCAATCTTCGTTCCTAGTCTCACCTTATATGGTCATTAAGTGTTCCTATACTCTCACCTATGGTACAAGTGGACAAAATGAGTTTTCTTCAACGGGTGGCTGGCATCTCCCTCAGAGATAGCGTGAGAAGTTCAGTCACACGAGTCAGAGACTCAGAGTAGAGTAACCCACACATAGAGTAACTTGGCCCCTGGGGTGTGAGTATTGTCATGGCAGACCCCAGGACAGTGTCTGTGCCTTTGTATTGTATTGGAGCAATGGTGTACTGGTTACCATATACACTACTGAATCAGTGCTTTTTGCTGAAGCTAAAGTCCTAACCCAAGTGTACTGCATTTGATACAAACATTTCCTTTTTGGGCTACCTGTGAATTGTGCTCTTTGTTGGTGAAGAGAATGTAACTGTAATTCTCAAGTTGCAATATTAACATTGGTGGCCACGTCTTGGTCTCAGTTACATTATTTGTACAATACACACATCCATTCACTAAAGAAAAAAAACAGGTGCTGGGCTGAGGTCCGTCTGCACACTGGGTCATGCTCCAAATCGTAAAAATGCATAGGTTCCTTTCCTTTACAGTACACGCACACACACGCACACGCACACACGCACACACACACACACACACACACACACACACACACACACACACACACACACACACACACACACACAATACACTGTGCTAAATTGAAGCCTACTATAGCCAAATGACTTCTGCGGTACTAATGACAGACA
Source organism: Protomyctophum bolini (assembly GCF_963924005.1). Classification (NCBI taxonomy): domain Eukaryota; kingdom Metazoa; phylum Chordata; class Actinopteri; order Myctophiformes; family Myctophidae; genus Protomyctophum; species Protomyctophum bolini. The sequence continues at coordinate 2,862,451 of NC_137862.1, read as the reverse complement.
CGAGTCATATAACCAGAGGCAGGCTTTTCTCTTCTCTTTATGTCTCAATCTGATCCAACTGGTTTGACCTTGCTGCTGCTGCCTCGTTGAGATGTGCTCCAGCACAGATGGCAGGAGGCACTCCTGCACACATTTCCTCATCTTAACCCATGTAGGCCTGACGTCGAAAATATATTTTATATATATATATTTTTTTTATATATATATTTTTTTTTTCTGAAAAACCTCAAGTTTCTATATCAGTGGTTCTCAATATTTCATGTCAAGGACCCCCAAAAAATATATGAAATTGGTTGCTGACCCCCCATCTGAAAATGTGTTGTTTCAGGAACCACCTCCTCCCAGAAGCAAAGATTTCAGTTAAAAACGTTTGCTCTGAAAGAGTATATATTCAAAGCTTTGCGATTTTTTTGTAGCAGACCTACAAGCTCGTAGCGCGCCACTCGGTGGCGCGCTATGAGCTTGTAGATCTGCTATTTTTCAATAGCTAAATTATAACATAATGTTTAAAAAACACCAAAAGGGGTTCCCGGCCCAAAATGGATTAAAGAATGAGCTGATCGGAGTTTTAGATGTGCGCAATTACACAAGGCAAGATAATTGGGGATGAGCAGTAATCTTCTTGGGGGATTTTATTTTACAGTGAAATGTCCTGGCGTTAGCTCAAAATGTTTCCCAATCAAAAATAAGTGAGGCATGAGAAGCCCTGTTCATGTAATAATGAATGCTATCGCATATGCATTCTGTTTCTTTGTTACATTATAGATGTGTTTGATCGTTCTGGACCATTATCTCCAAAAAAACATGATTGGAGCCTAGCATTGTAATTTGGTAAAATTGCTGACAATACTACTACTCTATAGAGCGTCACAGTCCCTCCCCCTTTCAGAACGACGAGTGGCCTAGGAAATGAATCCCAATGCATTTCTCCCATAGGCATTTCTTAAAGTATTTATTTAAAGACGGTTACGCCGCGGGACAAAGCCAACTCGGATCGTGACAAATCATGACAATGAACACAATGTTTTGGGGCCGATCAAATAATTTATAAGACGAAAAACAAAACACATAGTGTTGTCTCCTGACTTTATTTTCTTCTTTCTAATGATTTGATCGGCCCCAAAACATTGTGTTCATTGTCATGATTTGTCACGATCCGAGTTGGCTTTGTCCGCGGCGTAACCGTCTTTAAATAAATACTTTAAGAAAAGCCTATGAGGAAAATGAACGGCGATTTATTTTCCGGGTCTCTCTCTCTCTCTGCGACGCTCTATAGGGCAGGCCGTAGAACGGGTAAAAGAAAGACGGCGAGGCCTGATTGATATATAGTTGCGCGTCATTGTCGCACACCAAAAATAGCTGATCTACAAGCTCACAATGCGTTGCAAAACATGATGATGCATTGTGAGCTAGATTTCCGACACCAACGCACAACACCTACTCAAGTATAAATCACCCTAGAGAGACAATGCGCGCTTAACTCATGCAATCAGTCAAGCGGACACGGGTCCTTTCAGAGAATTCTCCAATCCATTATAATTAGCAGTGTGAGGTTCTAATCTGCGGGTCTGACATATGGTATGTCTGCTCTCAAGAGAGAAATCAGTATTTTTCCACATTAAATTATTAATAAATGTCAGGCCAGTCTTGTAGGGCTTATTCATTATGTCCATTTTCTATATAAGCACACATCTACATTTAGTTTTCAAAAGTGTTTCAGACCTGGCCGAAGAACCTTTTTTGCTACTAATGCAATAATTAGGGTTGCCCCGTAGGAATATCACATGAAACTCATTTCACTTCATATAATTATGCATAACAATAACTAGAAATGCACTCTGTGGAGCTGCCCACTTGCATCGCACACAAGTACAGTAGGCCATGCATGGTTTGGAGTTGTTTGGAGTTGCCCCAAACTGCAAGTGCACATTTGAGTGAGGAGTCTGTCTATAAACACAACACCAGATAAAAAGAGGGAAAAGCAATCAGAATAGTCAACAAGGCAGGATATCTGGATCACACCAATATACTATTTTTTACAATCAAACATCATGAATTTAATTAATGGACCTTGTTGAATACAAGACTGCACTAATTATGTTTAGAGCAAGGAAAAATATTTTACCAGGTAATGTACAAAAAATGTTCAGTGATAGAGAAGGGGGGTTATAATTTAAAGACGAGAACTTAACTTCAAAGTACACTGTGTTAAATTAAAATCGAAGAGTATGTGGCATCTCAGTTTGTGTGAGTTCAACTGTGGAACGGACTGAGTAAGGAGGTGCAACTCAGCCCTAACATTAACCACTTTAGGAGGTCATACAAAATTATTATATTTAGGAGGTATTTAGACGAGGCAATATTTTGACTAGCATATTTTACATTGCAGTACTTTGGTGTGTGAAAAAATACCGCCTTGTGTTTTGGTCAGAACACGTTCATTATTGTAACCACATCATTTTAACCTCATCACTCTTGCTTTTTGAAGTGCCAAAAATGCTAAAGCTGCTTCTCTGTGAGCCAGTGTTTTCTCCCCGCTGCATTCCACTGATGAAACCTTTGAAAATCATGCCATGATTATCTGTGTTGTCTGTTTATTTCAGCCTTTAGCTTTTGCAGAAAAACCTTTTGAACACCATTCATAGACTGTTATATTCCAAACAAACAGTTTACATTGCAAAATAATACACTCATGTAACTAAATGCAATACTACAAAAGAGCTGGTGCTGGTGAAGTGTCTGGAAACTAAAAGAATGATTTTGGGCTTTGATGGCAGAACCCCGACTGTGCCTCTCACTATGAAAGGGGCAGCAGCAACAGAGAAGGTTTTTATGTAAGCCAAGCTGAGCTAGTCATCACAGTTAATAATGGACTATACTTATTACTTTCATGGTCAAGCCGACATCCATATTGGTCACCGAGATGGCAGAGGAGCATCCATCATTCCAAGGTGCTCTTTCGTCTTAACATGATATAATAACTATAAACAAGTTATGGAATCGTTGATTCTCTCCCACGTTTGACTGTAGTATACTGTCCAATAATGTTGGCTGCATGGTTGCAGCAAAACGTGTTAACCCATTTTGACCTGAGATCAGATTCTAAAAATGTCTTCTACATCCTGACAGTTTTCTGAAAAAGCTATGTTTCTATGTCAGTCGTTCTTAGATTTAAAAAAAATAGCAGACCTACAAGCCACTCGGTGGCGCGCTATGAGCTTGTAGATCTGCTATTTTTCAATAGCTAAAGCATAACATAATGCTATAACACCAAAAGGGGTTCCCACCCAAAACATGTTAAAAAAGATCCAACTCTTTCCAAATAGAACCAGACACTCCTTGCTCTCCATCACCTGATGAAAGACAGCGTGAAGAGGATGTATGACCCTCTCACCGACAGACCAGAGACCAGCATGTTGCCTGATGGGTCCAATCTTTCAGAGACAACCTGTGCTCTTCATCATTCTAGTCACTTTAGGTCACTGAACAAAGTTCCTTGGTGTGATTAGTGGTTTACACATCACTCATTACTGTAGTGTGATTAGTGGTATACATCACTCATTACTGTAGTGTACGCTGTTATTATGCTCCATTGTATGCATGACTGGTTGACTATAATATCATTTTATACTGATCACATGATTGACAGATTACCATGTTTGGTAGCCTATACCCGGGTTACACATCCCTAATCTGAGATGAACTTTAGCAAAGAAATAGCAGACCTTCAAGTCTGCTATTTGCCTCACAGCCTCACAGCTTGTAGATCTGCTAAATTAAAAGAGGTTTGGCGTAGAGTTGAAAGGTCAGGTTTAAACTTTTAAGTATTGACATTAAATGTCTGAAAACACACATTAACATCAACACAGACAACACGTGATGAAGTGGTAAAACCTGGAAGTGATCGAGCTAGCAATGGGTTCCCTTTCTAATATACTTTTTAGCAATGTTTAAATTTATTTTGAAAATAATATATATATGTGGTATTACAAACCAAGACTTACAATTTGGTTTCACCACATAAATTAATGATATCTCAACTGTGAGTTTTGAACCCGTGTGTGGTTTTAAACTTACACTAATTGTGTGTTCAAATAATAAAGATTATTTTGGGTTTGTGAATATTATGAAGATGCATTTCAGAATTAACTTCCATATATTAGCCTAAGAAAGAGTTCACTATAGACTACCTTAGTTTGACTCAGTTCGATTTACCAGGAATCACTATTACAAGGATGACAAGATACTGGAGCATTTGCCACAGTACTTCTTCTCACATCCTAAACTCTGCTTTGGACTCAAGGAATCAAAAAAAATGGGGCATAGACAAATTGGCAGTCCAAGCACAGAAGCACACGCTGTTGCAACCAAGCTAGACTGTTCATTAACCAATTCTGACCTGAGATCAGATTCTAAAAACTGTCTTCTACATCCTGACAGTTTTCAGAAAAAGCTATGTTTCTATGTCAGTCGTTCTTCGTAGCAGACCTACAAGCTCGTAGCGCGCCACTCGGTGGCGCGCTACGAGCTTGTAGATCTGCTATTTTTCAATGGCTAAAGCACAACATGATGCTATAACACCAAAAGGGGTTCCCGCCCGGACTTCCCGCCCAGAATGGGTTAATCGGTAGCGCTGTCAGAATTCCTTTTTGTATTCAGAGTCTCACCCGTCGTTCACACGTGGCATCTGGCCAAAGAGAAGCTGTTGCAAAGCACTGTAATAGCATCCACCGCGGCTGCAAGATGACTGGCAACGGTTTCATCAAGCATGGCTAGTTTTAACCCGTTCTGACCTGAGATCAGATTCTAAAAATGTTCTTCTAACATCCTGACAGTTTTCTGAAAAAGCTTAATATGCTTGTAGATCTGCTATTTTTCAATAGCTAAAGCACAACATAGTGCTAACACCAAAAGGGGTTCCCGCCCAAAATGGGTTAAATCCACCATAAACATTTAATCTGTATTCAATCAAAACTGTGGTTATTGGTGTAAACATTTCACAAAAGTCTGATGTCTTTGCCATCCTCGAATATACAGTATTATGCGTTTGGCATTAATTCATAATTATTTTGTGCTAAATCTTCTGTTAAGTGCACGCACGCACACGCACACACACACACACACACACACACACACACACACACACACACACACACACACACACACACACACACACACACACACACACACACACACACACAGCAGTAGGGCTCGGCCTGTGGTTTCACAGGCTGATTGCTCTCACTCAATCAATCTTTTCTTCCAAGGCAGTGGGATGATGTCATCTTATGATGATGTAATCATGAACCAAACAAAATCACACCCGTGTGAAGTGATCGAGGGGCGCTCTTTATCATCATATGTCATCATCTCATTCTGGCCAATCCTCACTTTTGTCTTCAATGTTTGCGTTTACAACAAAGCCTCAAAGCTGGACTTAGGAGGGGCTATAGCGCCAGCTGAAGAATCAGCATGTCCTACGTATACATTCTAATCTACTGTACACCTGACAATATCATCATGGATCATACGTAGTCAGTAGCAGAAAGGACGTCCTGACAAGGAAAGGACAGGCCTGGAGTGCTTGTAATAAGCTACATCTTATATGGCAGTCAAGACATCTCAAGAGCTACCAAGATCAACCTGTTCAAAGCCTGTGTGGAAAGGATCCTTCTCTATGGTGCCGAAACATGGACAATGAATAAGGAGTTTCGGGATCGTCTTGACGGAACATACACAAGACTCCTCATCCGTGTCCAGAACCTCTCATGGAAGGACCATCCCACAAAAGCTCAGATTTATGGAGGCACCCCCCCCCCCCCCCCCCCCCCATCTCAGTTGTTGTGGCAGAAAGAAGATTCCGCTTTGCTGGACACTGCCACAGAGCAAAAGACCACCAGGTCATTTTGGATATTCGTCTGTGGAGACTACCCTGCCCATCAAGAGGGAACAAGACCTCTCACATTTGCAGATGTTCTGAGTAGGGACACAGGACTGACTGGATGAACTTGGTGTGGCGATGAGACAACATGCAGAGACCAGTGGAGGCAGCTTGTGTCGCAGATCTCGAGGACACTCGAATGATGACGATGACACCTGACAATGAATGTGCTTGTATTCAACAAAACTGTTAATCATGACGCAGAGAGCATACTCTTGGGTTACACACCAGACTACAGCACACACACATGACGCACATGACACACACATGACGCACATGACATGTACACACATGACACACGCACACGCCGTAAAAGAGGCTGTACTGAGCCAACTAGGTTTGCGTGATTGGGCCATGCAAACCGCCTAAGTGCCACACACACACACACACACACACACACACACACACACACACACAGAGGAGAGAGGACCATAACTATATATAACTATGTGAGCATCCAAACCGAAGAACGATAACGTTCTGTAGTGGCACAAACGCGCTGTCTAGTCGAGCTGTGTCTGACTCGGAGCCCGGTCAGCCCACACAGAGTAGATAGATAGATGGATGGATGGATGGATGGATGGATGGATGGAATCGTATATATACTTTATTAATCCCAGAGGGGACATTGAAGTGTTACAACAGCAACAGGCAGCCAGCGTTACGCAGCGCCAAAAAGCAGAGGGAGCTCTCCGTGGTGCTGAAAGATAAACTGGCTCTGATTGTGAACGTTAAGGAGGTCAACGGTTTGGTCGGTTGGTTGTGTGAATGTTGTGAAATGCACCTGCTAGTTGTACCCTATACCTGAGGAGAACAGCTACACCTGCTAGTTGTACCCTATACCTGAGGAGAACAGCTACACCTGCTAGTTGTACCCTACCTGAGGAGAACAGCTACACCTGCTAGTTGTACCCTACCTGAGGAGAACAGCTACACCTGCTAGTTGTACCCTATACCTGAGGAGAACAGCTACACCTGCTAGTTGTACCCTACCTGAGGAGAACAGCTACACCTGCTAGTTGTACCCTACCTGAGGAGAACAGCTACACCTGCTAGTTGTACCCTACCTGAGGAGAACAGCTACACCTGCTAGTTGTACCCTATACCTGAGGAGAACAGCTACACCTGCTAGTTGTACCCTATACCTGAGGAGAACAGCTACACCTGCTAGTTGTACCCTATACCTGAGGAGAACAGCTACACCTGCTAGTTGTACCCTATACCTGAGGAGAACAGCTACACCTGCTAGTTGTACCCTATACCTGAGGAGAACAGCTACACCTGCTAGTTGTACCCTATACCTGAGGAGAACAGCTACACCTGCTAGTTGTACCCTATACCTGAGGAGAACAGCTACACCTGCTAGTTGTACCCTATACCTGAGGAGAACAGCCACACCTGCTAGTTGTACCTTATACCTGAGGAGAACAGCTACACCTGCTAGTTGTACCCTATACCTGAGGAGAACAGCTACACCTGCTAGTTGTACCCTATACCTGAGGAGAACAGCTACACCTGCTAGTTGTACCCTATACCTGAGGAGAACAGCTACACCTGCTAGTTGTACCCTATACCTGAGGAGAACAGCTACACCTGCTAGTTGTACCCTACCTGAGGAGAACAGCCACACCTGCTAGTTGTACCTTATACCTGAGGAGAACAGCTACACCTGCTAGTTGTACCCTACCTGAGGCAAACAGCTAGTCTACCAGCTAGTGTTAGCTAGTTATAAGTCTCTACAAAAATCTCCTAAAAAAAAACATTAGATCGGACAGGGTTTTCGATTTCCGAATGTACTCTTCTATGGAAAGTCCACTCACTCACAGGTTGTATATCCTATAGGATCACTCACAGGTTGTGAAGACACTGAAAACACCAGTATATGCGTCACAATGTGTCAATGGCAGTCAATGAGATCATCACAATGACCAAGGACACAGTATTGTGTCAGATAAACCTGAATGGAAATATGAATGGAAACGAGACCTTTTTGGTGCCATCCTTTTAGCCTAAGTGTTTAACTGTACCCATCACTTCACTTTCTGAAGTATTTCCTGGCACAAATGATGCCTTCAACTGAGACAGTTGCCTCCAGAAAAAGTCCTTACCACGCTTTAATGCTGTCACTGTTTGACAACATGAAATAAAGAATAACCTTCTATAAGCTAAGACTTTAGCTTTTATATATATATATATATATACTAGAATTCCACCCTCTGGGCAGCTCATCCTAGTTACGTTGCAGCGCAATGGGAGGAATGGAAATTTGAAAGCCTCCACTTCATGTCTCAGCTGTGTTTTTAAACCCAGTATTGTGCCCTTCACATGTAGTAATGGATGGCTACACATCGTAGACACACACACACCCTGGGTAAATAGTATGTGTACTGTACTCGCGCGCACGCACGCACGCACGCACGCACGCACACACACACACACACACACACACACACACACACACACACACACACACACACACACACACACACACACACACACACACACACACACACACACACACACACACACACACACACACACACACACACACACACACACACACACACACACACACACACACACACACACACACACACACACACACACACACACGAGTTTCAGAGCAAGATGCTGGGTCAAAACATTACTTCCAATCTGGCTGAAGCCTGCTATGCATGTTCAGAACAAACACGTTGGATAGAAAATGGATGGAAAGATTCCAACACATTTCAGGTTAATTAATTGAGTAAAAACAAAAACAAAAACTTAAGTATTCATCAGTCTAGCTGGCCAGGGGGTAAACTGCATATATAGTCCATCTGCCATCTGGTAGATTCCTTGACCACTATTACCAGGACTTGGAAAGACATTCCAGACAGTTTCTCGTGCCAAACAAACAACCTGCCAGATGATTATGAAGTAGGGAGATGAATACAGATCCCACCTGTGTCGCTGCGATTTGTCTCCGTTTTGAATCCTTGTATGTCCAAAAACCCTAACTTTAACTGTCTCCGTCGGGCAGAATCCTTGTATGTCCAAAACTCTAACATTTCAGGAGAATCCATGTGTTCCAAATGGACCCAATATTATTTAGGCACCCTATTTTTGGGATGTCATATCATTAAAACCTGCTAAACCTGTCAGTCAGTCAGTCAGTCCGTCTGTCTGTCTGCCCATCACACCTTGTGACACGCTCCATATAAGGCCGTCTCCATATAAGGCCGTCTCCATATACTGACCTCATCAAACCCTGGATAGCCATACATTGAGAATATTGTATCATCACCTAGATCTGCATATATGGAGCGGCCGGCTCCATATATGCAGATCTAGGAGATTATCCAGTCTTCTCCGTATGGCTAGATTTAGCAACTCTAAATCTGACCTCAAACCCTTAGATCTCCATATATGGAGTGAGCTGTTCTGACATTCCATATGTTGATCCCTCCCCAATGGGGAATTATATTTGGAATCATCATATTCATTTATCTTTTACATTTTGATGCAACATGTATGATGCAGTAGCTAGGTCCCCATTCCTGATGCATGTAGCATGAACTACTGAGTTGTAATCTGATTTCATTCACAAGATATACCATAACTAGGCTATAGTATTACAGTATACTGCTGCCTGGGTATACACTGTAATAAGCTGATTAATTATTGTTACATTTCTAAGTGTTCTTCTGACCCATCTCTTGACTTCAATTACACATAATATGCGAAGATAACTCTGAACAACTCTTACATTGTTTTTTAAAAGACGGATTGTTTTGCTTTATTTAGATTATAGTTACTATAGAGACAGAAACCAAGAGCAGACACGGAGGGGGCGATGGAGAGAGACGTGCAAGACATGGACGGGACTTCTTGGACGCCAACTCCGGATCCACCGTGAGTCATAATGACAGAATGGTCATCAGGACACAAACTGGCTCTGCCCATCATCAGGCACCGCAGTACATTTCAATCTACAGTAGTTAACCCATTCTGAACGGGAACCCCTTTTGGTGTTATAGCATCATGTTATGCTTTAGCTATTGAAAAATAGCAGATCTACAAGCTCATAGCGCGCCACCGAGTGGCGCGCTACGAGCTTGTAGGTCTGCTATTTTTTGAAAAATCGAAGAGCGACTGACATTTTTAGAATCTGATCTCAGGTCAGAATGGGTTCATCAGACCAGTGTGTGTCCTAGTGGAAACCTCGTATGAATCTGATCTCAGGTCAGAATGGGTTAATAGTATAATTCTTCTCCCCAACACCACCATGACTAATCACATTCTGGATGCGAGTGCTGTTGTTTTCACACCACACCACCACCAGAGGCCAGAGGCTCAATAACTGGCAGCCGCCGTGCTGAATGAATCACACTCGGTATCACGTATTGATCTGCCATCAGATCCCTTCACCGAACGTCATTCAGAAGTACAAGAGCCTCATAGTAAAAGGAAGGACGGCTGCTCTCCCTTTATTCTCACAACCGGTACTGCTGTACAGAACCAATGTGCATAGAGACTCATTAAACCATTCTGACCTGAGATCAGATTCTAAAAATGTCCTTCTACATCCTGACAGTTTTCATTCTGACCTGAGATCAGATTCTAAAAATGTCCTTCTACATCCTGACAGTTTTCTGAAAAAGCTATGTTTTCGTTCTTCCATTTTTCAAAAATAGCAGACCTCGGTGGCGCGCTATGAGCTTGTAGATCTGCTATTTTCCAATAGCTAAAGCATAACATAATGCTATAACACCAAAAGGGGTTCCCGCCTAAAATGGGTTAACCCATTTAGGCCTGACGTCGAAATTAAAAATAAAAAGTCTTCTAAATGATGACATTTTTCTGAAAAACCTCATGTTTCTGTATCAGTGGTCAAGGACCCCCAAATATTATATGTAATCCACCGACCCCCCCCATCTGAAAATATGTTGTTCCAGGGACCTCCCCCCAGAAGCAAAGATTTGAGTTAAAAACGTTATCACTCTGTAATAATATATATTCAAAGATTTGAGGGACATTTTCACGATTAAAAAATAATAATTGCAGACCTACAAGCTCGTAGCGCGCCACCGAGTGGCGCGCTACGAGCTTGTAGATCAGCTATATATATTTTTTTAAAACACCAAAAGGGGGTTCCCGGCCCAAAATGGGTTAAGTGCCACTCGATGGTGCAGTAGCAGGCCAGTGATCTCGGCTTCTCCTCGATAGAGCTGGATCTCCCACTGATCTCATTAGCTTTGTGGTTGGGGGGGGGGGGGGGGGACACACACAAAGACAGTACTTGGATGTGCCACACTCCCCCTACCACCCCCCCTCTCCCCCTACCACCACCACCACCACCCCCCCACTCCCCCCCTGATGCTAAATGCTTCAGAGCAGCCAATTCCAAAACCAGGGACAGGATGGGCTTATTGAGCCCCTGATGTACAGGTCTGTAGGTCCCCTGGAAGTTTGACTCCTTTATCTCATTCTGGGCGGGAACCCCTTATGGTGTTTTAACCCATTCTGACCTGAGATCAGATTCATATGAGGTTTCCACTGGACACACACTGGGTCTGATGAACCCATTCTGACCTGAGATCAGATTCATACGAGGTTTCCACTGGACACACACTGGTCTGATGAACCCATTCTGACCTGAGATCAGATTCTAAAAATGTCAGTCGTTCTTCGATTTTTCAAAAATAGCAGACCTACAAGCTCATAGCGCGCCACTCGGTGGCGCGCTACGAGCTTGTAGATCTGCTTTTTTTTGAAAAGTCGTGAAAATGTGGAGTAAATCTTTGAATATAATATTTCAGAGCGAACATTTTTAACTAAAATATTTGCTTCCGGGGGGGGGGGGGGGGGGGGGGGGGTCCCTGGAACTACATATTTTGAGATGGGGGTCCGTGGCCCAATAGAGATAATTCTGGGGGTCCTTGACATGAAAAAGGTTGAGCACCACTGACACATAGAAACATGGGTTTTTCAGAAAAATGTTAGGATTTAGAAGCCTTTTTCCATTTTGGACCTCAGTCCAAAATGGGTTATCAGTGACGTCTATTGACTCGGTCACAGCGTCACTGCTCAGTCTATATATGGACGTTAGGGCCCTTTATCCAGATGACTTTATGTAGACTAAAGGGCAGATAATTTGGGAACAATCACAGTCATTCTGACAATTAAAGGCTAGTTAATGAGATTTGAATCCTGTATAATTATGATGAAACAGAACAGAAAACGTATAGGAATGAAAATATGAGCAATGGAAAGAGAATTAGGAACATCAATTGAAACTACAGTTGTGTTATTAGAGATTTTTCCCTGCCAAGGCTGCCATATTAATCATTTGTAATTATTTGGTTTTTTATTTATTTCAGTTCTTTATACTGCCGATTTATTCATGTCATGTCTATTGGTTGTGTACGTTTTGTCGGACGGAAGTGCCAATTGTTGGGCGGGAAAACCTTTTGGTGTTAGCATCATGTTATGCTTTAGCTATTGAAAAATAGCAGATCTACAAGCTCGTAGCGCGCCACCGAGTGGCGCACTATGAGCTTGTAGGTCTGCTATTTTTGAAAAATCAAAGAACGACTGACATAGAAACATTAGCTTTTTCAGAAAACTGTCAGGATGTAGAAGACATTTTTAGAATCTGATCTCAGGTCAGAATGGGTTAATGTGGATCACACCATAATTATTATGGTCTGGTGGTTACAATTGTGTTGTTTGATTTAAATATTTAATATCAAGTCTATATTATTACATTTACGTTTATATGTGGTACTTTAGATGTTTACGTTATGTCATATACTGTTATAACTTGACAGAATATTACTGTCTAAGCTATTCTAGCCCTAACCCTAACATATAATATGTTTAAGCAATACACAATATCTCTTTGCTTTACACAACATTAACAGTTGTCAACAACCATTTACAGCCAGTTCAATCACCAATTTATATGTTCAATCACAGCTGTGTGTAATTGGGAGAAATGCATCAAAGCTCAAATGATCTCTCCTGCTTTACCATCTGGTCCCCCCCTTATTCCATTCTGACCTGAGATCAGATCCTGACAGTTTTCTGAAAAAGCTATGTTTCTATGTCAGTCGTTCTTCGATTTTTCAAAAATAGCAGACCTACAAGCTCTTAGCTATGAGCTTGTAGATCTGCTATTTTTCAATAGCTAAAGCATAGCATAATGCCAACACCAAAAGGGGTTCCCGCCCAAAATGGGTTATTCCCCAAATCACGCAACTTTCAACACTTTCCACTGGGGATAGAGACCCAAATTGAATATTTCTAAACAAGATATCACAGACACAATTCCCACAATCACAGCAGGCCATATGTTATGTTACCACACTTGGAGACTGATGATAAAAAAGAAGATTGCCTAACTTTCAAATAACTTCCAAAGTTGGCAAAGGTTTTGACAGTGACGGATGGATGAAGATATTGTTCATTGTGTGAACTGTGGCCAAGAAGCAGTAAGATAAGGTTTTAAGTAGTCATGAACCCCCCTCCCCTCCCCTCCCCTCCCCCCACCCCTCACCCAGACGTCAGAGTGAAACTCCTTTACTGTACAATTTTAATACAGTTCTTCTATTTTAGCAGTAAGACGCCAGTAAGACGAGAAGAAAGGGTGAGGTTCAACATATGGAATTGTCAGAACAGGTCAGCTCCATATATGGAGATCTAAGGGTGGCAGCGGGGGCAGTGTCTTGAGTGTACAGGGTTCGATGAGGTCACATATGGAACGTCAGAACAGGTCAGCTCCATATATGGAGATCTAAGGGTGGCAGCGGGGGCAGTGTCTTGAGTGTACAGGGTTCGATGAGGTCACATATGGAAAGTCAGAACAGGTCAGCTCCATATATGGAGATCTAAGGGTTTGAGGTTCAGATGTAGAGTTATGCTGGCCGGCTCCATATAATTATGCAGATCTAGGTGATGATCCAGTCTTCTCCATGTATGGCTTTATCCAGGGTTTGATGAGGTCAGTGTTTGTGATCTTAATATATTGGAGACGGCCATATATGGAGCGTGTCACGAGGCGTGAGACTGACAGCCATATATGGAGCGTGTCACAAGGTGTGAGGGACTGACAGCCATATATGGAGCGTGTCACAAGGTGTGAGGGACTGACAGCCATATATGGAGCGTGTCACAAGGTGTGAGGGACTGACAGCCATATATGGAGCGTGTCACAAGGTGTGAGGGACTGACGGCCATATATGGTGGCGTGACATGTCACGAGGTGTGAGGGACTGACAGCCATATATGGTGGCGTGACATGTCACAAGGTGTGAGGGACTGATGGCCATATATGGTGGCGTGACATGTCACGAGGTGTGAGGGACTGACGGCCATATATGGTGGCGTGACATGTCACGAGGTGTGAGGGACTTACAGCCATATATGGTGGCGTGACATGTCACAAGGTGTGAGGGACTGACAGCCATATATGGTGGCGTGACATGTCACGAGGTGTGAGGGACTTACAGCCATATATGGTGGCGTGACATGTCACAAGGTGTGAGGGACTGACGGCCATATATGGTGGCGTGACATGTCACGAGGTGTGAGGGACTGACAGCCATATATGGTGGTGGTGGTGTGACGTGTCACAAGGTGTGAGGCCATATATGGTGGTGGTGGTGTGACGCGTCACAAGGTGGGAGGCCATATATGGTGGTGTGTGCATCTATTGCGGCTCCGTCAGGAAATTCAAAGATTTTGGGTTGAAGTTAATAAACCAAATATCAATTATACACCTGAATTAAATATGATTTAAGAGAATCCTTATAGTATTCTACATGGAACCGTGCAAGGTTCAGTCAGGACAACTCAAGAATGGATGGAATATATATTTATTGAATATAAGATGAGCAATACATTTATTATGGTTTGGCGATGTATTGGATCTGCTTTTTAGGTACTCAGATCAAGCGACTGCACTGAGGTTCCCTGACTGAACTTGCTCTGCGTCTATGTCTACGACTGCAGGCACAAATGCTCATTTGTCAATATCACAATGTTGGCTTGATGGTGTATACCATGTTCTGTCTCAACATGGTTCCATAATGTTCAGCAACTGCAGAACCGACTTGGTCTGGTTCTCATTGGTGGGCTATATGGACCTGCCTACCAGTGACATCATCGATGGGGATTCCAAATCCAAGATAATAAATAAACGACAGCCTTTCACTTCCTGGAAAGTATACGTATGATGAAAGAGAAGCCATTGTTCTTTAATTAATACCGCTTTAATCTGTGTGCCTGCATGCCTACCGATGATGTCATGGGTAGGCAGGTTTCTGAACTGTCTACTGTCTTCCTCTGAGACAAAGACCAAGTAGACAAAAATGGTTGAATCTTATATTAGGATTCAACCAAAAATGATCTGAAGATGGGCCTGGGCGTGGGTTTTTAACATTATTATTTATTTTTTTATTTAAAGAATATTCACTAAATATCTTATAGGCTACCAATACTGTATATTGACTGATGGATGTTTTGTGAAAGCAATAATCAATGCTCATAATCAATCATAATAATCATAATCATAATCCAAGCTCATAGCGCGCCACCGAGTGGCGCGCTACGAGTTTGTAGGTCTGCTATTTTTGAAAAGTCGTGAAAATGTGGTGCAAATCTTTGAATATATATTTCATTTTTAACTAAAATATTGGCTTCTGGGGGGGTCCCTGGAACTACATATTTTAAGATGGGGGTCCGTGGCCCAATAGAGATAATTCTTGGGGTCCTTGACACGAAAAAGGTTGAGCACCACTGACATGGAAACATGGGTTTTACAGAACATTTGGGGGATTTTGAAGCCTTTTTTTTAATCGATCTCAGTCCAAAATGGGTTAAAGCAGACAAAGAAACATGCACGTGGTGGTGAAACACTTTTCAAATAATTGTAAACACTGTAAACACTTAATCTACGGCTGCACTCAGAGTGACTGCTCTTGTTTTACGCAGTAGGTTACACAGTTTCCAGCTGTGAATTTCCTTCCAGGCAATCTTACACCCCAGTTACCTGTCTGGAGACTAATTATAATGCCATTTAATATGCATTAATCCATTCTGAACGGGAACCCCTTTTGGTGTTATAGCATCATGTTATGCTTTAGCTATTGAAAAATAGCAGATCTACAAGCTCGTAGCGCGCCACCGAGTGGCGCGCTACGAGCTTGTAGGTCTCGTTCGAACGACTGTCATTTTTAGAATCTAATCTCAGGTCAGAATGGGTTAATCAGACCAGTGTGTGTGTGTGTCCAGTGGAAACCTCGTATGAATCTGATCTCAGGTCAGAATGGGTTAATGCTTTTATGAGCATTTCTACACTTCCTATCCCTTGAACAGTAATTTAGAGCCAATATGTGCACACTAACGGATTGGAAGCCGTTATGGTAAATGTCAAAAGGTATATAAGGCATCTTACTGGAGCTGAGCCCATGGCTACTATCTCCAATGATGCATGCAGTCTATTAACCCATTCTGACCTGAGATCAGATTCATACGAGGTTTCCACTGGACACACACTGGTCTGATTAATTAACCCATTCTGACCTGAGATCAGATTCTAAAAAAAAGTCAGTCGTTCTTCGATTTTTCAAAAAATAGCAGACCTACAAGCTCGTAGCGCGCCACTCGGTGGCGCGCTATGAGCTTGTAGATCTGCTATTTTTCAATAGCTAAAGCATGACATGATGCTAACACCAAAAATGGGTTCCCGTTCAGAATAGGTTAAGGCAGACCCACAGTATATATGGCTTCATTGTTCAAGCCGATACCTGTGAGCATATTTTCCAACAGCGGTTTCATTAGCTTACATAAAAAAAATGAAAGGCATGAATGATGAATTTTATAAACTCAACAGTTATCACTTATGCAGCATCTCTCTCTCGCCTATGCTTCAGAATCAGACTAATATATTATAATATAATAAAATAAATAACGAAAGAAAGATCCCAACAATACGTACTTTGAAGTCATATTCTTCTGCCTGACTGGAGGAGCATAAGCGTATTTATTTATATATATATTATTTATTATGGATTTTTTGCCAATCATTATATTCCCGTTCTTCTTCTTCTCCAACTTTTGATAAATTATACCAGTAATAATAATGTCTGGGTCTGGAATATATTTCACATAAACACATGAAACGGAAAACTTAATAGATGACCAAAGGTTATCTCTACGCTAGGTTTATACAATCACCCACGTGTGTGTGTGTGTGTGTGTGTGTGTGTGTGTGTGTGTGTGTGTGTGTGTGTGTGTGTGTGTGTGTGTGTGTGTGTGTGTGCGTGTGCGTGTGAAAGGGAGTGTGTACAGTTGGCTTCCAAACAGCCTAGCATTATAACGTGGAAGCTGATAAAAAGCCGTTTGCACAAATCTATCTCACCATGCTCCAACCGACATATTAAGCCATTCTGACCTGAGATCAGATTCATACGAGGTTTCCACTGGGACACACACTGGTCTGATTAACCCATTCTGACCTGAGATCAGATTCTAAAAAAATGTCAGTCGTTCTTCGATTTTTCAAAAATAGCAGACCTACAAGCTCGTAGCGCGCCACCGAGTGGCGCGCTACGAGCTTGTAGGTCTGCTATTTTTCAATAGCTAAAAAGCATGACATAATGCGGGAACCAAAATTGGTTCCCGTTCAGAATGGGTTAAACAACAGTGTACAGCTCCCAGTCATGGACTCTGCAGTGTAGCCCAACATCACAGTGCATATTATTAACAACCGGCTTCGCGCATGCGTGGTATACTTTTACAACTACCGTGGCTGCCGAGGCACATACTGTACAGAGCGAGCATTGGGTGGATGCTCTTCACCTACAACTATAAGCAACAATAAGCTATAGGCTAACTAACGTCTTGGGGCTGGGATGAAAAGGCTCTAACACACTGGATGGACTTCATTTCATTCATTAACCCATTCTGACCTGAGATCAGATTCTAAAAAATGTCTTCTACATCCTGACAGTTTTCTGAAAAAGCTATGTTTCTATATGTCAGTCGTTCTTCGATTTTTCAAAAATAGCAGACCTACAAGTTCATAGCGTGCCACTTGGTAACGCGCTATGAGCTTGTAGATCTGCTATTTTTCAATAGCTAAAGCATAACATAATGCTAACACCAAAAGGGGTTTCCGCCAAAAATGTGTTAAGGCTGACGTTGAAATTTCAAAAATGCCTTCTAACATCACAATAGAGACAGCCTGGAGTTGGTCCATTAGACACCGGGCCTTGAATCGGCCCGGCATTAGTGCTCACAGCTCACACAACATCTGACTCAGTTTTTTTTTAACCCATTAAGACCTGAGGGTGATTCTACAAATGCCAGTAGGCCTACTGTAGTTCTCACATTACATTTTTTATTTTTTCAAAAATGTTCCAAAAATACTATAGCAAATGTTAAATACCTTGACGTTAAATGACGTTAAAAGGCATTTAACATAATAAGGCCTGACGTCAACATTTAAAAAAAAAAGTCTTCTAAAGTCTTGACAGTTTTCTGGAAAAACCCTCGCGTTTCTATAATCAGTCGTTCTCAAACATTTTC
The DNA here is from genome assembly GCF_963924005.1 of Protomyctophum bolini. NCBI lineage: Eukaryota > Metazoa > Chordata > Actinopteri > Myctophiformes > Myctophidae > Protomyctophum > Protomyctophum bolini. The sequence continues at coordinate 2,843,937 of NC_137862.1, read as the reverse complement.
ATGTCAAGGACCCCCAGAATTAACTGTATTTGGCCGCCGACCCCCATCTGAAAATACGTTGTTCCAGGGACCCCCCCCCCCAGAAGCAAATATTTGAGTTAAAAACGTGCGCTTTCAAAGAATATATATTCAAAGATCTGTGCCACATTTCCACGATTTTTAAAAAATAGCAGACCTACAAATTTACATGAATTTAGAGAATTTAGATCTGCTATTTTTCAATAGCTAAATTATGTTTAAAACACCAAAAGGGGTTCCTGCCCAAAATGGGTTAAAACAGCGTCTGATGGCTATTCAAAGATATCAAATACTACAAGGTTGCGGCACGGCACAAACATTTACTATAGTATTTTTGAAAAAAATAAATAAAATGAGAACTATACTGGCATTTTTGTAGAATGGGCCTCAGGTCTTAAATGGATTGAAACGGTGTCAGATGTGTGAGCTGTGAACACTAATGCAACACTAACACAATTCAAGGCCCAGTGCCCAGTGGGTCTAATGGACCTCCTGGGCTGTAGTTCTATTGTGACGTTCCCTCCTGACCCTCTCCGGTGTGGTTCTGTGACCGTCACTGGTGCTGTGTATGGGCTGCAGAATGCATTGTTGTCTCTCATCACATCCTTCCATGGCTGTCTGTCTTGTGTGTCCTCCAAAAGTTTTACAAGGTTTTTTAGACCCTTTCAGGCAGTTATAATGTTAAAGTATAGAACACCACTGATGCCATTAACCCATTCTGACCGGGAACCCGTTTTGGTGTCAGCATCATGTTTTGCTTTAGCTATTGAAAAATAGCAGATCTACAAGCTCATAGCGCGCCACCGAGTGGCGCGCTACGAGCTTGTAGGTCTGCTATTTTTGAAAAATCGAAGAGCGACTGACATTTTTAGAATCTGATCTCAGGTCAGAATGGGGTTAATCAGACCAGTGTGTGTCCAGTGGAAACCTCGTATGAATCTGATCTCAGGTCAGAATGGGTTAAAAACCTCTGCTGGCGGAGGAACACACAAAGATGCCATTACCTGGCCCATGACTTTTGTCATGGGCCAAATTCCAGCTTTTCACCACATTTTCAAAAAGGAGTTTATAGCACAGGCAGACTCTTCACATACTAGAGCATGTCTGAATAAAGTAATAAAGTGTCAGAGCTGAAATCGACATGTAAATATGAAATAAATGCTTAACCCATTCTGACCTGAGATCAGATTCATACGAGGTTTCCACTGGACACACACTGGTCTGATTAACCCATTCTGACCTGAGATCAGATTAAAAAAATGTCAGTCTTTCTTCGATTTTTTTTAAATAGCAGACCTACAAGCTCATAGCGCGCCACCGAGTGGCGCGCTATGAGCTTGTAGATCTGCTATTTTTCAATAGCTAAAGCATAACATGATGCTAACACCAAAATGGGTTCCTGTTCAGAATGGGTTAAACATGTAGCTATAGGTGTAATGTTAGAGACCACAGAAGTGAACGTTTCAAGCCTGTTTTCTCAACTCGCTGTTTTCTGCAAGACATTATACTCTATAAGCCATGTCTCCAAAACTGGTGGGTCAAACTGAACAACCAATATGTCAATTTGAAGCTATGATTCCCTGCTTTCATATGACATGAAAAAAACGAAAATTAAAAAAAATCCAATGGCAGTCAAATTTAGTCACAAATATAGATATTTATGTTAGGGAGGGAAATTAAGATTCTCGGATTATTATTTTTTTACAAAAACGCCGCTTATCTAACCGGTTAATCGATCGATATATTAAGCTTATCAAAATGTATAAATTGACTATTAATGCATTAATGGATAATTCAACATCCCTACTTCTAACTGTAATACTAGCTACTCTGCAGCGATACACACTACTGTACTACAGTACTGTGAACAAACAGGGACTGGAGGGACAGAGCGAGAGGAGACTGACTGCAGGGCACTAATTAACTGTCATTTTCTGGGACAGAAATAATGGCTCTTCAAACACACCTCTGCAGAGCTGCCCCACCCCCAGTACAGTACAGCTTATGTTTGTTAAACACTTTGTCAGAATGAATTGACTGTAAAAAATGCCAATATTATAGCAGCACCATTTTGTCCAGGAGGAGCTTATCTGTATTTTGGTTCTGACCAAATGTGACTAGATTTGACTGAGGGACTGCCATTCGATTCTCGATTCTATTCTTGCTCAAATGAAAGCAGGGAATCATAGCTTCAAATTGACATATTGGTTGTTCAGTTTGACCCACTAGTTTTGGAGATATGGTTTATAGAGTAATTGTCTTGCAAAAAACAGTGAGTTGAGAAAACAGGCTTGAAAGGTTCACTTCTATGGACTCTAACATTACACCTAGCTACAGTACATGTTTGGGCAATTATTTCATATTTACATATGACGAGTCTGCCTGTGCTATATTAACTCATTAAAAAAAAGGTTTTTCTCCTCTGGTGAAAAGCTGTAATTAGCGTGATGGCAGTTTCTCAGTCAAATCTGGTCACAAATCTCAGTACCCATCCCTATAGACAGCGTTGCAATGCATTTTTTCCCATAGACATTTCAAAAAGGGTATTTATTTAAAGACGGTTACGCCGCGGACAAAGACAACTCGAGTCGTGACAAATCATGACAACAACAAACACAATATTTTGGACCAAACTAAATAATTACAAAGAAGAAAAACAAAAACAAAAAAAGTGTGCCGTGTTTTTCTTCTTTGTAATTATTTGTTAGGCCCCAAAAAAAAATGTGTTTGTTGTCATGATTTGTCACGACAAGAGTTGGCTTTGTCCGCGGCGTATAAACGTCTTTAAATAAATACTTTTTGAAACGTCTATGAGGGTAAAATGAACGGAGAATCATTTCCTGGGCCCTGGTGGTTAGGGGGCGGGACTGCAACGCTCTATCAATAGTTCACATGAAGGCAGAAGTCGGATTGCCTTCAATATGTTCAGGACAAGAATAACAATATGTTCCAGTGAAAGTGCTCCACGGTTCATAGGAATTGCTTCTTTATCCTATTCTGGGCGAGGAAACCCCTTTTGGTATTTAGCATCGTGTTGTGATTTATATAGCTATTGAAAAATAGCAGATCTACAAGCTCATAGCGCGCCACCGAGTGGCGCGCTACGAGCTTGTAGGTCTGCTGTTTTTTGAAAAATCGAAGAACGACTGACATAGAAACATAGGCTTTTTCAGAAAACTGTCAGGATGTACAGAAGACATTTTTTTAGAATCTGATCTCAGGTCAGAATGGGTTATATGGGGGAAGAAACTAGCCACGTCAGTGGAGGTATAATTCAGCATGCTAACTGGTGCATGACTCAGTCCTGGACATAAATAACAGCTGGTGGTCTAAAAGAGAGCCCCAGGAAGAAGAGCCCACGGGGGTGGAAGACGACCAGAGCCTTTAACCCATTCTGACCCGAGATCAGATTCATGCGAGGTTTTCCACTGGAGGACACACACTGGTCTGATGAACCCATTCTGACCTGAGATCAGATTCTAAAAAAATGTCAGTCGTTCTTCGATTTTTCAAAAATAGCAGACCTACAAGCTCGTAGCGCGCCACTCGGTGGCGCGCTACGAGCTTGTAGGTCTGCTGTTTTTCAATAGCTAAAGCATAACATGATGATAACACCAAAATGGGTTCCCGTTGAGAATGGCTTAAGCCTCTGATTTATACTTGTTGTCGCACACCCAAAAGATCCAGCGATGTACAAGCTGACAGCGCATTGCAGTGGCGGTGCATTGTGAACTTGTAGATCTGATATTTTTTTTGGGGCCAGTGTCAGTGACGGCATTGAGGATAAATGAAGGATATACCGTCAGCTTACAGAACAGGGGGGAGTGTTCTCTGTGTAGGACTAGGAGTCAAGGTTATGGGCTTTCTCAGATTCATCACCTGCACCGGTCAAGAAGGTTCTTAACCCATTCTGGCCGGGAACCCCTTTTGGTTGGTTTTAAACATTGTTATAATTTAGCTATTGAAAAATAGCAGATCTACAAGCTCATAGCGCGCCACCGAGTGGCGCGCTATGAGCTTGTAGGTCTGCTATTTTTGAAAAATCGTGAAAATGTGCCTCAAATTTTGGAATATATATATTTTTTCAGAACAAACGTTTTTTAACTCAAATCTTTGCTTCTGTTTGAGTCCCTGGAACAACATATTCTCAGGTGGGGGGGGGTCTCGGAGGCCAATTACAGGTCATTTTTGGGGTCCTTGACATGAAACATTGAGTGATATATAGGCCTAGAAACATAGGTTATTTCAGAAAACTGTTCAGGCCTGAATGGTTTAATGATGGATGTGCATGTAAACCTATGTTTGGGGGGGAGGGGGGGGGGGGGAGGGGAGGGGGAGGGTTGGGGCAGCAGAGAGACATTTAATAAATAATGATTAAAGCCTCGCTGTGTATTTTTTTTTTAATGAATGCAATGTGATTTTGTCCCATCTGTTTGATGGATTATGTCAATACAATATAACTTATTTATTTTACAATGGTTATATTTTATCTCCCTGCCCTTCGATCTAAGACATTTAAAGGTCATGTCTCACCTATAGACACAGGATCTGATACCAATTCTGGTTAAATGTGTCCCTCGAGCAAACAGGCCGTAGAGGAAAGTAAAATAGTGCAGCTTTAAGCAATCAAATAATAATAATAATAATTAATATTAGTACACAATGAAAAATTGGGGGGAAAAAATAACCATTATATGTTGAGTGCATGCTTTGATGGTTACAGTTTTATAATCCGTTTTGATGAGTAAACCTTTGTGGAGATCTTCTCAGTGCCATTCAGGATGGAAAATGAAATCCATTTGGATAGTTTTATAAGGGGCTGGTATGAATAAACAGAAAATAGTTCACTAGTCTACACTCTACTCTACACCGGCCTTCATTTCATCTGATTGTCTGTCTGGCAGGCACTTAACAAGCGATCGTTAACTGTGTCTTTTCTGTTTGGTGACTTTGGCTTCTGTGTTCCGTGTTCTGCTCTGTTCTTCCTCGTGCACGTCGTGCGTGTACATGAATGCGAAAAATGTCTATAGAAAAGAGAGACAGAGATAGTTCATTTTAAACTGTGGCTGAAAAAGTAAAGACGGAAATCCAGGAGGATGATGAACATACTTCTCCCTCGTGCGCGTCGTGCGTGTACATGAATGCGAAAAATGTCCATAGAAAAGAGAGACAGAGATAGTTCATTTTAAACTGTCTATAGAAAAGAGAGACAGAGATAGTTCATTTTAAACTGTCTATAGAAAAGAGAGACGGAGATAGTTCATTTTAAACTGTCTATAGAAAAGAGAGACAGAGATAGTTCATTTTAAACTGTCTATAGAAAAGAGAGACAGAGATAGTTCATTTTAAACTGTCTATAGAAAAGAGAGACGGAGATAGTTCATTTTAAACTGTCTATAGAAAAGAGAGACAGAGATAGTTAATTTTAAAATGTCTATAGAAAAGAGAGACAGAGATAGTTCATTTTAAACTGTCTATAGAAAAGAGAGACAGAGATAGTTCATTTTAAACTGTCTATAGAAAAGAGAGACAGAGATAGTTCATTTTAAACTGTCTATAGAAAAGAGAGACAGAGATAGTTCATTTTAAACTGTCTATAGAAAAGAGAGACAGAGATAGTTCATTTTAAACTGTCTATAGAAAAGAGAGACAGAGATAGTTCATTTTAAACTGTGGCTGAAAAAGGAAAGCCGGAAATCCAGGAGGATGATGAACAGACTTCTGCATTAACTCTATAGCTCTTCATATCTAGGCGAGTAATAGGCCTGAAACGAATTCATTCATTCAAGCTGCTTTTCTTTATCTGGCTATAGGCTATAATCTGGGAAATAAAGATACATTATATTTTGGTCCATTCATAATGGCTTTGAAAGATTACCTAACACATTCTGGGCGGGAACCACTTTTGGTGTTAGCATTACGTTATGCTTTAGCTATTGAAAAATAGCAGATCTACAAGCTCATAGCGCGCCACCGAGTGGCGCGCTACGAGCTTGTACGTCTGCTATTTTTTAGAAAAATCGAAGAACGACTGACATAGAAACATAGGCTTTTTCAGAAAACTGTCAGGATGTAGAAGAACATTTTTAGAATCTGATCTCAGGTCAGAATGGGCTAAGATACCGTTGCACGGTGCGTAATGAGCACATGCCGAATGGAACAAAAGGGAGACTGCACAGTGAGGCGACAACACCAGTTGGAGGGAAACACGATGAGCACAGAGAGAGAAATGTGCATGTCGAGCGGTCGTCGTGTGGTGCGTCGCGATAAAGGCCTTGCGCTGCTGACTTCCCACGGGGCATCTCATATATCCCAGACTACCCTGTGAGTTGGGTTATATATGGTAAACAATAAACATAGGTGGAATTGTTGATGAGCAAAACCACTCATATCACCCATAAAAAGGGCATTTAGGCCATTTCTGTCTAGCCATGGCTAATAAGCCAGACCGAATCAGCCGTTGACAAAAAAAGGAATTGCCTGCCGGTGGATTACGGTCTGGAGAGGCTCAATTGTATACGCCCATTACCTACACCAGAGAACTGGTGTGGCCAATCGGGACACGGTATGGCCAATCGGGACACGGTATGCAATATGGGTGGGCTTTGGTACAGTGACGTTCAATGCTTGAGACCTTTGACTGACTCTGTCTTTTCTCTCTGTCTATCTCTCTCCCTCTATCCCCCCTTGAACACTAAAAAACTTAAACTCAGGATTAAACTGGAGAAATCTAAAAGTGATTGGATCAGACTTCCTTCGGATACATGGCGAATGCATTTATTCCTTGCATTGTGCCTACACATGTTGCGACCTGCGGTCGCAACATGTGTAGGCACAGTGCACTGAAATCTTTTAATTCCCCCCCGACACGGTCGAGGCAGATGGCCGCCCACCCTAGAGTCGGGTTCTGCCTGACGTTCCTTCCTAAAGGGGAGTTTTTCGTTACCATTGTCGCAATGTTGCTTGCTCTGGGTGGATCTTTGTTGGTTGTAAAGTGTCTTGAGACAACTTGTTGTGATTTGACACTATAATAAAATTGAATTGAATTGAATTGAATATAGCTCTGACCAATTGCGTCAAAGAGAAAATGTTTGAACCCGCCCCCCCGGGAAACAAGATCCATACACAGCATCTCCAGACTCAAATACCACACGACGACAGTGTGATTTGAGTCTGGCTTATTAGCCAGGCTAATTTCTGTCATAGTATAAGCTCCAATTAATTGCATTTGCTAAAGTGTCTGTGTTGCCCCTCCAATGACCTGGCTTTTGAAATCACGTCATATGTCTGCCAAGTCTATGGACTCTTCCCCTGCCAATGGTGTGTAACAACACGTCCAAACTGCATTCTCAGTGTTTCCACTAGATGGCGCTCTTATAGCTAACCTATGATCAACCTTGCAACTCCCTGTGAAAGAAACATAAAACTCTGCCTCTCTGCCTTTCACTTCCTGGTAGGAATTTAGCCTTGAATGGGTTCCTTTCCTACTACTGTATATAGATTACATGGACGGTTTCTCACAAACGCACAATGGTTAAATGGTGCATTTATATAGCGCCTTTATCCAAGGCGCTTTACAAAGATTGTGCATTACATTCACCCATCCACACACACACACACACACACACACACATTCATACACTGATGGCGGCGGAAACCATGCAAGGCACCAACCAGCACATCAGGAGCAATTAGGGGTTCAGAGTCTTGCTCAAGGACACTTTGACGCTAACTCTAGGGGAGCCCACAGGGTTCGAACTGGCAACCTTACGTTACCATATAGCCACTCTACACCTGATTCACCACTTCCCCAATGAACAGCTCTCTCATTCTTTTTATTTTTTTATCCCACGATTTTCTAACCCATTTTTCACCCCTGTGTCAATCATCTAATGTGATCCTGGGCTCTACACACCCTCCACCAACCTAGTCCCCCATATATGGGGGACAAGGGGAGACCAACCTAGTCCCCATATATGGGGGGCAAAGGGGAGACCAACCTAGTCCCCATATATGGGGGACAAGGGGAGACCAACCTAGTCCCCATATATGGGGGACAAGGGGAGACCAACCTAGTCCCCATATATGGGGGGCAAAGGGGAGACCAACCTAGTCCCCATATATGGGGGACAAGGGGAGACCAACCTAGTCCCCATATATGGGGGACAAGGGGAGACCAACCTAGTCCCCATATATGGGGGACAAGGGGAGACCAACCTAGTCCCCATATATGGGGGACAAGGGGAGACCAACCTAGTCCCCATATATGGGGGACAAGGGGAGACCAACCTAGTCCCCATATATGGGGGACAAGGGGAGACCAACCTAGTCCCCATATATGGGGGACAAGGGGAGACCAACCTAGTCCCCATATATGGGGGACAAGGGGAGACCAACGGACTTGAACTCATGCTTCCTTCATGCTTGAGTGTCCAAGTTGCTCCTTTACACCTGACAGGGGGGAGTTTCCCTGGTTGGACGTAGCGCGTGGAAGGAACACGTTATTCCAACCAGTTCCTTTCCCCTCCATCAGGCGCCCCGGCTGGCCAGGGGGAGGCAGTTTAGAGACCAGGATTACTGCATGTTTTTTGTGAGGGTACCTACCCTAGGGGACACGGGGAGAACATTCAAACTCCACACAGAAAGGCCCAGCTCTCTCATTAAAGTCATTACCAAATGGTCCGGGGTGCAATTGTAGGGAGGATGAATATTCTGTGAAAATGTAAGAAAATAGAAAAAAAAAAAAGCTTTGGCAGGGGAGGGCTGGCAAAAAAATTGTTATTTTGTTTAGAGCACTATTAACACAAATCTAATGGCAGCCAAGTCTATGGACTTTTAATGTTTGTTCATGGCAGCAATTAACGCATTTTGGGGCGGGAACCCCTTTTGGTGTTTTAAAGCATTACGTTATATACTTTAGCGGTTGAAAAATAGCAGACCTACAAGTTCATAGCGCGCCACCGAGTGGCGCGCTATGAGCTTGTAGGTCTGCTATTTTTGAAAACTCGTGAAAATGTGGCACAAATCTTTGAATATTTATTCCATCAGAGAGAACGTTCTTTTCTTCTGGGGGGGGGGGGGTCCATGGAACAACATATTTTCAGATGGGGGGTCGGCAGCCAAATACATATATTTTTGGGGGTCCTTGAAATGAAAATGTTTGAGAACGACTAACGTAGAAAACATGAGGTTTTTCAGAAAACTGTCAGGATTTAGAGAGTGATTTAGAGAAAGACATTTTGTAGAATCTGGTACCGCAGCCGGTCTAAATGGGTCAAAAAACAAACAGTGACGACGTGATCGAAGTCATGTGGGTCAAATATATATACAGTAAACACATATTTTTGACTGATTTCGTTTCATACAATATAAACACTCATAAGCATTCCTGTGGTCTGTTTGCAGCCACAGTGGGTGGGCCCAGCTCCTCTCACTTCCACTGCTGTGACTTTTTCAATGTTGCACTTCTGTTGAACCATACTGGCTCACCTGCTGCTGAGGAGCCTGGACCGGAACGGTGAGGCATCCCTATTCCCCTCCCGCTCCACACCATCTGCCACCTATAGGAAGCCGCTAACGCAGCGTCAAAGATCAGCCCTCCTCCCAGCCCGGCTTCCCGTGGACAGATAACCCATTTTGGGCGGCCGGGCACCCCTTTTGGTGTTATAGCATCATGTTATGCTTATTTAGCTATTGAAAAATTGCAGATCTACAAGCTCATAGCGCGAGCTTGTAGGTCTGCTATTTTAGAAAAATCGAAGAACGACTGTCATAGAAACATGGCTTTTTCAGAAAACTGTCAGGATGCAGAAGACATTTTTAGAATCTGATCTCAGGTCAAAATGGGATAATTATGTTTCCCCTGTGGCCACCCGCGATCGCGATAAAGTTTTGGTAAAGCAAGAGTTGGAACTATTTCAATTTCAACACGATACACCAATTTGAGCATAACGGTACATAAATTATGATGAACTGACAAGAGGCTCATTTCCTCTCTTATAGTTCTCGCATGCACCTCACATAATATTTTGAGTGTGTTGTGAACAATATTTTAACATTGATGTAAGGCAATTATTTCTGTCAGTGTCATATTTTTGTGCGGAAACTGTTCCTTAGCGCCGTCTGAGCCAAACTGAACGTGTTTTCATAACTTGCCGGCACACATATGCATCCTCTCACATCCTCTAATACCACTCTATCCAGCTCCTCATTATCCAAACTTCAACTCGTACAGAACAACAGCAGCCAGAATTCTCACCAACACCAACCGTCGAGCACACATCACCCCGGTCCTATAGCCACACTCCACTGGCTGCCCATCAAGGCTAGAATAGATTTTAAAATCCTTCTAACTACTTTTAAAGCCCTACATGGACTGGCCCCACCGTACATTTGTGACCTTCTGCCCCCCAAGGTCAATGTGAGATCCCTGCGATCCTCTGACCAAGGCCTCCTAATGGTTCCTGGGACTAAGATCCTCTGACCAAGGCCTCGTAATGGTTCCTGGGACTAAGATCCTCTGACCAAGGCCTCCTGATGGTTCCTGGGACTAAGATCCTCTGACCAAGGCCTCCTAATGGTTCCTGGGACTAAGATCCTCTGACCAAGGCCTCCTAATGGTTCCTGGGACTAAGATCCTCTGATAAAGGCCTCCTAACGGTTCCTGGGACTAAGATCCTCTGACCAAGGCCTCCTAATGGTTCCTGGGACTAAGATCCTCTGATAAAGGCCTCCTAACGGTTCCTGGGACTAAGATCCTCTGACCAAGGCCTCCTGATGGTTCCTGGGACTAAGCGAAAGACAAAGGGTGACGGTGCCTTTGCAGTAGTTGCACCTACTCTATGGAACGCCCTGCCTTGCACTTTAAAAAACGCAGAGTCTGTCTATTATTTTTTTAAGAGTTTGTTGAAAACGATTTTATTTCGGAAATACTTTCCTGATTATGTTGTTCTTATTTGCTTGTTGTACTGTCCCGTTTACATTTTTGATTGATTTTACTGTGTTCATTGTACTGCACTTTGTAACCTTGTTAAGAAAGGTGCTTAAATTTACTTACTTACTCACAGAGAATGTGAACCGTCTCTCCCACAATAACACAGATGCCATTCTTGTGTATTGGTTTTTATTTTGAGCTTGTGAATCCATCACTAGGTTTGTAAAGGAGCTTTATATCTCTCTCCTCTGCCGCCCTCCGTGCACACAGAAATGATGTCCATCAACAGATCCATTGTGGGAGAGCTGAAAGCTTCCTCTTACTCCCCCAGAGTGCTTGGCACCGCGATTGTTAGTCAACTTAAAGGAGAATTCCATGCTAGAAGGCTTTCTTGCCTTTCTTTGTAGTCGTTACTGTACGACCCCACCAGAGGTCCAGGTGCTGTTTTGTGCAAAAAGTCCTTATTCGCTATTTCAATGAATTGCATTGAATTGAATGGGAATTGAATGGGGCTATGGGGTGTTGTGCTAATTCGCTTATTTCCATCTAAATAAGTAGTAATGTGTGCCGCTTGGAATATTATTTACATTATGAAGAGAGGATATATACAAAAATATAATAATTTTGAGTGATGGAAATAAGCGAATTAGCACAACACCCGGCCATAGCCCCATTCAATTCCCATTCAATTCAATGCAATTCATTTAGGGCTTATGGTATAGGGTAAATAGTGATGTGGCAGTTTTACACACTCTAAACGCGTGAGGATTCAGGAGGCAAGCAAGGTCTGCCTTGAAGGTCTTTATTTAACGTGCACACCAGTACACGGATGCTGCGAGCACACAGGCGGGTCTCCAGGCAGGCATAATGATACGACACAGAGGTACAGTTTATATACAGTGTTAGTCCCACCTACAAGGCTGAGTGATTTGTGAATCACTCAGCTCAATATATGGGCACAAAAGGGGCCAGGTCCACATATACAGTAACAGCGGGACAGACACTCAGACAGACACACAGACAGACAGACAGACATGCACACACACGAGCTGCGTTCGCTTCACGCGTTTGCGCTTCTTACTTGTGAAGTACTACGTCATGTCCGAGGACGCCCTAAGCCAGGAAAGAGGCCCGTCGGCTGCATCGTAATGAAAGAGAATTCCTAGAAGGATACAGTTTGACTCTATCCAGGCAATCCCCTACTTATTAGGTGAAAAAGCTGAATGTTCTGCAGGTTGGCAGCAAAATATGTATCGGCCTGCCACAAAATGAGGGACAATGGGTGAACGCCATAAGTCTACTACAGTGAATAGATCAATGTCATTTTGTTTATGCTTTTCCTTGTCTTGTCTTTTAATATTATTTGTTCTGATTCCGATTATGTATAATGTATTATTTAGTTTCATACACTGTATGTAATGCTTTGGCAATATAAGAATGCTTGTCATGCCAATAAAGTATATTTGAATTGAATTGAATTGAATTGAGAGAGAGAAAGAGAGAGAGACAGAGACAGAGACAGAGACAGAGAGAGAGAGAGAGAGAGACAGAGAGAGACAGAGAGAGAGAGAGAGAGAGAGAGAGAGAGAGAGAGAGAGACAGAGAGAGAGAGACAGAGAGAGAGAGAGAGAGAGAGAGAGACAGAGAGAGAGAGACAGAGAGAGAGAGAGAGAGACAGAGAGAGACAGAGAGAGAGAGACAGAGAGAGACAGAGAGAGAGACACCATGCCATTGGGACTAGAAAGTGTCAATAATATTGGAAGATGTCGGAGCAGGATACTGTATATACAGTAGACCTGGACAGTGGACACTTTCAAAGAGCATGCTGTTACCTCCAGTGAGGATGAGTATATGAATCACCTGAAGTGTGTGAAGTGTGTGAGATCACCTGAAGTGTGTGACCTACAAGCAGTGCCGGTTCTAGGCCTTTTGAGGCCCTAGGCAACATATTATACAGAGCCCAAAATGTTTATAAACAAATCCCAAAATGTTTATAAACAAATCACAAATGTTTATAAACAAATCACAAATGTTTATAAACAAATCACAAATGTTTATAAACAAATCACAAATGTTTATAAACAAATACCAAAATGTTTATAAACAAATCCCAAATCCCTTGGTCCTACCCCCCCGACCATGAGACTTACTACAGGCCAACTGGTAGTGGTCCTACCCCCCCCATGAGATTTACAAATCCCAAATGTTTATAAACAAATCCCAAATGTTTGTAAACAAATCCCAAATGTTTATAAACAAATCCCAAAATGTTTATAAATAAATCACAAATGTTTATAAACAAATCACAAATGTTTATAAACAAATCACAAATGTTTATAAACAAATCACAAATCCCTTGGTCCTACCCCCCCGACCAAAGCTATGAGCTTGTAGATCTGCTATTTTTGAAAAACTGTGAAAATGTGTCTCAAATCTTTGAATACATATTCTTTCGGAGTGAACATTTTTAACTCAAATCTCTGTTTCTGGGGGGGGGAGGTCCCTGCCTGGAACTATATACATATTTTCAGATTACATATAATTTTGGCGTCCTCGACATGGAATAGTTTTGAGAACCGCTGACAGAGAAACATAGTGTTTCTCAGAAAACTGTCAAGATTTAGAAGACATCTGTAGAATCGTTCCCAGGTCAAAATGTGACCCCTTCCAGTATTTTCAACCACAAGTCGGCTCTAATGAAACTGCACAATAAAACCAAAATACTTTTCTTTTCTTTTTTGGTGGTTTTCGTTTTTCGCCACATTAACACAGTTGGAATGTTAAAAGAATGTTTTTTTATTCCATCAGAAAGTCGTTTTAGTGTCATTAAAGGAGAATTCCATGCTAGAATGCTTTCTTAGTTGGGGACTTGTTACGTCCCCACCAAAGAGGTCCAGGTGTTTTTTTGTGCAAAAACTCCTTATTGGCTATTTTCCCTACCATAAGCCCTCAATGAATTACATTGCATTGAATGGGAATTGAATGGGGCTATGGGGTGTTATGCTAGTTCGCTTATTTGCATCGAAAGAAGTAGTAAAGTGTGCCGCTTGGGATATTATTTATATTATGAAGAGAGGATATATACAAAGAAATTATAATTTTGAGCGAATTAGCACAACACCCCATAGCCCCATTCAATTCCCATTCAATTCAATGCAATTCATTTAGGGCTTATGGTAGGGGAAATAGCCAATAAGGAGCTTTTGCTCAAAATAACACCTGGACCTCTTTGGTGGGGACGTAACAACTACAAAGAAAGGTAAGAAAGCCTTTTAGTATGGAATTCTCCTTTAAGTCGTTGTAATTACATTGCAAAAATGTCTCTGTATTTACTAGAAGGGCTATTTTACGAAGTCGGAGTCCCGTCTACAAAGCAGGTTCAGCCACACTGAGAAAGACAGCATGGTTTCAAGATAACTGAACCTGAGGAGCTCGCCTCTCCTTTCAGAGAAAAGTATCGACTCAGAGGCAGAGGACACCTTGTCCCCAGAACAGAACTTTGGCCCTGGCACCTGGAAATGGGTTTTATATCCGTATGAAACAATGTTGGTGTGAGCAGAACTCTATGGTCTCTCACCAGGTATCTGGTCTTGGTAGATTAAATCATACATACAGGTATATACTGTAGAAGAAAACCACAACCATGTCTTTGTGGCTTTAACGAAAAGACCTGCCATGTTAGCCTAGTAGCCAAAAAGTGAACCCGGACATGTTAAGTAAATGTGTCTCAAATCTTTGAATATATATTCTTTCGGAGTGAACATTTTTAACTAAAATCTTTGTTTCTGGGGGGGAGGTCCCTGCCTGGAACTACATATTGGAAATACTATTTAGTATTTGAAATCTAAACGTTTATGTACACGTTAACTTTGTAAATGTATAGACAGCCGCTCAGAGCAGGGAAAAGTCGTGCCATGACGTATTATACGAGTGTGAACTGTGAACGTCATGATGTGAACCATGGCTAAATCTTTACAGTATACCCTGAAGAATAGAAGGCAACCTGCTTTGCCGAAACTTTGGTTTATTCTAGCATCGTGACTACGAGCTGTGCGTCCTCTTTTCTTTAGTCAAAGTATAATTATCTCCTGTGGTCAGCACCTCGACACTACTGCTGTGCACTCCTACCTTTCCATTTGTTCGTAATCTTTACAGTGACGTCAACAAGCTGCAAAACAACCCCCAAAGAAAAGCCATTGTCTGTCTCGCCCCGCAGCCTCCAACTCTCTTCCTGACACACAGAAGCCACCTTCTTCTCTTGGCCCTTCTGTTTGTCTAAGACAAATTTCTTCTTCGGGAGACAAATAATAAAGAATCCTTGAACCCTCCCCTGCCGCACGCACGCACACACACACACACACACACACACACACACACACACACACACACACACACACACACACACACACACACACACACACACACACACACACACACACACACACACACACACACACACACACACACACACACACACACACACACACACACACACACACACACACACACACACACACACACACAATAATGGGAAATAATACTATAAGCCTATATCAGGAAAGACTGCAGATGAGAGTATAAAATGAGGTTGGGGGCAGACTGAATATAAAATTGAGACCCCTGACCCCTGAGCAGAGACCACTGCCCTTCCTACTGTAAGTCCATGACTCAAAGTATTACCAGTATGTCTATCGCGCACACACGCACACACACACACACACACACACACACACACACACACACACACACACACACACACACACACACACACACACACACACACACACTTCTGCGATTAAAAAAAAAAGAATATGCAGACGTAGATGTGATCAATAAAACTATACATAAATAATAAAACCTCATATTGCATACCTTTAACACATTGTTGCTGTTGGGTGAAAACCTTGTATTGTATGTCTAAAAAGTAAAAAACCCTTAAGAGTTCAGGAAACGGAAAATGTATATTTAGTCACAAGCTCTTGTTAATACTTTCTGTGGGTTAATCTTATTTACTTTAATACCAGGTAACACATTTAATAATGATATAGGCATAAAAGATTAAATAATGTATGGAGTCGATACAAGGAATTGCACCTAAAATAGTGTATGAAGTCATAGTTAATATTTCAGAATCTGAACACTAGATCGGCCCAAAAGCATTTTTACAAAAAAAATAATACCAAACGGTTTCTTCAGCTTGAAATCTGCCATGGAGATCTCACCCGACGTCATGAGTTAATCTAACCCATTCTGAACGGGAACCCATTTTGGTGTTAGCATCATGTTATGCTTTAGCTATTGAAAAATAGCAGACCTACAAGCTCATAGCGCGCCACCGAGTGGCGCGCTACGAGCTTGTAGGTCTGCTATTTTTGAAAAATCGAAGAACGACTGACATTTTTAGAATCTGATCTCAGGTCAGAATGGGTTAATCAGACCAGTGTGTGTCCAGTGGAAACCTCGTATGAATCTGATCTCAGGTCAGAATGAGTTAATCTAATTGGGCGAACATCGTCTCAACAACACACATTCTCTTTGTCTTATCTTGACTTGTACAAGTATACTCTTTCACACATTATGATCTATTCTAGGACGTTCTAGTACGTGGCAATTATTTTTTTCCTAACTTGTTTATCCCATTCTGACCGGGTACCCATTTTGGTGTTATAGCATCATGTTATGCTTTAGCTATTGAAAAATAGCAGATCTACAAGCTCATAGCGCGCCACCGAGTGGCGCGCTACGAGCTTGTAGGTCTGCTATTTTTGAAAAATCGAAGAACGACTGACATTTTTAGAATCTGATCTCAGGTCAGAATGGGTTAATCAGACCAGTGTGTCCAGTGGAAACCTCGTATGAATCTGATCTCAGGTCAGAATGGGTTATGGAATGTGTTGAATGTGGCGTGTATGGCGGGAGGCTATACTCCTCAGTTGTCTCTCTTACTGTGAGCCATTATCACCTCTTCTCTTGACAGATGACAACCAGGCAGTTTGAACTCCCTCGTTATAAACCTTAACCCAGTGAACAGTGAAGACCTCTCTGTGTTCATTAATCCATGTGTAAACTGCACAGATGTATACGGTACATTCTCAGAGTGACGACAGTGCAACCACTCAAAATGTTACAGTGTAGTATACAGTGTTGTTTTCGTCGACTAAAACTAAGACGGAAAATGTTCGTCGACTACCTTTTTTCACTGACTAAAACGAAATAACTAAAATAAAAACGAATCTATGATGACTAAAACTAAGACTAAATATACTGACAATTTCGTCAACAAATAAAAACTAGACTAAAATGTTAGGAAGGGACTAGTGGACGAGAGATCCAGTTTTATGCAGATATACAATCTCACAACTGAGATTGTATATCTGCTATTTTCAGCATGCAACCAAAGTGTAAAATATGTCATTACAACGACATCAATGCCTGTCGAAACACATTTTAGTCGACTAAATCAACTGTAGATTCAGTCGACTAAAATCGTATGACATTTAGTCGACTAAAACTAGACTGACCACTAGAACATTCCAGGTGACTAAAATGTGACTAAAACTAAGTGAAAACTATTCAAGAGACTATGACTAAAACTAAAATAAAAATTTGCTGCCAAAAACAACACTGGTGTAGTACTATAGGCTATGAACGTTTTCCTTTTGCAAATCCTGAAATAGTCCAAACATGTGTCCCTCATTTTGCTAAATGTAGCGCAAGACTAATTGGAGCAACGTATGACTATAAACGTAGTGCTAACTGACAACATTCACTGTCTGAGCAACTTCCAACAATATTGATGATGCCTGATTTTGCAAACATGGAACTCTGGGTAGTCTGGCATTTCTTTGCATTTTGCCATATTCAGAGATCGTTTGTATATGAAAAAGGTTGGAGAAGCTCACCACCTCACTATAGCTTGCCAGTGCCATCACAAAGACTGTTACTGTACGTGGCTTACTGTACCCTGCCCGTCAGTCACGGTCTCCCTCTCTTACTGTACGTGGCTTACTGTACCCTGCCCGTCAGTCACGACGGTCTCACTCTCATGCACTCTAGCAGTTCAACGTCTACTGTACGTGTGCCGGAAAATCATTACACACATGCTTTCCATGGCCTGTTTTTCCATTATTTCGGCTTTGGGTTTTCCACTGCTGCGTCGTGGAGACAATGGTCGACTAATCAGTGTCTTTAAATCACATGAACCCTATAGAGCGTCGCAGTCCCTCCCCCTTTCAGAACAACGAGCGGTCCAGGAAATGAATCCCAATGCATTTTCCTCATAGACATTTCAGAAAATATTTATTTAAAGACCTTTTACGCCGCGGACAAAGCCAACTCTTGTCGTGACAAATCATGACAACAAACACAAATTTTCGGGCCAAACAAAGAATTACAAAGAAGAAAAACAACAAAAAGGTGTTGTAACCTGCCTTTCACTCTACTTTCTAATTCTTTGTTTGGCCCGAAAATTTGTGTTTGTTGTCATGATTTGTCACGACAAGAGTTGGCTTTGTCCGCGGCGGTAACATCAAACCCACTGATCTGGAGTCAGCCGCAGCAAATCACCCACTCTGGCGTTCCTTATGCTATGAAGCCCGATTCTGGCGCCACATACAGCACCGTGCCACAGTGTGGACATGTGAGTCTTTGGATCAGGAGACTGAGGTGGTTCTGGACCAGCACGGAGGTGTCTTTGTGGCGCCGTGCCATCCTTTGCTGCGGGTAGGTTCTCCTCGAGGTGTGTGAGTGACTCCTTCATAGCATAAGGAACGCCAGAGTGGGCGATTTGCTGCGGCTGACTCCAGATCAGTGGGTTTGATGTTACACCTCTTCAGCGTCTGATGTACAAGCTCACAACGAGGCGTTGCATCTCTGCGAGTTTGTAGATATGCAAATGTTTGCCTACCTTGTTGTTGTACCTTCTACAGTGGTCATCGTCGCCAGCAACGATGACCACGGCCAAAGCCACAGAACCCAGCAACGGTGACCACGGCCAAAGCCACAGAACCCAGCAACGATGACCACGGCCAAAGCCACAGAACCCAGCAACGATGACCACGGCCAAAGCCACAGAACCCAGCAACGATGACCACGGCCAAAGCCACAGAACCCAGCAACGATGACCACGGCCAAAGCCACAGAACCCAGCAACGATGACCACGGCCAAAGCCACAGAACCCAGCAACGATGACCACGGACAAACCCAGAAGCACAAGGAAGCTACGTCATCTTTGACAACGATGGACTACCAAGGACGAGGATAGGATATAGGGTTGAAGTGGTTGGTAAACACGGCTACTTATTCGTAGTTCTATTCATATCACATAAGTATAAATGTACAGATATATAAAAATAAATATAAATGTACAAAAATATAAAAATAAAAATAATAATTTATTTTTGTAAATAGGTAACTAGTCAACTAGTGAAAATCACACCGTGTGTGAAGTGAGGGGCGCTAATATATTAAAGTCTAACTCGTGTTGATTAATAGGTGATGGTAATGGTGATGTAAAACAAACGGTGCAAACACAAAACATTAAACGCCATTAACAATAAAGAGACAATATTATGACGTAAATGACACATTATGGCGTAAATCTTCCCTTCATTGTCGATGTGTTTACAAAACAAACATTGAACTAAAGACAAACATTAAACCTGTGGGGACAGCAGCCCCTCAAAAATCACCAGAAGTGAAAGCCCTAGATTGCACTCACACACTGTCAACGTTGTGATATCTGGCTCCATTTGTTAGTGCTGTTGCTATGGCAATTTTTTGGCATGCCGTGTTTATTGTTGCTTGATGCCTGTTTACTGTTTACTCTCTGTGGAACGGCTCTCTTAGGCAAATCACCTCAACCATGTGTTGCCTGATGCGTGTTGGAAAAACAAAAATAAAAAGTCCCAAGTGTGACAGCGAGAGGTATTTGCATCCCTGCCACCTCGACATGATATTCCATGTGGGATCTCCCACAAGGCAGCAGCGCTACGACGTTCTGGTGTCTCCGAGTCTGTTTCTGATGTGAGGTTTGGGACCTCTTGCTATATGGAGATTATTACCCTAAGGAACCACAGAGGCTCAGATGATGTGAGGTTTGGGACTCTGCTATATCCCATTCTGACCTGAGATCAGATTCATATGAGGTTTCCACTGGACTACACACTGGTCTGATTAACCCATTCTGACCTGAGATCAGATTAAAAAAATGTCAGTCGTTCTTCTCGATTTTTCAAAAATAGCAGACCTACAAGCTCGTAGCGCGCCACTCGGTGGCGCGGTATGAGCTTGTAGATCTGCTATTTTTCAATAGCTAAAGCATAACATGATGCTAATACCAAAATGGGTTCCCGTTCAGAATGGGATATAGAGATTATTACCCTGTAAGGAACCAGAGGCTCAGAAGGCGAAACGAAAGGCCATATTAATAAACAACAGAGAACTCCCTGCAGCTGCAACAAACATGATAATTAGAGCTGTATTGACGCATTTTGGACTGAGGTCGATTAAAAAAAAAAAGGCTTCTAAATCCTAACCTTTTTCTGAAAAACCCATGTTTCTATGTCAGTGGTGCTCAACATTTTTCATGTCAAGGACCCCCTGAATTATCTCTATTGGGCCCCGGACCCCATCTAAAAATATGTAGTTCCAGGGACCCCCCCCCCACCCCCAGAAGCAAAAATTTTAGTTAAAAATGTTCGCTCTGATATATATATATATATATAATATATATATATATTCAATGATTTGCACCACATTTTAACGATTTTTTCAAAAATAGAAGACCTACAAGCTCGTACCGCACTATGAGCTTGTAGATCTGCTATTTTTCAATAGCTAAATTATAACATAATGTTTAAAAAACACCAAAAGGGGGTTCCCGCCCAAAATGGGTTAATGCAAACTTGAGGCTATAGAGAAAGTTTAATTAATTTCTTTGATTTCTACAATAAAATACATTCATAGGACTTGTTTGGGTACAGTTTTGGAGGTGTACACTCGTCGCTGTATAGCTCTTACTTTGTGAACTCATTCAGCTCAACCTCCAGCATCCATGGTGGTGACTGCACACATAAAACAGATGCAGCGAGGTGTGCATGAACAAGTGACCACCTCAACACAAAACAGCATGCTGGGCTAATCCCTCAAAGGTCACCCCATGACGCCTGACTGTGTTCATAATATCGTTCGTTATTGCAGAGCCATGATGCAACTGACCTCTGGTCAGCTCTCAGTTACCGTCCTACACACGGTAACACAGCTACTTTCCTGTGTTCTTTGCACCGGCTATCTTTCTCTATCTCTCTCTCTCTCCTTTGCTAATCCCTAAACTTACAATCACATCCCTGTTCCTACTTCATCCTGTTACTTGCTGGTTTCTGGAGCTTGGAGAGGGTGGAATCTTAATCCCCGTTGCATTACTGATTTGGGTCAACAGCTGATTGAAAAGTGAAGTGTGCTGTGACAGTCTTCTTTAAAGCCAGCAGCCAAGGGCTTTTTTTCACACTGCTGCGTATAAACGCTGTATAGAAGACGGTGCTGAGGAGGACGGCTTTCAGAAGTTTGCAGCCAGGCCATATGCATTTCAAGCATGAACGCTTACTGTGGTTTTGACAGATTCTTTAGGGCAGCCATCAGATATTCTCATCCATCATATTTGACAACAGCGGCGAATGAGCCAGAGTTTGGAGGGAAGGAGGAAGGGCACCAAAGAAATTCCTCTTTGGATGTTCTAAGAAGAAAAAACTTTTAACACATAATACGCATCATTTATTTTGTCCTGGATCAGGGGAGAGGGGGGGGGGGGTACAGAGAGGGAGTAGTATAATAGGGTGGGTGTTCACTACACTTTTTGGCCACTACCACTGGTGGCGCTAGTGAGCAATTAATGCATAATTTGCATAATTAATTATGCAAATTAGTTATTACATTCCTTGAATTCCATAGATATAATTAACATAATCATAAATAATAAAATATCCATAAATATAAATATCCATAAATATAATTAGCATATAATAGTTTATAATTAAATAATAATAAAAACTAATAATAGGTTATTTATAAATGCATGATGTGTGTTTTAAAAAAAGCTGATCTCATCTCTCCCTCTCCCTGCGTCACCATGTGCCATGTCCCCCAACATGTAAATTTTGTCACTGGGGTTAAGGTGGGGGGATGGTCGCTAACCTCAGGCAATATTTATTTAGGGCAGGGGGGTCACTGTCTTAAGGGGGGGATGGGCTCTAACCATGGGCCAGGTGCGACATGCAAATTAAATGAAGCGAGGGGGTGGGGTGGGGGGATGGGCACCCCCCTCTTTGTGGAATGCTAGGTGCCAGACATGCAAATTAAATGAAACGGGGGGGGTGAAGTGGGGGGATGGTATCTAAACAGGTGCAAGTTAGATAAACAAGGGGGTGGGGTGGGCTCTAACCAGGTGCTAGTAGTAAAATGCAAATTAGATAATCACAAAGGTGGGGGTCCTTATCTTTGAAGTGAATTGTATGCATAAATTAATCAAGGTAGTATTTAAATTCCTTACATACATTGACAGTGGGTGTGTGATTCCACCTAGTGGTCAATCTCTCTATATAAATATTTACACTGCAATACCTACTATGCCCTGATGTGATCTCAGTCATCTAGGGCAATGTTTTTCAATCAATAGTCTGGGGACCACCAATGGTCCTTGAATGTAATTCTTGTGAAAAATCAAGGATACCCCCCTAGTGGTCAATTTCTATATAAATATTTACACTGCAATACCATTTATGCCCTGATGTGATCTCAATCATCTAGTGCAAATGTCTTCAAGCATTGGTCCGGGGGCTACCGATGATCTTTGAGAGGGTTCAGGTGACCCTCCCCCCAGCTAAATCATGGAGAGTTGGTAACCAAATAGTCTCCTTATAGATCTTTAACTCTATACTTTTTCAATTTTTTGTGTTTTTGAATTTTTATGTTTCATGGTGTCCTAAGGTGTATGGTTTATTGTCTGTCTTGTATTATTTTTGGTGTTTTGTGTTGGGATCTTTGAATTTTTTATGTTTCATGTTGTCCAAATGGGGTTGGGTATTGTAAATCTTGTATTATTTTTTGTGTTTTGTGTTGTGTCTTTGAATTTTGCATGCTTCATGTGGTACTAGGTGTTTGGGTTATTGTCTGTCTTGTATTATTTTTGGTGTTTTGTGTTGGGGTCTTTGAATTTTTTATGTTTCATGTTGTCCAAATGGGTTGGGTATTGTAAATCTTGTATTATTTTTTGTGTTTTGTGTCGTGTCTTTGAATTTTGCATGCTTCATGTGGTACTAGGTGTTTGGGTTATTGTCTGTCTTGTATTATTTTTGGTGTTTTGTGTTGGGGTCTTTGAATTTTTTATGTTTCATGTTGTCCAAATGGGTTGGGTATTGTAAATCTTGTATTATTTTTTGTGTTTTGTGTCGTGTCTTTGAATTTTGCATGCTTCATGTGGTACTAGGTGTTTGGGTTATTGTCTGTCTTGTATTATTTTTGGTGTTTTGTGTTGGGATCTTTGAATTTTTTATGTTTCATGTTGTCCAAATGGGGTTGGGTATTGTAAATCTTGTATTATTTTTGGTGTTTTGGGTTGTGTCTTTGAATTTTGCATGCTTCATGTGGTACTAGGTGTTTGGGTTATTGTCTGTCTTGTATTATTTTTGGTGTTTTGTGTTGGGATCTTTGAATTTTTTATGTTTCATGTTGTCCAAATGGGGTTGGGTATTGTAAATCTTGTATTATTTTTTGTGTTTTGTGTTGTGTCTTTGAATTTTGCATGCTTCATGTGGTACTAGGTGTTTGGGTTATTGTCTGTCTTGTATTATTTTTGGTGTTTTGTGTTGGGATCTTTGAATTTTTTATGTTTCATGTTGTCCAAATGGGGTTGGGTATTGTAAATCTTGTATTATTTTTGGTGTTTTGGGTTGTGTCTTTGAATTTTGCATGCTTCATGTGGTACTAGGTGTTTGGGTTATTGTCTGTCTTGTATTATTTTTGGTGTTTTGTGTTGGGATCTTTGAATTTTTTATGTTTCATGTTGTCCAAATGGGGTTGGGTATTGTAAATCTTGTATTATTTTTTGTGTTTTGTGTTGTGTCTTTGAATTTTGCATGCTTCATGTGGTACTAGGTGTTTGGGTTATTGTCTGTCTTGTATTATTTTTGGTGTTTTGTGTTGGGATCTTTGAATTTTTTATGTTTCATGTTGTCCAAATGGGTTGGGTATTGTAAATCTTGTATTATTTTTTGTGTTTTGTGTTGTGTCTTTGAATTTTGCATGCTTCATGTGGTACTAGGTGTTTGGGTTATTGTCTGTCTTGTATTATTTTTGGTGTTTTGTGTTGGGATCTTTGAATTTTTTATGTTTCATGTTGTCCAAATGGGTTGGGTATTGTAAATCTTGTATTATTTTTTGTGTTTTGGGTTGTGTCTTTGAATTTTGCATGCTTCATGTGGTACTAGGTGTTTGGGTTATTGTCTGTCTTGTATTATTTTTGGTGTTTTGTGTTGGGATCTTTGAATTTTTTATGTTTCATGTTGTCCAAATGGGGTTGGGTATTGTAGATCTTGTATTATTTTTTGTGTTTTGTGTTGTGTCTTTGAATTTTGCATGCTTCATGTGGTACTAGGTGTTTGGGTTATTGTCTGTCTTGTATTATTTTTGGTGTTTTGTGTTGGGATCTTTGAATTTTTTATGTTTCATGTTGTCCAAATGGGTTGGGTATTGTAAATCTTGTATTATTTTTTGTGTTTTGTGTTGTGTCTTTGAATTTTGCATGCTTCATGTGGTACTAGGTGTTTGGGTTATTGTCTGTCTTGTATTATTTTTGGTGTTTTGTGTTGGGATCTTTGAATTTTTTATGTTTCATGTTGTCCAAATGGGGTTGGGTATTGTAAATCTTGTATTATTTTTTGTGTTTTGTGTTGTGTCTTTGAATTTTGCATGCTTCATGTGGTACTAGGTGTTTGGGTTATTGGCTGTCTTGTATTATTTTTGGTGTTTTGTGTTGGGATCTTTGAATTTTTTATGTTTCATGTTGTCCAAATGGGGTTGGGTATTGTAAATCTTGTATTATTTTTTGTGTTTTGTGTTGTGTCTTTGAATTTTACATGCTTCATGTGGTACTAGGTGTTTGGGTTATTGTCTGTCTTGTATTATTTTTGGTGTTTTGTGTTGGGATCTTTGATTTTTTTATGTTTCATGTTGTCCAAATGGGGTTGGGTATTGTAAATCTTGTATTATTTTTTGTGTTTTGTGTTGTGTCTTTGAATTTTGCATGCTTCATGTGGTACTAGGTGTTTGGGTTATTGTCTGTCTTGTATTATTTTTGGTGTTTTGTGTTGGGATCTTTGAATTTTTTATGTTTCATGTTGTCCAAATGGGTTGGGTATTGTAAATCTTGTATTATTTTTTGTGTTTTGTGTTGTGTCTTTGAATTTTGCATGCTTCATGTGGTACTAGGTGTTTGGGTTATTGTCTGTCTTGTATTATTTTTGGTGTTTTGGGTTGGGATCTTTGAATTTTTTATGTTTCATGTTGTCCAAATGGGGTTGGGTATTGTAAATCTTGTATTATTTTTGTGTTTTGTGTTGTGTCTTTGAATTGTGCATGCTTCATGTGGTACTATGTGTTTGGGTTATTGTCTGTCTTGTATTATTTTTGGTGTTTTGTGTTGGGATCTTTGAATTTTTTATGTTTCATGTTGTCCAAATGGGGTTGGGTATTGTAAATCTTGTATTATTTTTTGTGTTTTGTGTTGTGTCTTTGAATTTTGCATGCTTCATGTGGTACTAGGTGTTTGGGTTATTGTCTGGCTTGTATTATTTTTGGTGTTTTGTGTTGGGATCTTTGAATTTTTTATGTTTCATGTTGTCCAAATGGGGTTGGGTATTGTAAATCTTGTATTATTTTTTTGTGTTGTGTGTTGTGTCTTTGAATTCTGCATGCTTCATGTGGTACTAGGTGTTTGGGTTATTGTCTGTCTTGTATTATTTTTGGTGTTTTGTGTTGGGATCTTTGAATTTTTTATGTTTCATGTTGTCCAAATGGGGTGGGGTATTGTAAATCTTGTATTATTTTTTGTGTTTTGTGTTGTGTCTTTGAATTTTGCATGATTCATGTGGTACTAGGTGTTTGGGTTATTGTCTGTCTTGTATTATTTTTGGTGTGTTGTGTTGGGATCTTTGAATTTTTTATGTTTCATGTTGTCCAAATGGGGTGGGGTATTGTAAATCTTGTATTATTTTTTGTGTTTTGTGTTGTGTCTTTGAATTTTGCATGCTTCATGTGGTACTAGGTGTTTGGGTTATTGTCTGTCTTGTATTATTTTTGGTGTGTTGTGTTGGGATCTTTGAATTTTTTATGGTTCATGTTGTCCAAATGGGGTTGGGTATTGTAAATCTTGTATTATTTTTTGTGTTTTGTGTTGTGTCTTTGAATTTTGCATGTTTCATGGGGTACTAGGTGTTTGGGTTATTGTCTGTCTTGTATTATTTTTGGTGTTTTGTGTTGGGATCTTTGAATTTTTTATGTTTCATGTTGTCCAAATGGGGTTGGGTATTGTAAATCTTGTATTATTTTTGGTGTTTTGTGTTGTGTCTTTGAATTTTGCATGCTTCATGTGGTACTAGGTGGTTGGGTTATTGTCTGTCTTGTATTATTTTTGGTGTTTTGTGTTGGGATCTTTGAATTTTTTATGTTTCATGTTGTCCAAATGGGGTTGGGTATTGTAAATCTTGTATTATTTTTGGTGTTTTGGGTTGTGTCTTTGAATTTTGCATGCTTCATGTGGTACTAGGTGTTTGGGTTATTGTCTGTCTTGTATTATTTTTGGTGTTTTGTGTTGGGATCTTTGAATTTTTTATGTTTCATGTTGTCCAAATGGGGTTGGGTATTGTAAATCTTGTATTATTTTTGGTGTTTTGGGTTGTGTCTTTGAATTTTGCATGATTCATGTGGTACTAGGTGTTTGGGTTATTGTCTGTCTTGTATTATTTTTGGTGTTTTGTGTTGGGATCTTTGAATTTTTTATGTTTCATGTCGTCCAAATGGGGTTGGGTATTGTAAATCTTGTATTATTTTTGGTGTTTTGGGTTGTGTCTTTGAATTTTGCATGCTTCATGTGGTACTAGGTGTTTGGGTTATTGTCTGTCTTGTATTATTTTTTGTGTTTTGTGTTGGGATCTTTGAATTTTTTATGTTTCATGTTGTCCAAATGGGGATTGGGTATTGTAAATCTTGTATTATTTTTGGTGTTTTGGGTTGTGTCTTTGAATTTTGCATGATTCATGTGGTACTAGGTGTTTGGGTTATTGTCTGTCTTGTATTATTTTTGGTGTTTTGTGTTGGGATCTTTGAATTTTTTATGTTTCATGTCGTCCAAATGGGGTTGGGTATTGTAAATCTTGTATTATTTTTGGTGTTTTGGGTTGTGTCTTTGAATTTTGCATGCTTCATGTGGTACTAGGTGTTTGGGTTATTGTCTGTCTTGTATTATTTTTTGTGTTTTGTGTTGGGATCTTTGAATTTTTTATGTTTCATGTTGTCCAAATGGGGATTGGGTATTGTAAATCTTGTATTATTTTTGGTGTTTTGGGTTGTGTCTTTGAATTTTGCATGCTTCATGTGGTACTAGGTGTTTGGGTTATTGTCGGTCTTGTATTATTTTTGGTGTTTTGTGTTGGGATATTTGAATTTTTTATGTTTCATGTTGTCCTAATGGGTTGGGTATTGTAAATCTTGTATTATTTTTGGTGTTTTGGGTTGTGTCTTTGAATTTTGCATGATTCATGTGGTACTAGGTGTTTGGGTTATTGTCTGTCTTGTATTATTTTTGGTGTTTTGTGTTGGGATCTTTGAATTTTTTATGTTTCATGTTGTCCAAATGGGGATTGGGTATTGTAAATCTTGTATTATTTTTGGTGTTTTGGGTTGTGTCTTTGAATTTTGCATGCTTCATGTGGTACTAGGTGTTTGGGTTATTGTCGGTCTTGTATTATTTTTGGTGTTTTGTGTTGGGATATTTGAATTTTTTATGTTTCATGTTGTCCTAATGGGTTGGGTATTGTAAATCTTGTATTATTTTTGGTGTTTTGGGTTGTGTCTTTGAATTTTGCATGATTCATGTGGTACTAGGTGTTTGGATTATTGTCTGTCTTGTATTCTTTTTTGTGTTTTGTGTTGTGTCTTTGAATTTTGTATGTTTCATGTGGTACTTCAAAATATTATATTAATACAACAGGCCGCCTGTTTGTATTAATAATATTTTGAAGTACCACATGAAACATACAAAATTCAAAGACACAACACAAAACACAAAAAAGAATACAAGACAGACAATAATCCAAACACCTAGTACCACATGAATCATGCAAAATTCAAAGACACAACCCAAAACACCAAAAATAATACAAGATTTACAATACCCAACCCATTAGGACAACATGAAACATAAAAAATTCAAATATCCCAACACAAAACACCAAAAATAATACAAGACCGACAATAACCCAAACACCTAGTACCACATGAAGCATGCAAAATTCAAAGACACAACCCAAAACACCAAAAATAATACAAGATTTACAATACCCAATCCCCATTTGGACAACATGAAACATAAAAAATTCAAAGATCCCAACACAAAACACCAAAAATAATACAAGACAGACAATAACCCAAACACCTAGTACCACATGAATCATGCAAAATTCAAAGACACAACCCAAAACACCAAAAATAATACAAGATTTACAATACCCAACCCATTAGGACAACATGAAACATAAAAAATTCAAATATCCCAACACAAAACACCAAAAATAATACAAGACCGACAATAACCCAAACACCTAGTACCACATGAAGCATGCAAAATTCAAAGACACAACCCAAAACACCAAAAATAATACAAGATTTACAATACCCAATCCCCATTTGGACAACATGAAACATAAAAAATTCAAAGATCCCAACACAAAACACAAAAAATAATACAAGACAGACAATAACCCAAACACCTAGTACCACATGAAGCATGCAAAATTCAAAGACACAACCCAAAACACCAAAAATAATACAAGATTTACAATACCCAACCCCATTTGGACGACATGAAACATAAAAAATTCAAAGATCCCAACACAAAACACCAAAAATAATACAAGACAGACAATAACCCAAACACCTAGTACCACATGAATCATGCAAAATTCAAAGACACAACCCAAAACACCAAAAATAATACAAGATTTACAATACCCAATCCCCATTTGGACAACATGAAACATAAAAAATTCAAAGATCCCAACACAAAACACAAAAAATAATACAAGACAGACAATAACCCAAACACCTAGTACCACATGAAGCATGCAAAATTCAAAGACACAACCCAAAACACCAAAAATAATACAAGATTTACAATACCCAACCCCATTTGGACGACATGAAACATAAAAAATTCAAAGATCCCAACACAAAACACCAAAAATAATACAAGACAGACAATAACCCAAACACCTAGTACCACATGAATCATGCATAATTCAAAGACACAACCCAAAACACCAAAAATAATACAAGATTTACAATACCCAACCCCATTTGGACAACATGAAACATAAAAAATTCAAAGATCCCAACACAAAACACCAAAAATAATACAAGACAGACAATAACCCAAACACCTAGTACCACATGAAGCATGCAAAATTCAAAGACACAACCCAAAACACCAAAAATAATACAAGATTTACAATACCCAACCCCATTTGGACAACATGAAACATAAAAAATTCAAAGATCCCAACACAAAACACCAAAAATAATACAAGACAGACAATAACCCAACCACCTAGTACCACATGAAGCATGCAAAATTCAAAGACACAACACAAAACACCAAAAATAATACAAGATTTACAATACCCAACCCCATTTGGACAACATGAAACATAAAAAATTCAAAGATCCCAACACAAAACACCAAAAATAATACAAGACAGACAATAACCCAAACACCTAGTACCCCATGAAACATGCAAAATTCAAAGACACAACACAAAACACAAAAAATAATACAAGATTTACAATACCCAACCCCATTTGGACAACATGAACCATAAAAAATTCAAAGATCCCAACACAACACACCAAAAATAATACAAGACAGACAATAACCCAAACACCTAGTACCACATGAAGCATGCAAAATTCAAAGACACAACACAAAACACAAAAAATAATACAAGATTTACAATACCCCACCCCATTTGGACAACATGAAACATAAAAAATTCAAAGATCCCAACACAACACACCAAAAATAATACAAGACAGACAATAACCCAAACACCTAGTACCACATGAAGCATGCAAAATTCAAAGACAACACAAAACACAAAAAATAATACAAGATTTACAATACCCCACCCCATTTGGACAACATGAAACATAAAAAATTCAAAGATCCCAACACAAAACACCAAAAATAATACAAGACAGACAATAACCCAAACACCTAGTACCACATGAAGCATGCAGAATTCAAAGACACAACACACAACACAAAAAAATAATACAAGATTTACAATACCCAACCCCATTTGGACAACATGAAACATAAAAAATTCAAAGATCCCAACACAAAACACCAAAAATAATACAAGCCAGACAATAACCCAAACACCTAGTACCACATGAAGCATGCAAAATTCAAAGACACAACACAAAACACAAAAAATAATACAAGATTTACAATACCCAACCCCATTTGGACAACATGAAACATAAAAAATTCAAAGATCCCAACACAAAACACCAAAAATAATACAAGACAGACAATAACCCAAACACATAGTACCACATGAAGCATGCACAATTCAAAGACACAACACAAAACACAAAAATAATACAAGATTTACAATACCCAACCCCATTTGGACAACATGAAACATAAAAAATTCAAAGATCCCAACCCAAAACACCAAAAATAATACAAGACAGACAATAACCCAAACACCTAGTACCACATGAAGCATGCAAAATTCAAAGACACAACACAAAACACAAAAAATAATACAAGATTTACAATACCCAACCCATTTGGACAACATGAAACATAAAAAATTCAAAGATCCCAACACAAAACACCAAAAATAATACAAGACAGACAATAACCCAAACACCTAGTACCACATGAAGCATGCAAAATTCAAAGACACAACACAAAACACAAAAAATAATACAAGATTTACAATACCCAACCCCATTTGGACAACATGAAACATAAAAAAATCAAAGATCCCAACACAAAACACCAAAAATAATACAAGACAGACAATAACCCAAACACCTAGTACCACATGAAGCATGTAAAATTCAAAGACACAACACAAAACACAAAAAATAATACAAGATTTACAATACCCAACCCCATTTGGACAACATGAAACATAAAAAATTCAAAGATCCCAACACAAAACACCAAAAATAATACAAGACAGCCAATAACCCAAACACCTAGTACCACATGAAGCATGCAAAATTCAAAGACACAACACAAAACACAAAAAATAATACAAGATTTACAATACCCAACCCCATTTGGACAACATGAAACATAAAAAATTCAAAGATCCCAACACAAAACACCAAAAATAATACAAGACAGACAATAACCCAAACACCTAGTACCACATGAAGCATGCAAAATTCAAAGACACAACACAAAACACAAAAAATAATACAAGATTTACAATACCCAACCCATTTGGACAACATGAAACATAAAAAATTCAAAGATCCCAACACAAAACACCAAAAATAATACAAGACAGACAATAACCCAAACACCTAGTACCACATGAAGCATGCAAAATTCAAAGACACAACACAAAACACAAAAAATAATACAAGATCTACAATACCCAACCCCATTTGGACAACATGAAACATAAAAAATTCAAAGATCCCAACACAAAACACCAAAAATAATACAAGACAGACAATAACCCAAACACCTAGTACCACATGAAGCATGCAAAATTCAAAGACACAACCCAAAACACAAAAAATAATACAAGATTTACAATACCCAACCCATTTGGACAACATGAAACATAAAAAATTCAAAGATCCCAACACAAAACACCAAAAATAATACAAGACAGACAATAACCCAAACACCTAGTACCACATGAAGCATGCAAAATTCAAAGACACAACACAAAACACAAAAAATAATACAAGATTTACAATACCCAACCCATTTGGACAACATGAAACATAAAAAATTCAAAGATCCCAACACAAAACACCAAAAATAATACAAGACAGACAATAACCCAAACACCTAGTACCACATGAAGCATGCAAAATTCAAAGACACAACACAAAACACAAAAAATAATACAAGATTTACAATACCCAACCCCATTTGGACAACATGAAACATAAAAAATTCAAAGATCCCAACACAAAACACCAAAAATAATACAAGACAGACAATAACCCAAACACCTAGTACCACATGAAGCATGCAAAATTCAAAGACACAACCCAAAACACCAAAAATAATACAAGATTTACAATACCCAACCCCATTTGGACAACATGAAACATAAAAAATTCAAAGATCCCAACACAAAACACCAAAAATAATACAAGACAGACAATAACCCAAACACCTAGTACCACATGAAGCATGCAAAATTCAAAGACACAACACAAAACACAAAAAATAATACAAGATTTACAATACCCAACCCCATTTGGACAACATGAAACATAAAAAATTCAAAGATCCCAACACAAAACACCAAAAATAATACAAGACAGACAATAACCCAAACACCTAGTACCACATGAAGCATGCAAAATTCAAAGACACAACCCAAAACACCAAAAATAATACAAGATTTACAATACCCAACCCCATTTGGACAACATGAAACATAAAAAATTCAAAGATCCCAACACAAAACACCAAAAATAATACAAGACAGACAATAACCCAAACACCTAGTACCACATGAAGCATGCAAAATTCAAAGACACAACACAAAACACAAAAAATAATACAAGATTTACAATACCCAACCCCATTTGGACAACATGAAACATAAAAAATTCAAAGATCCCAACACAAAACACCAAAAATAATACAAGACAGACAATAACCCAAACACCTAGTACCACATGAAGCATGCAAAATTCAAAGACACAACCCAAAACACCAAAAATAATACAAGATTTACAATACCCAACCCCATTTGGACAACATGAAACATAAAAAATTCAAAGATCCCAACACAAAACACCAAAAATAATACAAGACAGACAATAACCCAAACACCTAGTACCACATGAAGCATGCAAAATTCAAAGACACGACACAAAACACAAAAAATAATACAAGATTTACAATACCCAACCCATTTGGACAACATGAAACATAAAAAATTCAAAGACCCCAACACAAAACACCAAAAATAATACAAGACAGACAATAACCCAAACACCTAGTACCACATGAAGCATGCAAAATTCAAAGACACGACACAAAACACAAAAAATAATACAAGATTTACAATACCCAACCCATTTGGACAACATGAAACATAAAAAATTCAAAGACCCCAACACAAAACACCAAAAATAATACAAGACAGACAATAACCCAAACACCTAGTACCACATGAAGCATGCAAAATTCAAAGACACAACACAAAACACAAAAAATAATACAAGATTTACAATACCCAACCCCATTTGGACAACATGAAACATAAAAAATTCAAAGATCCCAACACAAAACACCAAAAATAATACAAGACAGACAATAAACCATACACCTTAGGACACCATGAAACATAAAAATTCAAAAACACAAAAAATTGAAAAAGTATAGAGTTAAAGATCTATAAGGAGACTATTTGGTTACCAACTCTCCATGATTTAGCTGGGGGGAGGGTCACCTGAACCCTCTCAAAGATCATCGGTAGCCCCCGGACCAATGCTTGAAGACATTTGCACTAGATGATTGAGATCACATCAGGGCATAAATGGTATTGCAGTGTAAATATTTATATAGAAATTGACCACTAGGGGGGTATCCTTGATTTTTCACAAGAATTACATTCAAGGACCATTGGTGGTCCCCAGACTATTGATTGAAAAACATTGCCCTAGATGACTGAGATCACATCAGGGCATAGTAGGTATTGCAGTGTAAATATTTATATAGAGAGATTGACCACTAGGTGGAATCACACACCCACTGTCAATGTATGTAAGGAATTTAAATACTACCTTGATTAATTTATGCATACAATTCACTTCAAAGATAAGGACCCCCACCTTTGTGATTATCTAATTTGCATTTTACTACTAGCACCTGGTTAGAGCCCACCCCACCCCCTTGTTTATCTAACTTGCACCTGTTTAGATACCATCCCCCCACTTCACCCCCCCCGTTTCATTTAATTTGCATGTCTGGCACCTAGCATTCCACAAAGAGGGGGGTGCCCATCCCCCCACCCCACCCCCTCGCTTCATTTAATTTGCATGTCGCACCTGGCCCATGGTTAGAGCCCATCCCCCCCTTAAGACAGTGACCCCCCTGCCCTAAATAAATATTGCCTGAGGTTAGCGACCATCCCCCCACCTTAACCCCAGTGACAAAATTTACATGTTGGGGGACATGGCACATGGTGACGCAGGGAGAGGGAGAGATGAGATCAGCTTTTTTTAAAACACACATCATGCATTTATAAATAACCTATTATTAGTTTTTATTATTATTTAATTATAAACTATTATATGCTAATTATATTTATGGATATTTATATTTATGGATATTTTATTATTTATGATTATGTTAATTATATCTATGGAATTCAAGGAATGTAATAACTAATTTGCATAATTAATTATGCAAATTATGCATTAATTGCTCACTAGCGCCACCAGTGGTAGTGGCCAAAAAGTGTAGTGAACACCCACCCTATTATACTACTAGAGGGTGCTAAACTTGTGCTGATTGGTTTATACAGTTGAGTAGCTCAGGGGTTCTCAACGTTTTTTAAGCCGGGGACCCCCGGAAATGTTTTGGCAACGTCTCAGGACCCCCGACCCCCAATATAAATTGACTGCTACAATAACCTTAATAATAGAGACAATACACCATAAATAAACCAGATATAATCCTTAGGGAAGGTGTATGCATGTACTGCATACACTGCATGTACTGTATGTAAACTCTTCATTTCCATTTTCTCTGCTCTAGGGCTGACATTACATCACCTCTAGGGCTGACATTACATCATCTCTAGGGCTGACATTACATCATCTCTAGGGCTGACATTACATCAGCTCTAGGTCTGGCCCGAAATGCAATTTTCTTTAGACTTCAGGCATTTTGTCGGTGGTTCAGAATTAAACTCCAATAACAAGCTTCACTGGGGGGGGGGGAGCCTGGATGAGAGCTGACCTTTGGCATTGCGGACAATGCTCTCCTCGGTCCCGTGTTTATGTACTCGTTGCCGAGAGAAAATTAAATGGAGGGAAGCATGCCAGGGCGATGAGCTACAACCCCACAGAACAACTAGCCCAGGAGTCTAAAATAATGTTCAGTCCCTTGGAATTAAACTAGACCAGCTGCGTGCACAGATTAAACACCAACGGAACATTCACTGAGACATGTCTGGAGCCCAGTATGCTCAACTAGACATGGCTGGAGCCCAGTATGGACAACTAGACATGTCTGGAGCCCAGTATGCTCAACTAGACATGGCTGGAGCCCAGTATGCTCAACTAGACATGGCTGGAGCCCAGTATGGACAACTAGACATGGCTGGAGCCCAGTATGGACAACTAGACATGTCTGGAGCCCAGTATGGACAACTAGACATGTCTGGAGCCCAGTATGGACAACTAGACATGGCTGGAGCCCAGTATGGACAACTAGACATGTCTGGAGCCCAGTATGGACAACTAGACATGTCTGGAGCCCAGTATGGACAACTAGACATGTCTGGAGCCCAGTATGGACAACTAGACATGTCTGGAGCCCAGTATGGACAACTAGACATGTCTGGAGCCCAGTATGGACAGCTAGACATGGCTGGAGCCCAGTATGGACAGCTAGACATGGCTGGAGCCCAGTATGGACAACTAGACATGTCTGGAGCTCCAGTATGCACAACTAGACATGTCTGGAGCCCAGTATGCACAACTAGACATGTCTGGAGCTCCAGTATGCTCAACTAGACATGTCTGGAGCTCCAGTATGCTCAACTAGACATGGCTGGAGCTCCAGTATGCTCAACTAGACATGGCTGGAGCCCAGTATGCTCAACTAGACACGGCTGGAGCCCAGTATGCACAACTAGACATGTCTGGAGCCCAGTATGGACAACTAGACATGTCTGGAGCCCAGTATGGACAACTAGACATGTCTGGAGCCCAGTATGGACAACTAGACATGGCTGGAGCCCAGTATGGACAACTAGACATGGCTGGAGCCCAGTATGGACAACTAGACATGGCTGGAGCCCAGTATGCCCAACTAGACATGTCTGGAGCCCAGTATGGACAACTAGACATGTCTGGAGCCCAGTATGGACAACTAGACATGGCTGGAGCCCAGTATGCCCAACTAGACATGGCTGGAGCCCAGTATGGACAACTAGACATGGCTGGAGCCCAGTATGCCCAACTAGACATGTCTGGAGCCCAGTATGCTCAACTAGACATGGCTGGAGCCCAGTATGGACAACTAGACACGGCTGGAGCCCAGTATGCTCAACTAGACATGGCTGGAGCCCAGTATGGACAGCTAGACATGGCTGGAGCCCAGTATGGACAGCTAGACACGGCTGGAGCCCAGTATGCTCAACTAGACATGGCTGGAGCCCAGTATGGACAACTAGACATGGCTGGAGCCCAGTATGGACAACTAGACATGGCTGGAGCCCAGTATGGACAGCTAGACACGGCTGGAGCCCAGTATGCTCAACTAGACATGTCTGGAGCCCAGTATGCTCAACTAGACATGGCTGGAGCCCAGTATGCTCAACTAGACATGGCTGGAGCCCAGTATGCTCAACTAGACATGGTTGGAGCCCAGTATGGACAACTAGACATGTCTGGAGCCCAGTATGGACAACTAGACATGTCTGGAGCCCAGTATGGACAACTAGACATGTCTGGAGCCCAGTATGCTCAACTAGACATGGCTGGAGCCCAGTATGGACAACTAGACATGGCTGGAGCCCAGTATGGACAACTAGACATGTCTGGAGCCCAGTATGGACAACTAGACATGTCTGGAGCCCAGTATGGACAACTAGACATGTCTGGAGCCCAGTATGAACAACTAAACTGTGCCCTCACTCACAGGTTTCTACAGTATACACTATACATTATGTCTTCCAACAAGACAGATCGAAGGACTCAGGCCAAGTTGAGAGGAGAGGGGGGAGTTGTGCTTTAGGATGTCTGTGTTCAAATAATGCACCGTTCCCCTGGGTCTGAAGCTGCTAACCATCAAAGTTAAACCTCTTAGCCCTAGGCGAGGTGTTGTAAGATTGTAAATGGATCTTGGAGGCCAGTGAACTTCTGCATGGCCACTTCTGCCCACAATGCCTCTACTTGTCATGACAACAACAAAAAAAGGATGTTGGCCATCTTGGCCAATCAAAAGAACGTTCCCTATACCCTTTTAAGGAGTGATCGATGCGTTATCATACGCGGTCAACTCGCGGCCGGGGGCGACATGCAGCCCCCACCTTCACTTAACCCATTCTGACCTGAGATCAGACTCTAAAAATGTCTGTTTGAAAATGACAGTTTTCTGAAAAAGCTATGTTTATATGTCAGTCGTTCTTCGGTTTAAAAAAAATAGCAGACCTACAAGCTCGTAACGCGCCACTCGGCTATGAGCTTGTAGATCTGCTATTTTTCAATAGCTAAAGCATAACATGATGCCAACACCAAAAGGTTAATAGGCCCCAGGTTAATATGCGAATATTGACTTCAGATGTTACAATTCTAAACATGCAAACATAATCCACTTTAATTACTTCAGTCTATATTAGTAGGGCATTAAATTACAAAATAAGTTTAAATGGGGAGATAAGAGGTGTGTAAATATTAAATACAGTGTCCCTCTCCATCCTCAAGGTTGCCTTAAATAGACAGGAGCTAATACTGCTCGTTTCAGACAGAGGCTAACAGGACATTATAGCTTTAATAGGGCCTTTAATGTTGATCAAATGCAATTTTCTCATCATCTTGGTGAATAAATAAGCCTATGGCGTTGTGATTAACAATCATATGGCATTTGTGTTGACCTTGGGGTGGATAAGCTGGGGCAATGACACATGCCTGGGTACAGTAGTATTTAACCTTTAGAATATTATCTGTGTACTATAAAGCCCTTATCATCATACAGTAGAAAATCACATGATCCCCAGGTTGCCTTATGGTACTATTTACCAGACAGGTTTTCATAAAGTATATTGCGTCTAGCAGTTGCGTCAGCATATCATGCTCTTCAGAATCAGTTTGAACGGCAAGTTAACAGGTTATTTTAACCCATTTTGGTGTTCTAAGCATTATGTTATACTTTAGCTATTGAAAAAATAGCAGACCTACAAGCTCATAGCGAGCTTGTAGGTCTGCTATTTTTGAAAGATCTTGAAAATGTGTCCCAAAAGTGTGAATATATTCTTTCAGAGCGAACATTTTTAGCTCAAATCTTTGCTTCCGGGAGGTCACTGGAATAACATATTTTCAGATGGGGGGGATGGAGGCCAATTACATATAATTCTCCTTGACATGAAATATTGAGCACCACTGATATAGAAACATGAGGTTTTTCAGAAAAATGTCTAAATAGTTAATAATGTTATTGTATTATTCTTGCCACTGTAGATAGTCTCCCTCATAATAAATGTTGACATCCATTACCGTGCTTTCAGTTTCAACAGTGCACTAAAACGATTTGGACATGAAAACAACTGAAATAATTTAATAATGTACAGTATGTTTTGCCATGAACCATAGCAGTAAACGTAATAGGTATTTTTTCAATGCATGCGTCAGGAAGACCGCAACGACCCAGACTGGTTTCACCACAACGGTACCAGATTCTCTGTCTGGGAATGAATGACTTCTTCCTGATTGACAGGCCCGGTTGCATTTCCTAGATTGGGCCTCAACCCATTTTGGGGCGGGAACTTGGGCGGGAACCCCCTTTTGTTGTTTTGTTATAATTTAGCTATTGAAAAATAGCAGATCTACAAGCTCGTAGACGAGCTTGTAGGTCTGCTATTTTTTAAAAGTCGTGAAAATGTGGCGCAAATTTGGAATATATATTTTTTCAGAACGAACGTTTTGAACTCATATCTTCGCTTCATGGGGGGGTTCCTGGAACAACATATTTTCAGATGGGGGTCGGAGGCATATTACATATCATTTTTGGGGTTCCTTGACATGAAATATTGAGCACCACCGATACAGAAACATTCAGAAAACCGTCTTTTCTTTTTTTTTCTTGCAGGCCTAAATGGGTTAACATAACTTGAAAAGAACAGTGGCACACAAACACATTGTAACAGCACGTACGTGCAAGGCTGCAAGCATGCATAGACACACACACACACACACACACACACACACACACACACACACACACACACACACACACACACACACACACACACACACACAGTATAAGCACGTACCGTACGTGCATAGATCTACAAACACACACACACAAAGCCAGGGTTCTTCACACTACATGAAAATGAAAAGATATTCTTCACTCGCTCTATGAAGATGAAGAATAGAGGCCGGCAAATAACTGGCTTCCGATTTATTTGGCAAAGCCAAGCAAGAGCACGGTAATGTGCCTGGGTGGGAATAGAAGAATGTTAACCCATTCTGACCTGAGATCAGATTCATACGAGGTTTCCACTGGACACACACTGGTCTGATCAACCCATTCTGACCTGAGATCAGATTCTAAAAATGTCAGTCGTTCTTCGATTTTTCAAAAATAGCAGACCTACAAGCTCGTAGCGCGCCACTCAGTGGCGCGCTACGAGCTTGTAGATCTGCTATTTTTCAATAGCTAAAGCATAACATGATGCTAACACCAAAACGGGTTCCCGTTCAGAATGGGTTAAAGATGTCTACTTGGCTCCGTTTCAACATATCCAGTGAATGTTTGATGACACTTAATTATTTTATGATTTGCACCGCCGCATCTATAACGGATGTCAGATGGGCATATACGATATTTTAGAGCGTGACTGTACGTGAAGGGTGTGAAGATCACAGACATCCTTCTATGACTAGATATGAGATACGGTCGAGTTGAAAACACTCCACAAGTTGTGGACCTTAACCCATTTTGAACGGGAACCCCTTTTGGTGGTTATACATACATTATGTTATAATTTAGCTATTGAAAAAATAGCAGATCTACAAGCTCATAGCGCGCCACCGAGTGGCGCGCTACGAGCTTGTAGGTCTGCTATTTTTGAAAAATCCGTTAAAATGAGAAAATTGTCATGATTTAGAAAACTTTTTTTTTTTATTTCGACGTCAGACCCGAATGGGTTAAAGTAGGCTGCCAATCACAGATGGATGGAGGGAATCGGAGCTGATCCATTGAACATCATAGCCCGACTGAAAACATTCCACAAGTTGTGGACCTTAGAGTAGGCTGCCAATCACAGATGGACGGAATGGAATGAAAGCCCATCATCTCTCAGCTGATCCAAAGATCATAGCCTGCCTTTCTGTTGTTACTATGGTGCCATCACAGGGGGTTTTAAGTCATTGAATATGAACCCTTTCTGTTGTTACTAGGCTGCTATCACAGGGGGTTTTAAGTCATTGAATATGAACCCTTTCTGTTGTTACTAGGCTGCTATCACAGGGGGTTTTAAAGTCATTGAATATGAACCCTTTCTGTTGTTACTAGGCTGCCATCACAGGGGGTTTTAAGTCATTGAATATGAACCCTTTCTCTATCTGGTCTGTGATGAAAGACGGACGACCGTTGAGCCGATTCTACTCCATGGCTACCGAGACACATGGACAACTTTCAAAGAAACTAGATCTGAAAATGTTTTTTGTTTCAAGGAACTTCCAGTAGAAATGATTCGTCTTACAAAAGTTTCACTTTTAAAGAGTTTTCTGAAATGTGTATGTTGTAAAAATATATTCTTTATCCCACGATTTTGTAACCCATTTTTCACCCCTGTGTCAATCATCTAATGTGATCCTGGGCTCTACACACCCTCCACCAACCTAGTCCCCATATATGGGGGACAAGGGGAGACCAACCTAGTCCCCATATATGGGGGACAAGGGGAGACCAACCTAGTCCCCATATATGGGGGACAAGGGGAGACCAACCTAGTCCCCATATATGGGGGACAAGGGGAGAGCAACGGACTTGAACTCATGCTTCCTTCATGCCTGAGTGTCCAAGTTGCTCCTTTACACCTGACAGGGGGGAGTTTCCCTGGTTGGACGTAGCGCGTGGAAGGAACACGTTATTCCAACCAGTTCCTTTCCCCTCCATCAGGCGCCCCGGCTGGCCAGGGGGAGGCGAAATGTGTATGTTGTATATTATATAGCTCAAATCTAAAATGCCACAGATGCTTTCCCGGTTTTAATGGGCTAAAGAAAACACTTGTTATTCTTCAGTCAGGCGGAATAGAGCATGTTCTGGTGCAGTCTATAGCTCCGTCACACAGCATTAGCAGAGATAGATAGGGACGGCCGTCTGAGTAGACGTCTGTCTGTCTGCTGTAAAACTGGACAAAAAGATAGTTTTGACTCCATGGTGCAGTTCAGTCAAACTGCATTGAAGGACTGATGAATGATGACTGACCTGGAATGACACGCACGCACGGATGCACACACACACACACACACACACACACACACACAGGTGTTCTTCAAGGATGAACCTCACCGTTGCCTAGCCGACATGTAGAGGCTAATTCAGTGAGCAGAAGAACCAGACATACCTTCGTCTGAGAGACTATGTCTATTTCAAGAATTAACATTTAAAGCTCCCAACCCACTTTCTCTATCTCTCTCTCTCCCTCATACACATGCTCGCACACGCAGCCACGCCCACACCCATGCCCCCCGGCCCCACCCACCTAATAGATGCTAAAACTACTGACTTGCCAGGGGGCCTGATACTGGGTGCGTTCGGAAATGCGCACCGGAAATGTGGTCAGTTTGTTGTGGGTGGTGGGCGGTGACGTCACAGAGTGCGTTCAGTGTGCCTTATTTACGAACGACCACAGCTGTGACGCAATAACACCGATTCACCGGACCGGACGACCCCAGCTTCAGGGTAGGGTCTCTCAGTGCCGGCACTCGACACACACTCGACACACTGGGTCAGTGCACTGAATAAACAAACGACAAGAGAGCACACCAGTGCGTTCAGGGCGCATTTCCGAACGCACCCATTGTATAGTGCAGGGGTGGTGCAAAAGGTAGATTGAGATCTACCTTTTGGGCAAATAACTTGCTGACAGCATGTCTGTCAATGTGATGTGCATGACATGCCCCTAAAGAATATTTAATTTAAATCAAAAAACTATTTTTGGCATCTTCTGCCACTTGATTTAAGTTGACTTGATTGATTGACTGACTGATAAAAGAAAGTGCCTGTCAGCTCAAACCCATAATGAAATACTTTGTTTTCAAGAATGTTGCTGCACACAAAATGTCGGTAAGATTACAAATGAAATACAAAGAAAAAACCTACCTATTCCATTTCTCCCTCTTTCCCATTCCAGGTGCATTTGTCTTAAATGTAATGCCAGCGCTGCAGCGCTAGGCTATTCCAAAGACATTTTCAGCAAATGGTATTATAATGTTTTCAGTGAGTAGATCTCGTTGAGCTGGTCATTTTCAAAGTAGCTCTCGTGTCAAAATAGAGTGGACACCCCTGGTTATAGTGTATACTAGCCCATTCTGACCTGAGATCAGATTCATACGAGGTTTCTACTGGACACACACTGGTCTGATGAACCCATTCTGACCTGAGATCAGATTCTAAAAATGTCAGTCGCTCTTCGATTTTTCTAAAATAGCAGACCTACAAGCTCGTAGCGCGCCACTCGGTGGCGCGCTATGAGCTTGTAGATCTGCTATTTTTCAATAGATAAAGCATAACATGATGCTAACACCAAAATGGGTGCCCGGTCAGAATGGGCTAGTGGAATAATTTTCCACTTCTGTCTCCTATACCAGCCATAATGACAACTAAACACTAAAGCACTCAAGACTCCTAAAGGGCCAATTCATACTCCTGTTTTACCGCTGTGTGTAGTGCCCAAATGATTTCGGCGCGTCAGACATTTTCAGTAGCACCGAAGAGCCAACTTTAGGACGGTACCTGCCCCATAGCCTCGGAAACCCAGACGTTTTTATTTCCAGGGAGGAAAAAAAAGTCTGGGTCTGAGTCCACTTCAATTCGGCATAGAGTAGCGCAAACATTGCTCACTCTCTGCTGATTTCTGATTGTCTGCACCTTTGTAAAATTGACATACACACACACACACATGTACACACACACACACACGCTCCTCTCTCTCTGTCGCTCTAAGTAATTAGTCTCATGTCGCGCAGCTGCGCATATATTCTCCCGGCGGATCCTGCCGGGAGCTGCCTATGCCATAAAAAGCATAGGTGAGTTCCAGGCTACCCGCCCCATGATTGCATCATGGATCTGCTACAGTGATGATTAGTGAAAACATGAACAGGTAGTCTCTCCAGATGAGAGGACAGCACAGTTTTAAACAAATGAAAAGATGTTATTGAACGAATATGGATAGAAGGAGTCACAAGGAGCTTTGAACATAAATTATCTTTTGCCAACTGATGTGGGTATATTGAAGTAAACCTGTGAGCAATGTCTAAGTTGATGTGTAGAAGTGTATGGTATCATAAGCTGTTTCAAATACTGTGGATAATTTAAATGAATACATTTAAGTATGAATCGCGCCTTAGGCAAAAAAAATAAAGTAACACACTTTATCAATAAAGTGGGCACACAACGACTGACCTCTATCTGACTGAGTCAG
Organism: Protomyctophum bolini; assembly: GCF_963924005.1. Lineage (NCBI taxonomy): Eukaryota > Metazoa > Chordata > Actinopteri > Myctophiformes > Myctophidae > Protomyctophum > Protomyctophum bolini. Next base: position 2,799,833 of record NC_137862.1, on the reverse strand, counting down.
CTTAAACGGAGCCAATTACCTCACATCTGACTGACCGCCAAAAGAGTTATGTCAATCCCTGAGGATAAATAAATACATTATACACGAGATCATGATGACAGTATTATGCCAAACGCAGCCGTGACTATGACAGAGATGTGTTATACCGCGTGTTGCACGACATCATCATGATGGCCCGGCCACACATGTTACGGTACATTTCACAGTTTAAGAGGCACTAGAGATGATGAAATACGGAAGGCTAATGATGTGATGTGCACATACCGTACAACATGCCTTGGTTTGAGAAAGCCTAAACATTAACATCACATACCGTACAACATGCCTTGGGTTGAGAAAGCCTAAACATTAGTTTTCCAGCATGTCTGTCAACTACAGTAAATGTATTTGTACAAAAAGGAAAGCAAAGTTACTATGTTTACCCAGGGTAACTGGACTAAGCTTCAGAACTTGTTTACAGCCAGGCCCTGCTCATAGAACATTTCATGGTAGGGGTTCAATGCCTTGTCCAAGGGCACTTCAGCGGTGGTAATTTTAACGTGCCGGTCCGGGGATACGAACTAGCGACCTTCCCATATCAAGACCGCATCCGCAAACCGTTCGGCCACCGCTGCCTCAAACAACAGTGCCTGACCATGGATAAACAAGAAATATCCACTAGAAAATACCCGCCCATAACAAACATCATAACCACATTATACAACACTAAAAATACCTGCCTGCAACAAATCTTACTCCATAATCACATTATACAATAACAAAAAAGTTCATGATGGAACGGCCTACCAGCTGTGAAGCGAAAGCTGCATATTTGCGACTTTGTGAGAAATCACAGCAGTTAAAATGTGGGCCCTAGTTAATATATATTTATATAAAATGTTGAATTCTTACAAATCTCTTTGACTGTAACTCCCACCCCCCCCCTCCAAAAAAAGAAGAAAAATATGCATTTCAATCTCACCTCCTACATAATCCTGTTCTCCTAGTCAGTGCCTGACTGTCACAATGATTAGCTTTATGCAAATTGGAGATTTACAACAAAAAGTTAGACTGCAAAATCCTCAACCCCTTTTGGTGTTTTAAGAATTGTTCTACTTTAGCCATTGAAAAATAGCAGATCTACAAGGTCATAGCGCGGCACCGAGTGCCGCGCTACGAGCTTGTAGATCAGCTTTTTTTTAAATGTGGCGCAAATCTTTAAATCTATATTCTTTCAAACCGAACGTTTTTAACTAAAATCTTTGCTTCTGGGGGGGGGAGGGGTCCCTGGAACAACATCTTTTCAGATGGGGGTCCGCGGCCAAATACATGTATTTTTGGGGGTCCTTGACATGAAAGTCTTCGAGAAACACTGACATAGAAACATGGTTTGTTTTTTTCTGAAAACTGTCAGGATTTAGAAGACAATTTTCACGTTTAAATGAGTTAATTTAATTCTGAAAGTACAAATGGAAACAAATGGACACATAATTAACACGTCAGATCTGTTAACCCATTTTAGGGCGGGAACCCCTTTTGGTGTTAGAATTACGTTATGCTTTAGCTATTGAAAAATAGCAGATCTACAAGCTCATAGCGCGCCGAGGTCTGCTATTTTTGAAAAAGCGACTGACATAGAAGACATTTTTAGAATCTGATCTCAGGTCAGAATGGAAAACTGTCAGGATGTAGAAGACATTTTTAGAATCTGATCTCAGGTCAGAATGGGTTAAAAGAACTACAGCCAAAGGCACAGTGGCCTCATGATGTGGCGACAGAGACGGCCTGACTGATGGACGGATGAGCAGCCTCTGAATGACACTTATCCCATTCTGACCCGAGATCAGATTCTATAAATGTCTTCCAGATTCTGACAGTTTTCTGAAAAAGCTATATATGTTTCTATGCAAGTCGTTCTTCGATTTTTCAAAAATAGCAGATCTACAAGCTCGTAGCGCGCCACTTGGTGGCGCGCTATGAGCTTGTAGATCTGCTATTTTTCAGTAGCTAAAGCGTAACATAATGCTAACACCAAAAGGGGTTCCCGCTCAAAATGGATTATACATGCAGATTACAAGCGGGTTGTTAGCATTGCTAATTAGGCATAATTGAGTGCATTCTCGTTGCCATCTCCCAAGGGCCATATCTAACCTCTGTCGTATTTATGCAAAGGTTATTTGAAGACATTAAAAATCCAATTAGACATACTAGCACAAGCACACGTTTTTTTTATTTTTTGTGGGTGAAAAGATAACTTGACGCATTAGCGTACATAAAATATATACCCAGCCAACTGACCTGCATCAAACTGAATTTTCAAATAGTTTGCAAACTTCTAATTTTGAGACAGCTATACAATTTGTTACGTATACGCTTCACTACAAGAGAGTGCAATTTCATTTAAACAATACAAAGAATGTATTTCAATGTTAATTTAGATTGTCTGTTCGATGTTCCCCCTTTTCAGGGAAATACGCAGCCAAAACGACCCTGAATAATTGTTACAGAAACAAAGTCAAATGGTAAAGGACACACACACACACACACACACACACACACACACACACACACACACACACACACACACACACACACACACACACACACACACACACACACACACACACACACACACACACACACACACACACACACACACACACAGACACACACACACACACACACACACACGATGCTATATAGTTACAAACTGAGAATATCATCATACACACACACACACACACAAAGTTGAATTTTAATTAAATATTCTATTCAACCAGTGCAGAATTATTGAATTATGCAGATGACTAAAATGTCGACCTTGCAATACTACTGTACTCTACCGTATGCAGATAATAACATAACATAATAAGTTAACACACACACACAAAAAATGTCCCTGACTCCCTGCATGCATACATGGATGATGGTCAATAAAGAATAGCTCTAAAGTACCAGAGAAGGTACAGTATTCTAGTCTTATACATTTAGAGATTCACTGCCTGCAGTGTCTGTCACTCTGTGTCTGATAAATTATCCAGCATACGAGACAGACGGACGGACGGACGGACGGACGGACGGCGCTACTTTGAGCATCAATACTTTGAGGAGTGAGTCTGCAAAGAAAGTGTTCGCTGGGGGACAGACTGAGTGGGCAGCACAGACAGAAAGCCCACAGACAGGGAGGACAGACAGTCTGTAGAGTGGGGCAGCACAGACAGAAAGCCCACAGACAGTCTGTAGAGTGGGGCAGCACAGACAGAAAGCCCACAGACAGGGAGGACAGACAGTCTGTAGAGTGGGGCAGCACAGACAGAAATCCCACAGACAGTATGTAGAGTGGGGCAGCACAGACAGAAAGCCCACAGAGTCTGTAGAGTGGGGCAGCACAGACAGAAAGCCCACAGACAGTCTGTAGAGTGGGGCAGCACAGACAGAAAGCCCACAGACAGGGAGGACAGACAGTCTGTAGAGTGGGGCAGCACAGACAGCAAGCCCACAGACAGGGAGGACAGACAGTCTGTAGAGTGGGGCAGCACAGACAGAAAGCCCACAGGGAGGACAGACAGTCTGTAGAGTGGGGCAGCACAGACAGAAAGCCCACAGACAGTCTGTAGAGTGAGTGGGCAGCACAGACAGAAAGCCCACAGACAGGAACACATCTCTGGGGAGAACCTTGTTAGTGGACTCTTGTCAGCGTGCAAATGTTTTTCTATTGTAATTTTTTTTAGCTTACTGTACACCTGCCTGGAATACCAGATTAGAAAAATTTTCTCTCAATTTTTAGCTGTCTTTTCTTTTGCTGCGTCTCGCGCCATGCTGTGACTTTAGTGTTTGGAAAGGCTTGGGATAATTATGAAGATGTTCTGGTGTCGGAAACTAGCTCCCATAAGTGATTTTTGTACATTACACATTTCTATTTAATATTCTCTCCTCGTGCAAACTGTTTTGTACCTTCAAAGTAATGTATTTGATACATTCTGAATGGTACGTTAATGTTGTCAAACTTGTCAGTCAGGGTAACCACTTAACCCCAATAATACTTGGATGAGCGGGGTGCCCCATAGGGGGTCTATCATTACACCCCTAGGGGTTCCCCAGGGGGTCTATCATTAGACCCCTAGGGGTGCCCCAGGGGGTCTATCGTTAGACTCCTCATTTTCTCCCTCTGTATACCAAATATCTTCACCAAAAACAGCTGATCTCACAACGAACGCATCACAACATTGTCATGTCACATTGTACAAAATGTAGATCTGTTATTTTCCACCAAATGCCTATATTTAATATGCATAATTATGACATGCTCAGAAGCAAGGGTTCATGTGATAAATAGGTGTGTCTAGGTTGTCTATCTTACAACATCCTTATCGGCCGCACACACACACACACACACACACTATATACAAGGCCAATAGCCTACAAGAGGTTTGAATTGTCACTTAAGATATAGAAGCCAAGGTATGATCACTGTGACATTCCTTGCAAAAAGAGAGTGCTTTCTGCTTCCAACACTGATCAGATTGTTGTCTGTGAAGACGAGGCAATAGAGACATTCATTCATACTAGACCAACTTAACTTCGCATGAAACAGACCGTTTACTGGACAGGCTGCATGGGCTATAATCTCTTTTTCCTGCTTCTGACCATAAATGTGATTACCACCACACAGCAGATAATAAAACCCTCTGTTTGTGCGATGCCAAAGAGCAACGAATTAAAATCTCGTCTTGCCTTGAGGAGGAATATTTGTGACAAATCCATACCAAATGTGCACGTTCCGTGCTGCGAGCATACTACAGCCCCCTGCTGGTAAACACCATTATACATTTGATCCACTTTAACCAGCTTCACGCTGCTGTTGGATAATGAGCAACAGGTACAACCTGGAGAGTAACAGAAATACTGGAGTAAACGGCAAGGTGTTCAAACATCCCTTTAGTTTACACTGTTCCAAACCCTGCATTTCACTATAGTTACATTTGCATATAGTGCAAATGCTAAAACACACATTTATTTCCCCTTAAATGATGAATTCCTGTTCTGTTCTTTGGCTATATAATAGAAGTGTCTATTTGTACGTCTCTAAATGTTTTTGATGAATTGAACAAGGTGGAGCCTCTTGTAAACAAGTGTATGTCCACTCACAGTTAACAGTCTTTGTATTGAGTTTGTGCTTGAAATGTAATGCTGTAATTCTGCAAACTGTTAATACATATTTCAATCAATCAGGTAAAGTTTCATGCTATGAAAATAGTAATGGCCTACTTAATTAATGATGATAATAATCAATGACCACAATCACCACATCAAGCACACTGATTCCAAATAATTAGATTGCATGCTGCATAAAGTATATAGTTTGCTACAGTAGACTGTATAACAACAATAACCCTTAAAAATCAATCAGTCAATGCATGACTCTTTGCCATAGACCGAGGCATCAATATGGAGTGCAACGTACAACATTAAACTGTTCATTTATAGTTCCTTTATATGTATTGACTGGACAATGTTTGTATAGTCGTCTGCTTCTCAGAAGTTATAGTGAAATTATACAACTGTGGTCTATCCTATAGCCATGGTTCACGACTCTCGTATTCATACGAGAGTATGAATGATAATCATCATGATAATCATCATGGCAGTCTGTTTCAGGGCTATAGGTCTATCCATGACTTTATAGTCATCAATTTTGAGCAACATTTGTTAGAGTTCCTTCGGGCAACATTAACCACTAATAGACTGGACAATATCCATGTTTGTATAAGTTGTCTGCTTCTCAGAACTTATACCTAGTGAAATAGAACTGTGTATAGTCTATCCGTGACTTTGCCACTGATATAGACAGATGAGGCATCATAATATTGAGCAATATTATTAATATGAGGTATTAATAGACTCGGACAAATCCATGTTTGTATAATTGTCTGCTTCTCAGAAGTTATGGTGAAATAGCCCTATGTGTTGAAGGTAGACATGCTTGATTATATGGGCAGCGTGCAGCCGTGCAGGCTGTAGCCAGCTGGGCTACCCCACCTTCCTCTAGCGCAGGTTGTAGCCTACAGCTGGCAGACAATTCACTGATACAGTCCATATTTCAGGGACAACAAATTCAACATAACCTGTAGTCCCGACTCCCTATACCTATGGCATTGGTGGTAGCCTACAGATTTTTGTTTTATGCAATCGCAATATAAAAGGTGTAAAGATATCTCTTTAATTTATTAAAAATAACTTGCTTATGTTGTGTATTTGTTTGGGAGAATTAAGCTTGATTGGCTATAAACATGGGAAGCTGGAGCTGGTAGCCTACTAATTAAGCGTGATCGGGGAGTAGGATAGTATTATTGCCTCTATGTTCATGTTGTATTATGGCTAGAAGTGTATAGTTTTTGATTTATTTGTTTGTTTCATCCGCTTACAAACAAGATCATGTCTAAACACGTATACGGGACGTGGAACACATGGCGACATACTGTAATCAGTGATTTAATTGCCTACCTGATATTTCTTGGTGAGGTACATCGAGGAGGCTGAATCCTTTGGCCGTATATGCCTGTCTAACCTCGCTACAGCTCCGCGCTTTACTGTCCCCACCGAGCGACACGGACAGCACCGAGAAAGTGCATAAGGCGACTTGTAGTCTCCACATCGCAGCATACATCATCAGAGGGATAAATCCTTTGGAGAGAAATATAAAATGCAAAATAAATCCGTCTGCGAAAATCCAAAAAGGTCCGTTGAACGATATGGGGGGGCTGGCTGATGATGATCCAGTCACTCCGTGATTGTAATGTCAGGGGGTTGATGAACCAAAAAGAAAAAAAAAATCACATCTCACTTTAGATGTGCGTCCGTCCTCCACCTCATTGCAAAAGCCCCCGGATCGCTGCTACTCCTCGAAAAGAACGCATCGAGTCCAGTCAGTGAGTGACCCAGCAGCTTGAACAGAATCCGTGTTCCGTTCTGCCAACAACTTCTCTCGTACACACACACACACTGACTGACTGTCTGTGTGTCTGTGTTTCTGTCAACGGGAGGAAAAGAGACCAAAAATCCAGCGAAGACACACACTCTGCACTCCGAGTTGAGCGCACCACCACCAGGGCAGGGAAAAACACGGAATGGATCAGCAGGATGCGATGCATCCACACACACAGACGCGTAAAGCCGAAGACATGGCATGCATGCATTATTCGGCATTTTGGCAATGCCCAGTTATTTAGCCCACCATAGCATTTTGTAAATATACAATAAAAATAAATAGATAAATATAAATTGATATATATAGATAGGCCTACGTAAATTAATACATAAACATTTTTTTTTTTTAAAGGGTGAACGCAAATAAACGTTTACCAATTACCAGTGAGTCATAGTGGCCCATTCAGAGCATCTGTTCAATGACAGTTTGCAGAATCACAGTACATCAAGGCAAGCACAAACTCAACACAAACACTGTTAACTGAGTGGACGACCCAATAAAGCATTACACTTGTTTACAAAACATTTAGAGACGTACAAATAGACACTTCTATATAGCCAAAGAACAGAACAGGAATTCATCATAAAGGAGGTAAAAAATGGAAAAGAAACATAATACAGTGAGGGAAAAGGGGCGGGGGGGCGGTGGGAGGGATTCAGATTTTTACGGGGGCCAGTTTCGAATTGCAGCCATCCGTAGGTGCCCTTTGAGAGCGGATTTGAAGGAGTCAAGGGATTCGCATGTCTTAATGACTGTTGGTAGGGCGTTCCACATTTTGGTGGCATAGGAGCGAAAATAATTTAGTCCCTTGTTTGTGCCGAATCTGGGTTGCACAGCATGGTTTGTTGCACTCCCTCTGATGACAATGACAATTTGCTTCAGAAACAGAAAGCCTACTTAGGCCTACTGTAGGCCTACTTAATTGTGTTCGTTCACATGAGCTATGGAGCTATAATAGGTCTACTCTGTGCACGGTCCCACGCACGGGAGAAAAGAGGACATACTTTATACTTTATTTGTTTATTTGGACAGGACAATCCATATTAATGGACGTCACACCGGATATATAGCACAGTTGCTAATTTTCATCAGTCCTCACAGGAATCACAAAACGGAAAAACAGAATACATTTACATAACATTACATTAAGGGAACACAGCATAAAAAATAAATACACCTAAAATAATCATAAATGGTTGCAGCTTTGGTTTTCAAGCAACCATTTTTTCAGATTTTGTAGTTTGGATGATACTCCTCTGCAAAGAGTTGAACACACCAAATATTTGGGCATGTGGCTGGATACTGAACTTTCGTTTAAATGTCACATTGATCATATATATTGTAAGAAAAGTTAACTTTAGCATTGGTGTTCTTTATCGCTCCAGAAACTGTTTTACATTCTCAGTTAGGAAAAGACTAGTCATACATGCTCATTTTACCGATACTCGATTATGCAGATGTTGTGTATTTCACCGCATCTAAAACAAACCTGAATACTCTCAATATTGTCTATAACAAACTGTGCAGATTCATCTTAGGTTGCCCTTTCACAACTCACCATTGTATCATGTATGAAAATCTTCAGTTGCCCTCTCTTACTGTAAGAAGACAGTGTCACTGGATTCAGTTTATTTTTAAATGCATACACCTCAATTATCCTCAATATCTAAAACAGTATCTATAGAACCACCCACCACCAATTACCAACTGAGGCATTCCATTCAACCTTATTTTTCTGTTCCCATATAGTCTCCAATGCATTAGGTAAGAATGCATTTATGTTTAAAGCTCCCTCTGACTGGAACAACTTACCAACTAATATTCGAACAATTTCATCTTTCAACATGTTCAAAAGTGCGCTGTCCAGGTTGGCAGAAGAAGTGTAGCGCCCAGGATTACATTAGATAATTGGCACTGGGTGAAACGAAAACTGGGTTACAAAATCTTGGGATATATATTATATTTTTTTTTTAAGAGAAAAAAAAGTGCGCTGTCTTCTTACCTTACGACCTCCTGCACATGCCCATGAGGCCATGACATAATTATGTGTTTAATCAACTGTACTCTAATTCTGTCATATCTGTCAGAACAAATAAATGATCCATCTCTTTGCTATTATGCTTGCATATTGTAATACCCTGTTGTTTGTGTTTTGTGTTTATTTGTTTTGTTTTGTGTTTTGTTTTTCTGTGTATTGTATTGATTGTAGTTAGGACCCTCTCGAAGACGAGATACTGTATCTCAATGGGGTATTCCTAAATAAAGACATTTCAAACAAAAGAGGGAAATGTAGCACAATCCCTTATACGCAGAGGAAGGCCATTCCAACCCTGTACACAAACAACCCTGTACTGAGAGGACATTTTGGCCCAATGTTGTTTGCCGGTGCGGCACTTCACAGTCTCCTCGAGTGGTTGTGCTCTGGTACTGATTCCCCTATCGGGCTCTCGTTTAATGAATTCACTTGGGGGGGGGGGGGGGGGCACAGACCATGTAGGGTCAAGGGGGACAGGACATCTCATCTGTCACAATGTTGTCAACAAGGGGCTTTTAGATAGCTAGCTGGCTGCCCCATCATGGAAGTGTAACCCCAAGTAGGCCTATCGCCTGTATGTATAGCCTGCATCGCAAGCCTCTTTCGTTTTATTGTTTTATAGCTTTATGTGGTCATTTTATCATCTACTCAGGTTCATATGATATGATATGAACACCCCAGACCCCAGTTTTTAAGTTGCTTGATTCAGTATTTATTCCTTCCTATACAAACCCACTATAATGTAAAACTCGAAAACGCCATCCTTTCTTCTTGTTGACTGATATTGTCCTTCTAATACGTGTTTTTTTTTCTTTCATTTTTACTGTTTTCATTTATTCTTATTAATTATTTTTTACGTTTTTGTCTCCTCCGGGCCGGCCTCCTCCTGGAGGAGGTTATTATTTTCCAAAATAATTATTAAAAAAATAAATGAAAACAGTAAATGAAAAAACACGTATTGGAAATATCCCACTTATGAAAAGATGAAACACCCACAGAAAAGATGTGGGTGTTTATGATGAATCTATCATGCATGGTTAAAACAGAGTTTGAAGTTATATTGGGTTTGTATATATATATGAAGGGGGCAGGGCAGCAAAAGGAAGATCAAATATCCAAATACTGAATCAAGTAACTTAAAAACTGTCCTGGGTGTTCACATAAGCCTGTAAGCCGGTAAAATGACCAAAAGTGATTCCATGATTGGCATAATGTTTTGACCATAATGAATGTAAACCTACAGTATAGGCCTAAGTGTCAACAACTCACAACAGTTTAGAGTGCTCCTAATATAGGCCTGAATGTCATTCTCCATAACTCCATTCACACAAGAAATGATGTAACTGCTCCTGCCTGCCTGGGAACAAAATGTCACCCAGCTGTTAAGCTCTGCTAAATACATTGTTTGCCACTTTTCCTGTTGCGGAAGCTGATGTGTTTTTTCACCATTGTTTTTAGAGCCTATAGCTAAAAGAGCACCTGTCGCAAATTGCAACAGGACTTCAACATTTTTCTTACAGCCCATATAAAGTGCATTGCGTTTGTGTGTGCGTAAGTTCCTCTTTCTCTTGCTGTGTTGCCACTTTTGCAAGAGAAACAAGTGGTCAGGTCTATGAAAACAAGCACAAATGAAAATAGCTGATCTACAAGCTCACAGCGACACATTGTGAGGTTGTACATCTGTTATTTAAAAACACATTGAGAATAAATGGAAATATTTTGAATATTATTTAAAAGAAAAAGGCACATAATTATGTTCAGATGGATGTCTGTGGACAATTACACATAGCCTATTAATCTGGGGGTCCTTGATGTGAAGAAATGTGGAAGCAAGCCCAAATAAACAAAGTTACTGCAGTACACTTTAGAATCAAGCCCAAAAAAACATCAACCAGCAACTATATACCAATAATGTATTTGCAAGTGACTTTATAGAAAAAACAAGTCAAAGGTTGTTTATACCGTATGTTCCCACAAGGACCCTCAGGTCGTCTGACCAGCTTCTCCTGGTGGTGCCTAAATCAAGGCTGAAGCTCAGAGGTTACCAAGCTTTTGCAGTGGCAGCTCCCAAACTCTGGAATGAGCTGCCTCTGCACATAAGACAAGCCCCCACTCTTCAGGTGTTTAAATCACGCCTCAAGACATATTTTTATTCTTTGGCTTTTCCAAGCATAGTATGAGCTTTTTTATGTTGAAAGTGACACTGTGTACTGTATGTTGTTTGTTTTTAAATGAAGTTGTGATTTTTATTATTTTATTGTAAAGCACTTTGGTACAACTTGTTATTTAAATGTGCTATAGAAATAAAGATGGTATGGTATGGTATGGTATGGTTTATAATAAGCAGACATGGCAACACGGCCTGAAGGAAGCAGCAAAGCACACACACACACAAGGAGCCCCAGTGTACCTTGGCGGGGAAACACGTGGATATGCCCTCTAGCTTTCCACCAGAGAATACCATCAGCAAGTTGAGCCCCCCGTCTATTTCTCATGGAATTGATGATTTGTGTGGAATACACACATGAGTACACATTAGCCCCCGTGAAATCCCACTGCACTGAGTGGTTATCCAGGCTATACTGTATACATACAGTAGGCTATACTGTAACATGAGGCCTTTTTTGTTTTATCCTTTTAGCATTGCTTGCATAATTGTAGGCCTATACTTGCAATTTGTTAACCCATTCTGACCGGGCACCCATTTTGGTGTTGGCATCATGTCATGCTTTAGCTATTGAAAAATAGCAGATCTACAAGCTCATAGCGCGCCACCGAGTGGCTCGATACGAGCTTGTAGGTCTGCTATTTTTGAAAAATTCGAAGAACGACTGACATTTTTAGAATCTGATCTCAGGTCAGAATGGGTTCATCAGACCAGTGTGTGTCCAGTGGAAACCTCGTGTGAATCTGATCTCAGGTCAGAATGGGTTAATAAAGAAAAATTCAATCAATCAATCAATCAACAGTATAGGCTGCATAACCTGTATATATTCTATGTTGACATAATCTGATCATGTATAACAAGGCAAATGTCCAAAGTATCAACATATGTGTAGTGATGCTGATACTGTAGGTATATACAGTAGGTCTTCTTAAACTATAGCTTTCAATGCTGACAATACATTTTTCTGGTTTAATTAATATACCAGTAGTTGGATCTTTTTTTTGTCTTCTTTGTGTTGTTGTTGCCTATATAATAGTATTAAGCAAAACAATTAAATATATCCACACTTTTCCTGGGCTGTGTGTGCTCCAGTTCCTGTTGATTTCATTGGCTTTCATTGGATGAAATCGACAGGAACTGGAGCACACACAGCCCAGGAAAAGTGTGGATATAATCTTTATTTCAGACAATAGTCCATATCACATAAGATCGACGTACAAAAAAAAAAAAAAAAAAAGACAAACAACATGGGAAAAGGATAAAAAGCGAGCAGTTAATACAATACAAAGTACAGTAGTCACAGTAGTGCATATAAAAGTACTGACCTACCTAATCAGCAGCAGGCTGCTGAGCCAGGGCTTGAGTAGCCTTGTTGCCAAAATGTGAGTTGTGAACGAGAAATGTAAAATTGTCTCTGCTATTGAACAAAAAGGGCTACTACAAATAAATTTAAGTTCTTTTCAACCCTGTCTCCTCGCAAATTATGTCATGTCCCTTCACCCTATAGCCTGGGCACCATTTCATTTCGGTATATGATCCGGGCTGGAGCCGGATGATATGCTTACGTCATGTTGTAGGCAATGGTTTGCTTCCTGTTTGAATAAAAGCAATAAAAGCTCTCGTAAGCGAGAGCTTTTATTGAGAGGGAAAAGGAAGTTGTCGCCGCCTGTTCATCCTGTCTGGCGACTACAAAAACAATACTACAACATGACGTAACCACATCATCCGGCCCCAGCCCGGATCATACGGACCAGGCTTTCCTCCGAGGCGGTGGAAAGCCTGGTGAGGCCAGGTTACCTTCACCCTAGAGTAGACGAAGGTCCATAACAAGCCTGGACGTGACCCGGTACGTTAGTACGTCGTTAGTGCCACTATGATGCTGTTACTATAGACACCTCCAGACGTTGCATAAAGTTACACATCTTAATAAAGCATCCCATGTGGGCACAACAACCAACAGAGGTAAACAACCGGCTGGCACTGTGCCACCTATAGGAACACGTAGGAGTAACCTCAAGGCATCGTTATATGCCACGCTGAGCCATTGCATGCTTTTTACTCTGTACAAGGACCATAGATAGACTGTAGACAGAGGGGTGACATACGATCTAAACAGAGCACATTTACTGAAGCACATAGAACATTTTCTTAAAAGCGCATATTGGCCCGAGGCATATATTTTGCGACACCGTCGCTGGATGTAATGTGTGAGCTATTGAGCTTCCAGCTCTAAAATAAAAATTTAAAAAAGATACAGAGAGAGAGAGAGGGATGCTATATTCTTCACATGCACAAATTGTGGAATGCAAACGCCTAGGGATAAAGAAAACATCGAAAAGAAGTCACCTTACCACCAGGCAACATTTTAAGGTCACTTCTGATTAGGAGTGGGACGTGCCTGCCTGCCTTTATTTTCCCATTTGAGGCGGCGGGGCCAATATGTTCTCGTCTGTCAGTTCCACTCTGCCTAATACCGTAACTGGGTTATTCAGGACACATTCGCATATAACCATGAGGGATAGGCTATAGGCCTATACTTATATGGCCATGGTACTGTATGACAAATACCGGGGATACAGTCAAACAAAACAGAAGGAACAAAGAGAAAATGCATCCAGTACTTGTGCTTTGAGCATTGAGAGCAGTGGCGTGCACAGATATACACTAGGGGGTGCTAGAGCACCACCTGCCCTTGCCCTCTGGACAGCAATGTGCCCTTTTGAAAAAAAATGCTTCTAATATATTATTTATGCCCCAAAATCTATAAATCTCACACTATTAAGGCAACCGGCCGGTTCCACGCGATGCACAACAAGGTGCCCTTTTTCCACTTGAGCACCTGCCCCCTCTAAATGTCTGTGCACGCCACTGATTTAAGAGCACTTTGGTAGACTTGCATTGACCTGCATGTTGATTTCATTGGTCGGGGGGGTAGGACCAAGGGATTTGGGATTTGTTTATAAACATTTTGGTATTTGTTTATAAACATTTGTGATTTGTTTATAAACATTTGTGATTTATTTATAAACATTTTGGGATATGTTTATAAACATTTGGGATTTGTTTACAAACATTTGGGATTTGTAAGTCTCATGGGGGGGGGGGTAGGACCACTACCAGTTGACCTGTAGTAAGTCTCATGGTCGGGGGGGTAGGACCAAGGGATTTGGGATTTGTTTATAAACATTTTGGTAATTTGGTAAATAATTTAGTCCCTTGTTTGTGCCGAATCTGGGTTGCACAGCATGGTTTGTTGCACTCCCTCTGATGACAATGACAATTTGCTTCGGAAACAGAAAGCCTACTGTAGGCCTACTTAATTGTGTTCGTTCACATGAGCTATGGAGCTATAATAGGTCTACTCTGGGCACGGTCCCACGCACGGGAGAAAAGAGGACATACTTTATACTTTATTTGTTTATTTGGACAGGACAATCCATATTAATGGACGTCACACCAGATATAGCACAGTTGCTAATTTTCATCAGTCCTCACAGGAATCGCAAAACGGAAAAACAGAATACATTTACATAACATTACATTAAGGGAACACAGCATAAAAAAAAGAAATACACCTAAAATAATCATAAATGGTTGCAGCTTTGGTTTTCAAGCAACCATTTTTTCAGATTGTAGTTTGGATGATACTCCTCTGCAAAGAGTTGAACACACCAAATATTTGGGCATGTGGCTGGATACTGAACTTTCGTTTAAATGTCACATTGATCATATACATTGTAAGAAAAGTTAACTTTAGCATTGGTGTTCTTTATCGCTCCAGAAACTGTTTTACATTCTCAGTTAGGAAAAGACTAGTCATACATGCTCATTTTACCGATACTCGATTATGCAGATGTTGTGTATTTAACCGCATCTAAAACAAACCTGAATACTCTCAATATTGTCTATAACAAACTGTGCAGATTCATCTTAGGTTGCCCTGTCACAACTCACCATTGTCTCATGTATGAAAATCTTCAGTTGCCCTCTCTTACTGTAAGAAGACAGTGTCACTGGATTCAGTTTATTTTTAAATGCATACACCTCAATTATCCTCAATATCTAAAACAGTATCTAGAACCACCCACCACCAATTACCAACTGAGGCATTCCATTCAACCTTATTTTTCTGTTCCCATAGTCTCCAATGCATTAGGTAAGAATGCATTTATGTTTAAAGCTCCCTCTGACTGGAACAACTTACCAACTAATATTCGAACAATTTCATCTTTCAACATGTTCAAAAAAAGTGAGCTGTCTTCTTACCTTACGACCTCCTGCACATGCCCATGAGGCCATGACATATGTGTTTAATCAACTGTACTCTAATTCTGTCATATCTGTCAGAACAAATGATCCATCTCTTTGCTATTATGCTTGCATATATATTGTAATACCCTGTTGTTTGTGTTTTGTGTTTATTTGTTTTGTTTTGTGTTTTGTTTTTCTGTGTATTGTATTGTATTGATTGTAGTTAGGACCCTCTCGGAGACGAGATACTGTATCTCAATGGGGTATTCCTAAATAAAGACATTTCAAACAAAAGAAGAAAATGTAGCACAATCCCTTATACGCAGAGGAAGGCCATTCCAACCCTGTACACAAACAACCCTGTACTGAGAGGACATTTTGGCCCAATGTTGTTTGCCGGTGCGGCACTTCGCAGTCTCCTCGAGTGGTTGGCTCTGGTACGGATTCCCCTATCGGGCTTTCGTTTAATGAATTCACTTAGGGGGGGGGGGGCACAGACCATGTAGGGTCAAGGGGGACAGGACATCTCATCTGTCACAATGTTGTCAACAAGGGGCATTTAGATAGCTGGCTGCCCCATCATGTAAGTGTAACCCCAAGTAGGCCTATCGCCTGTATGTATAGCCTGCATCGCAAGCCTCTTTCGTGTTATTGTTTTAGCTTTATGAGTTCTTATCTCTTCACTATTAAAGTTTACCATTGCCTTTTCTAACTTGTAATTTGTGGTAATTTTTATCATCTACTCAGGTTCATAATTATGAACACCCCAGACCCCAGTTTTTAAGTTGCTTGATTCAGTATTTAGATATTTATTCCTTTTTGCTTCCTATACAAACCCACTGTAATGTACAACTCGAAAACGCCATCCTTTCTTCTGTTGACTGATATTGTCCTTCTAATACGTGTTTCTTTTTTCATTTTTACTGTTTTCATTTATTCTTATTAATTCTTTTTGACGTTTTAGTCTCCTCCGGGCCGGTCTCCTCCTGGAGGAGGTTATTATTTTCCAAAATAATTATTAAAAAAATAAATGAAAACAGTAAATGAAAAAACACGTATTGGAAATATCCCACTTATGAAAAGATGACCACAGAAAAGATGTGGGTGTTTTTGATGAATCTATCATGCATGGTTAAAACAGAGTTTGAAGTTATATTGGGTTTGTATATATATGAAGGGGGCAGCAAAAGGAAGATCAAATATCCAAATACTGAATCAATTAACTTAAAAACTGTCCTGGGTGTTCAACATAAGCCTGTAAGCCGATAAAATGACCAAAAGTGATTCCACGATTGGCATAATGTTTTGACCATATAATGAATGTAAACCTACAGTATAGGCCTTAAAGCGTCAACCACTCACAACAGTTTAGAGTGCTCCTATAGGCCTGAATGTCATTCTCCATTCACACAAGAAATGATGTAACTGCTCCTGCCTGCCTGGGAACAAAATGTCACCCAGCTGTTAAGCTCTGCTAAATACTTTGTTTGCCACTTTTCCTGTTGCGGAAGCTGTTGTGTTTTTTCACCATTGTTTTTAGAGCCTATAGCTAAAAGAGCACCTGTCGCAAATTGCAACAGGACTTCACATTTTTCTTAGAGCCCATATAAAGTGCATTGCGTTTGTGTGTGCGTAAGTTCCTCTTTCTCTTGCTGTGTTGCCAGTTTTGCAAGAGAAACAAGTGGTCAGGTCTATGAAAACAAGCACAACTGAAAATAGCTGATCTATACAAGCTCACAGCGACACATTGTGAGGTTGTACATCTGTTATTTAAAAACACATTGAGAATAAATGGAAATATTTTGAATATTATTTAAAAGAAAAAGGCACATAATATGTTCAGATGGATTGTCTGTGGACAATTACACTATAGCCTATTAATCTGGGGGTCCTTGATGTGAAGAAATGTGGAAGCAAGCCCAAATAAGCAAAGTTACTGCAGTACACTTTAGAATCAAGCCCAAAAAAACATCAACCAGCAACTATACCAATAATGTATTTGCAAGTGACTTTATAGAAAAAACAAGTCAAAGGTTGTTTACCAGTAAGACGCGCAAACGCGGGAAGCGAACGCAGCTGAGACCCTGCAGATCATGTCTGTCTGTCTGTCTGTCTGTCTGTGTGTCTGTCCCGCTGTATATGTGGACCTGGCCCCTTTTGTGCCCATATATGGAGCTGAGTGGACCTGGCCACTTTTGTGCCCATATATGGAGCTGAGTGATTGCTGATGCAACACACTCCATATTTGGATAGCGGGACAGACACACAGACAGACAGACAGACAGACAGACAGACAGACATGATCTGCTAGGTCTCATAGTAAGTGCTCACTGCGTTCGCAGACATGGCAAGACGGCCTGAAGGAAGCAGCAAAGCACACACACACAAGGAGCCCCAGTGTACCTTGGCGGGGAAACACGTGGATATGCCCTCTAGCTTTCCACCAGAGAACACCATCAGCAAGTTAAGCCCCCCCTCTATTTCTCATGGAATTGATGATTTGTGTGGAATACACACATGAGTACACATTAGCCCCCGTGAAATCCCACTGCACTGAGTGGTTATCCAGGCTATATACTGTACATACAGTAGGCTATACTGTAACATGAGGCCTTTTTTGTTTTATCCTTTTAGCATTGCTTGCATAATTGTAGGCCTATACTTGCAATTTGTTAATAAAGAAAAATTCAATCAATCAACAGTATAGGCTGCATAACCTGTATATATTCTATGTTGACATAATCTGATCATGTATAACAAGGCAAATGTCCAAAGTATCAATAGATGTGAAGTGATGCTGATACTGTAGTTACAGTACAGTAGGTCTTCTTAAACTAGCTTTCAATTCAGACATACATTGTTCTGGTTTAATTAATATACCAGTAGTTGGATCTTTTTTTTGTCTTCTTTTTGTTGTTGTTGCCTATATAATAGTATTAAGCAAAACAATTCAATATAATATATAATCTTTATGTCAGACAATAGTCCATATCACATGAGATCAACGTACAAAAAAAAAAAAAATAGGAAAAAGACAAACAACATGGGAAAAGGATAAAAAGCGAGCAGTTAATACAATACAAAGTACAGTAGTCACAGTAGTGCATTACATACAGGTACTGAGTCCTAATCAGCAGCAGGCTGCTGCTGAGACAGTGCTTGCGTCCAGTAGCCTGGACGTGACCCGGTACGTTAGTACGTCGTTAGTGCCACTGTGATGCTGTTACTATAGACACCTCCAGACGTTGCATAAAGTTACACATCTTAATAAAGTATCCCATGTGGGCACAACAACCAACGGAGGTAAACAACCGACTGGCACTGTGCCACCTATAGGAACACGTAGGAGTAACCTCAAGGCATCGTTATATGCCACGCTGAGCCATTGCATGCTTTTTACTCTGTACAAGGACCATAGATAGGCTGTAGACAGAGGGGTGACATACGATCTAAACAGAGCACATCTACTGAAGCACATAGAACATTTTCTTAAAAGCGCATATTGGCCCGAGGCATATATTTTGCGACACCGTCGCTGGATGTAATGTGTGAGCTATTGAGCTTCCAGCTCTAAAATAAAAATTTAAAAAAGATACAGAGAGAGAGAGAGAGGGATGCTATATTCTTCACACAAATTGTGGAATGCAAACGCCTAGGGATAAAGAAAACATCGAAAAGAAGTCACCTTACCACCAGGCAACATTTTAAGGTCACTTCTGATTAGGAGTGGGACGTGCCTGCCTGCCTTTATTTTCCCATTTGAGGCGGCGGGGCCAATATGTTCTCGTCTGTCAGTTCCACTCTGCCTAATACCGTAACTGGGTTATTGAGGACACATTCGCATATTATAACCATGAGGGATAGGCTATAGGCCTATACTTATATGGCCATGGTACTGTATGACAAATACCGGGGATACAGTCAAACAAAACAGAAGGAACAAAGAGAAAATGCATCCAGTATACTTGTGCTTTGAGCATTGAGAGCAGTGGCGTGCACAGATATACACTAGGGGGTGCTAGAGCACCACCTGCCCTTGCCCTCTGGACAGCAATGTGCCCTTTTGAAAAAAATGCTTCTAATATATTATTTATGCCCCAAAATCTATAAATCTCACACTATTAAGGCAACCGGTCGGTTCCACGCGCTGCACAACAAGGTGCCCTTTTTTCACTTGAGCACCTGCCCCTCTAAATGTCTGTGCACGCCACTGATTTAAGAGCACTTTGGTAGACCTTTGCATTGACCTGCATGTTGATTTGAGTAGAAGTCTAACTGTTTCAAAGCAAGACGTAGTGTCTAATAACAACAGTGTGGCCTTCCCCCTTCCCCGTCCAGCGTTTATAGCTATCGATAATAAGTTACTACAGTATGTGTGCAGGTTGTGTACAAAGCTGCACAATCAGGTGGCTGCATGCGTGCATGTCCTAGTGTGGTGAAGCGCGCGCACGCACGCACGCACACACGCACTAATAGCAGCAGATCTACAAGCTCACAACATCCCGCGCTGGTGTTTTTTTGCAACACCAGAGTGCAACCAAGCATAAAATGACTTGTATTTTAGTTCTAGTGGATCTCCACTAGTAGCCCATCCCTAACATTTTAGTCTAGTCTTTTTTATTTGTTGATGAAATTGTCAATATATTTAGTCTTAGTTTTAGTCCTTATAGCATAGTTTTGCATCACTAAACCATGCATCACTAAACCATCATAGATTTAGTCTAGGAAGTGTTGATTTTGACAGTTTAAAAAAAAAGTCCCTTCCTAGTTTTTGTTGACAACATTGTCAATATATTCAGTCTTAGCTTTAGTCAGCATAGCTTAATTTCCATTTTAGTTTCCATCAGTGTGTATAGTTTTCGTCAGTGAAAATAGGTAGTCGACGAACATGTTTTTGTCGACGGAATCAACACTGAGCAGATCAACGCATGTAGCAAGAGATGCTCAACTGTGGCTAATGCTCCTACTAAGCTAATAAGCTTCTGCTAATGAGGCCGAGAGATGTTGGCCAGGAGGTGATCCCATAGTTGATCGATAACGCACAATGAGGAGTCAGCGTGAGGTTCATCATGACTCACCCTTTCCTGCACCACTGGGGAGAGAACGGAGCTTTCAGTATTCAGGCCTGCTGTTCGGTTTCTGTTCCAATACGGCAGATCCCCTCCTCAGAAATTGTACTTCCGCAATCTTAGGGGAATCTGGGGGTATCAAAGTTAAATTAGTTCATAACTTCATCTGCTACAGACAGTATACCCCTTGGGTGATTATATTGATTTGCTGAGGATCGTTTCTGTCAGTAGCCTAATGGTGAAAGTTCAATTGATAATAAAATGGATTCTGTTCTGGGTTGGACAGACAGACAGAAAGAAGGATAGAATCACAACCTAATGTACATACAGGGGCAGCGGTGGCCGGACGGTTTGCGGAGCGGTCTTGATATCGGAAGGTCGCTATAGTTCGTATCCCCGGAACGGCATGTTAAAATGACCACCGCTGAAGTGCCCTTGAGCAAGGCATTGAACCCCGACCATGAAATGTTCTATGAGCAGGGCCTGGCTGTAAACAAGTTCTTGAGCTTAGTCCAGTTACCCTGGGTAAACATGGTACCTTTCTTTCTTTCTTTTACAGTACAGTACAGTACTGAATTGTCAGCCCACTCCTTTTTAAATGCTTTGAAGACATGGATAACTCTTGCATACAGATGCACGGAGAATGAGGTCCCACTGGATAAGAAGCGTTCAAGTGATGTAATCATCACTTTGAAACGGCTCTGGGACCCAGAGATGAAAGGAAAGCAGAATCACGGGACACACAAACTCAGAGGTGTGTTCTCAGTTTTAGCTCTTCTTTGAAGATCATTTATTACACATTTTTCCCTAAACTATTTACTTGCTTAAATGCTTTAAATTACCCATTTTGTCTCCTATAATCCGCTTAATGTGTTTCCTGAAACACATTATGAAAAACAAAGTGCACAGAAAGGGAAATAACACATTCATCAAAATAGAAATGTACAAAATGTATATCTTTTGGTTTTGTGTGCATGGTGGTTACATTACGATGATGGATTGGTTTTGTTACAGTTATATTTCTATGCGTGTCTGAAGTGGTGCTGGAAGGAGTGGAGTAACATTCCGTGTCACAGTTTGTGTGCAAAGGTGTGTGTAGGCAGATTACGAATAAGGTCACTTTGCTCACATTAGCAGAGCGAGCTACACGATGAATAATGAATCATGTATTTATAATTCATAGATGTTTAAGACAAATATGTGTACAATGCCAGTTATGAGACCATGGCTTATTGCAACTTGTGCTATACAGTATCTCTGGGATAGAGTATGAAATAGTAATGTTGATCATTTTGAGAGTTATAGGGATTAGGGGAGACTAACTAAATATAAAACGATACAAGCGTGCCAAAGACAAAAGGCATGTGTTATATGTTCTCTATAAATACAAAACAATCTGAATTTTGCAATTCATGGAGGATGTGTGTTACATTTTAACCATACATAAGGTTATTTTTTGGTCAGTATATGTCAGGCTAATCAGTCCATTCATTTTGTCCCAATTAAAACCCATTCTGAACGGGAACCCATTTTGGTGTTAGCATCATGTTCTGCTTTAGCTATTGAAAAATAGCAGATCTACAAGCTCATAGCGCGCCACCGAGTGGCGCGCTACGAGCTTGTAGGTCTGCTATTTTTTGAAAAATCAAAGAACGACTGACATATAGAAACATAGCTTTTTTTCAGAAAACTGTCAGGATGTAGAAGAACATTTTTAGAATCTGATCTCAGGTCAGAATGGAAAACTGTCAGGATGTATAGAAGACTTTTTTAGAATCTGATCTCAGGTCAGAATGGGTTAAAGATATCTCAAAAACTACTGGAAATATGCCATGAAATCTGCTGTATGTCTTCATGCACTTCAGTTCACATGCATGATGAATCCTACTGATGTTTGTGACCCTTGACCTTTCCTCTAAAGGGTCTCAAACGTTTTAGCTAGAGAGAACGGAGAAATGTGACGTCTAGCCCGAGATCCAAACTCATTAAAATATAGCTATACAAGCTCAAATGTGCCGCAATGCAATGTGTTGTGAGCTTATATATATATATATATATCTGCCATTTTCACTAGACAATTATGGAATTTCTTTAATTTTATGTATTTCTTTGGAATAATTTTTACTTGTTTATTTTATTCCCCAAAATATTGTTTGTACAATTTTGTTTTGTAGGAATTAAAAACATGCTGCTTAGGTGGTGCGGAGGTAAAGTGCCCCTGAGGGCGCAGAGGTTGTGGCCCGTGTTCTGAGAAGGGGAGGGTGATTATTGTCACTGCGAGGCGTATAATTATCCCTGTAACACCCAGCGTTGCAATACTACAACATGTTTTAATTAATTAATTAATTAATTAATTAAAACATTTATTTTTTATGTTATTTTTTCACCTAAACGTCATCATTGATGTTGATTGCAATTAGCCTGGCTAATAAGCCAGACCGAATCAGCCGTTGGCAAAAATAATTTGCCACACATATTAAGTCACGACAGTGTGATTTGAGTCTGGCTTATTAGCCAGGCTACATTGCAATGTCATTGGTCCTCATATTTGCATATAAATACACCCCACAGAGGCTGAAATTTACACAAGTTAAAAATCTCTGGACTTTTTAACAATTTCTAACCTTTGACCTTTAACCCTAAAACCCTAACCCTAAAAAAAAGTAAAATAACTGTAATATATGTTTTTTTTTAATCATTAGAATGTCTAGAACATGTTTTATTCATTATTGTGAAAGATATCCCCCACATGTAAATGATTTAATTTATTATAATTATTTAATCATTATAAATGTACATAAAATTAGCAAAAATAAATAAATTATATATTTTTTTTTCCAAAATTTCCTCTGATAAGTCCTAGTAGTAAAAAGTAGTAGTATGAGGTTGAAATCGTTTTTTTTGCAAGTAGAAATGAACCCGGGGTTTTACAGGGTTATTGCGAACGCAGTGATTGCGAACGCAGTGAGCACTAACTATGAGACCTAGCAGATCATGTCTGTCTGTCTGTCTGTCTGTGTGTCTGTCCCGCTGTTACGTCACCATGACTCAGCCATAACCATATAAGGAGTCCCCAAAAGCAGCTATACGTCCAAAACCCAAATATGTACGAGCTGCGTTCGCTTCCCGCGTTTGCGCGTCTTACTTGTAATCATAGACTGTAAAAGGTTATAATCCTCCATCACTGGCATGGGAGTCAATAGGATACGTTGCAACTATCCTTGGGCTATGAATATGAATAAAGACTTGACTTGACTTGACAGATTTCAAAATGTAAACGCAGGCCCATTTATGCAACCTGAAGCCCAACTATTTCAATGACCCCCTCAGGCCCAGGATTTGGTTTTTTTTAGTGTTGCGGCGCACAGAGCAATAGCACGTCGTGTGCTCTAGGCGTTGCTAGTTTAGACCATTTTGGACGGGAACCCCCTTTTGGTGTTATTATAGCATTATGTTATGCTTTATAGCTATTGAAAAATAGCAGATCTACAAGCTCATAGCGCGCCACCGAGTGGCGCGCTACGAGCTTGTAGGTCTGCTATTTTTGAAAAAAAAACAAAGAACCACTGACATATAGAAACATTAGCTTTTTGCAGAAAACTGTCAGGATGAAGAAGACATTTTTTAGAATCTGATCTCAGGTCAGAATGGGTTAGACACTGCCCTGTTTCAGGGGCCTGTCTGTCACACTGCGGGGCGTGCGGCGTGCAGTGGAGAGGATGGATGGATGGAGTAACAACTGTCTCTGAGGCGCGCTGGATGGATTTGGTGATTTGCCAAAGCAGTCAAGAGGAGCAGCAGAGCGTGTCATGTGCAAATCTACACTGTAGCACACTGCAAATCTACAGTCAACGAGGAGGACCACGTTTGTTATGCTGTCGACTGCGAGAGACATCCAAAAAATAAATAAGGGGGTTATAATCATATACTAATCGATTTAGTGTATTATTAAATACTATCTATTTGAATATTTAATAATTTAGGCTATGTGTATAAAACAATAATCTTAAATAAAAAACACCCTTTGATGGAGGGGGAAAGGAACTGGTTGGAATAACGTGTTCCTTCCACGCGCTGCTACGTCCAACCAGGGAAACTCCCCCCTGTCAGGTGTAAAGGAGCAACTTGGACACTCAGGCATGAAGGAAGCATGAGTTCAAGTCCGTTGCTCTCCCCTTGTCCCCCATATATGGGGACTAGGTTGCTCTCCCCTTGTCCCCCATATATGGGGACTAGGTTGCTCTCCCCTTGTCCCCCATATATGGGGACTAGGTTGCTCTCCCCTTGTCCCCCATATATGGGGACCAGGTTGCTCTCCCCTTGTCCCCCATATATGGGGACTAGGTTGGCGGAGGGTGTGTAGAGCCCAGGATCACATTAGATGATTGACACAGGGGTGAAAAATGGGTTACAAAATCGTGGGATAAAAAATATATTTAAAAAAAGAAGAAAAAAAACACCCTTCAATTCATTCATCAATTATTCAGTTAATCTGTAGACTGCTGCAGTGCTACTGTAGTAGTAGTCTACAGCTGTATTGATATCTGCTATTTACCTTTTGAAAGTCTGTGTGTGTGTGTTATCCCTGTGCACACATTAAATTAAGGTGTTTTATAGGCTAATCTATGCAAAAATGTACACCAGGGGTAGGCAACCTTTGGCACCGGTGCCAACATTGGCACTAAGGAGGGTGATCACTGGCACACTGGCATAAGTGTGAGAGAGAGGACTTTTGGTTTAAAATAAACTATTTAAACTTAGTCAAATAAGTCCCTCACATTTGTATGTACAGTAAATTACATCCTGCACATACTGTAATTATACATTCATTAAAACTCTGAACTCTGACTGGGGAGGGAGTCTGGGAGATACGTGGGTCATTGCTCTGAGACCAATGATCATTATAACAATGTGAAAGAAAATATTAAAAATAAGGATATTTCCGTGGACAATCAAAATGTGTTGGAAATGTTGATGTGGTGTCATTCAAATTAATGTTGACATGGCACACTGACTATCCAGAAAATAAAAACATGGCACTTAATTCCAAAAAGGTTGCAGACCCCTGATGTATACTGTGTAATTTTGTTTTCAGTTTTGTACTTATATATATAGGCCCAAGTAAGAGTGATAAACCACTATGGACACAAGCGGCTATAATTCATTCATGCTTTTGTGGCGTTTGTTACTTGCTGATCACCACAATGTGATTCATAATCTAAACAAAATACTCTAGTAACATGTTGTCAATATAGCTAACGATTGGACAGGGAGGCCACGCTATTGTTAAATGGTGCATTTATATATCACATTTATCCAAGGCGCTTTACATAGATTGTGCATTACATTCACCCATTCACACACTGATTGCGGCGGAAGCCATACAAGGCACCAACCTGCACATCGGGAGCAATTTGGGACACTTCGCCCAAGAACACTTCGACGTAGACAGGAGGAGGAGGAGCCGGGATTCAAACCTCCGACCCATGGATCATTGGATGACCTGCTCTACCTCCTGAGCCACAGTCGCCCCACACTTGCCTATATTCAATTTGGAGAATTTCTTGGATGTAGAGTTTTGAAAGGATATTTTCCGTCAGGTTGTGCGAGGCGTCATGAGGTTACAGTCAGTGGGGCAGCGACGCTGCCTAGTCTCCATCTACAGGGGCCTCGGTTCATGTTTTGTTTTAGATGAAAGTGTCACGGTGCGACTCAGGAGATGTATAGGACCCAATTGCAGAAACAGAAACAGGAGCAGAGCAGGTCAAATGTAGGTGATTTATTCTCCGAAACAAAAGGAACACAAGAGAACCCAGCAGGAGAATACAAAGAACACTAGGAGAACATAACTAGGACTGAACACTGGGACAACATCTAAGACCTGGCATAGAGTACATAACTAGGACTGAACCCTGTAACAACATCTAAGACCTGGCAGGAGAACACAAGGGACTGAGGGTTTAAGTAGACACAGGATAACAATACACAGGTGAACAGACCTAACAATCAACACAGGGATTGGCTGGGAGACCAACAGGACACAGCTGATTGGCTGGGAGACTAACAGAACACAGGTGGAGAAAACTAGTATAAGGTGAGACAAGACAGGAAACAGTAACTATAGGGAAAAGAAGGACATCACTACATAATAAAAGGTATTCAACAGACTGATATCGTGTCAGAAATAGGTGTGAATGATTGATTTAATAAAATACCCAGTATGTTTTACTGGGTCTGGGGTTCAAACTGGCACAGTGGTGGCATTATTAAATCTTGCTAAATTCACCCTGATCGGTTGTAAATAATAATGGCCTCTCTCTCTCTAATATAACACCGGGGCTCCACCGACCCCCAAGAAACGTCTTTGGAGGTGTGCCACATTCTCATCCATGATGAACAACCTGAACACTGCCACACCCTCTTTAAAATGACCACACCCTCTTTAAAATGACCACACACCTTTTCATCTTCTAAAAACCGTTGGAGCTACAGCTTTTCAGAGGTGCACAACATGTTCAGAATGCCATGTTTAGTGTTTAGGGGGATCGTAGAAGAGTATAACATTTCTAAAGTGATACACCTGTTTTCCTATAGATAACCGCACCATTGCACTTAACCCATTCTGAACAGGAAACCCATTTTGGTGTTAGCGTCATGTCGTGCTTTAGCTATTGAAAAATAGCAGATCTACAAGCTCCTAGCGCGCCACCGAGTGGCGCGCTAGGAGCTTGTAGGTCTGCTATTTTTTTTTTTTAATCGAAGAACGACTGACATTTTTAGAATCTGACCTCAGGTCAGAATGGGTTCATCAGACCAGTGTGTGTCCAGTGGAAACCTCGTATGAATCTGATCTCAGGTCAGAATGGGTTAATGTCCAGTAAAGCTGTGTACGGATATACTGCCCATTGAGCAGAGAGAGAGACGTCCTGTCCTGTCCATGTCCTTCAGACATTCCTGCGTTGAATATCTGAATCCAATGAACGTTGTATAAAAGAGAACGTTGCTGCTATGCAACATTTGCCAATATGTTGAAGAACATTCCAGAACAACACGTCAAACAAGCTGTCGAACTCTGATTCAATAAATGTTCTATAATAATATAACTGACAACCACCAACTTCTCTGGACGGCATGTGCGGTACAGTAAGCATGCTCTGGCAGAAACCACAGGAGCATAATAATATTATACAGTGTAGTTACAGTAGGAGAGGAAGGTCACATGACATGCCGAGGAAAGGTGTGAGAACAGAAGTGACATGAAAGGTGATGCCAGAGGAGGGAGGTGACGAGACAAGGTGATGATAAGGCAAAGGTGCAAGTACACCTGTCTGTGTGAGAGGCTGCTGGTGATACATAAACATACACACACATCCAAGTATACCTGTCTGTGTGAGAGGCTGCTGGTGATACATAAACATACACACACACACATCCAGTACTGTACTGTCACTGTACTGTACTGTCACACCCAAAATCATATACAGTTAACCCATTCTGACCTGAGATCAGATTCTAAAAATGTCTTCTACATCCTGACAGTTTTCTGAAAAAGCTATGTTTCTATATGTCAGTGCAGTTCTTCGATTTAAAAAAAAAATAGCAAACCTATACAAGCTCGTAGCGCGCCACTCGGTGGCGCGCTACGAGCTTGTAGATCTGCTATTTTTCAATAGCTAAAGCATAACACAATGCTAACACAAAAAGGGGTCCCGTCCCAAAATGGGTTAATGTGTGTGTGTGCGTGTGTGCGTGTGTGCGTGCGTGCGTGTGTGTGTGTGTGCATGCGTGCGTGCGTGTTAGGCTGTTATTTTCGTGGTGGAACACAGGAACCCATGAGGGACCCATCAATTTACAATTTAGGCATTTAGCAGACGCTCTTAATCCAGAGCGACCCATGCAGCCAGAGACACACAAGACAGAGTTGGGGGTCCCCAGGGGGTCCCTCTATACTGTATACTGTCACTGTACTGTACTGTCACACCCAAAAGCATCATAATACAGTTAAAATGTGCGTGTGTTCGTTAGGCTGCACAAGAGTAACACACAACAGTAACACTTGGTGATGAAAATGCTGATTTCCGTGCTCGGACCCAGGGACCCAGGGACACAGGGACCCAGGGACCCAGGGACCCAGGGACCCAGGGACACAGGGACCCAGGGACACACAAAGCACCGCATATATACAGTAGCACCACTCAAAAAACAGCACATCGCTTTATTTATGACCTTCCCTCAATCTGCTGTTCTTAAAAGATGAAACATAGCCTATACAGTAATTGGGTTTTTAGCCTTTGTTGCATAGTTTACTTCTCCCCAGCAGAATCACTATATTGGCATTACGTTGATTAGAAAGATTTGATTTAGACAACAAGCTATATTTACTTATAAACCAGATTTGACATTTTGACATGAGGCGTCAACTATCTGTCAACTGTCCTTTTACACCGAGTGCTCTCCATTTAGCATGAATTAGATCTACTGTATTGTCTCAAGCACCTAATGAGTATACCTAATGAGAAAACTTAAATAGATTATTGTTCATGATGATATGAATAGTTTACATGGGGCATGAAAATGTGAACTTGCTATGGAAGTTGATTTGATAGGAATAAGTATTAATAGAGAGATAAGAAATAAGGTTTTTGCAAGTTAATTGATAGACAGAGCTTTTGTGGGCGTATGCATTTATATGCACCTGTCAAAACAATAAGATATTTGTGTTAATTGCCTCATACATGCATTTGATTATTTTTTTATTTTAGCACTTTGTCACATTTCTTTAAGAGTTAGACGTTTATCCAAGCTGTGAGAATAAAGATATGACCACAATTAACATTCTTAAAGCTCAACTATGAAAGATTTCCGGTCTGTGTACAAACAGACAATCAATCAACAGACAATCAATCAACTAGTGACTATACAGTAATCCACCCGTTCAGGGATCTGAAATACTGTACAATCCCTACCTCTCTCGCCCTTCTCTCTCCTCTCCTCTCCTCTCCTCTCCTCTCCTCTCCTCTCCTCTCCTCTCCTCTCCTCTCCTCTCCTCCATCTCTCCCCTCCACATACCTCTATCCCTCCTCCTCCTCCCCCCCCCCTCTCTGCCACTTACTGTATTGACTCAAGTGGCACACATACGTTATGCGATGCTCTGCTAATCACAGCGCAGAATGACACACCTTCCAGCCAATCACAGCGTGCAACATCTGAGGATGCAGAATTCCATCCACACATTTCGTCCTCATACTTTGAGGGACACAATCTCTAGAATTATAGAGTCCTCCTACCCCCCCCCCCCCCCCCCCCCCCCCCGACGAGAGGCCCGGGAGACAATTTCCCAAAATCATGACAATAAACACAATTTTTGGGGCTGAACAAATAATTAGAAAGAAGAAAAAATGGGCAGGGTACAACAATTTAGTTTTGTTTTTCTTTATTATTTTTTTGGGCCCAAAAGATTGTGATTATTGTCATGATTTGTCAGGAGCCGAGTTGGCTTTGTCCCGAGGCTTAAAGGCCTATTGAAGAAATACTTTTTGAAACGTCTAAAAATTAACGGGAAATTCACGTCCGGGCAGCTCGTCATTCTGAAAGGGGTCGGAGTGGAGGAGTGTGACATGTGTAGGGTGTTCAGGGTGGAGTCTTTAGGGTCGGAGTGTGACATGTGTAGGGTGTTCAGGGTCGAGGCTTTTGGGTCGGAGTGTGACATGTGTAGGGTGTTCAGGGTCAAGTCTTTTGGGTCGGAGTGTGACATGTGTAGGGTGTTCAGGGTCGAGGCTTTAGGGTCGGAGTGTGACATGTGTAGGGTGTTCAGGGTCAAGTCTTTTGGGTCGGAGTGTGACATGTGTAGGGTGTTCAGGGTCGAGTCTTTAGGGTCGGAGTGTGACATGTGTAGGGTGTTCAGGGTGGAGGCTTTTGGGTCGGAGTGTGACATGTGTAGGGTGTTCAGGGTCAAGTCTTTTGGGTCGGAGTGTGACATGTGTAGGGTGTTCAGGGTCGAGGCTTTTGGGTCGGAGTGTGACATGTGTAGGGTGTTCAGGGTGGAGTCTTTAGGGTCGGAGTGTGACATGTGTAGGGTGTTCAGGGTCGGGTCTTTTGGGTCGGAGTGTGACATGTGTAGGGTGTTCAGGGTCGAGGCTTTTGGGTCCTAGTGTGACATGTGTAGGGTGTTCAGGGTCGAGGCTTTTGGGTCGGAGTGTGACATGTGTAGGGTGTTCAGGGTGGAGGCTTTTGGGTCGGAGTGTGACATGTGTAGGGTGTTCAGGGTCGAGGCTTTTGGGTCAGAGTGTGACATGTGTAGGGTGTTCAGGGTCGAGGCTTTTGGGTCGGAGTGTGACATGTGTAGGGTGTTCAGGGTCAAGTCTTTTGGGTCGGAGTGTGACATGTGTAGGGTGTTCCGGGTCGAGTCTTTTGGGTCGGAGTGTGACATGTGTAGGGTGTTCAGGGTCGAGGCTTTTGGGTCGGAGTGTGACATGTGTAGGGTGTTCAGGGTGGAGGCTTTTGGGTCGGAGTGTGACATGTGTAGGGTGTTCAGGGTCAAGTCTTTTGGGTCGGAGTGTGACATGTGTAGGGTGTTCAGGGTCAAGTCTTTTGGGTCGGAGTGTGACATGTGTAGGGTGTTCAGGGTCGAGGCTTTTGGGTCCTAGTGTGACATGTGTAGGGTGTTCAGGGTCGAGGCTTTTGGGTCGGAGTGTGACATGTGTAGGGTGTTCAGGGTCAAGTCTTTTGGGTCGGAGTGTGACATGTGTAGGGTGTTCAGGGTGGAGGCTTTTGGGTCGGAGTGTGACATGTGTAGGGTGTTCAGGGTCGAGGCTTTTGGGTCCTAGTGTGACATGTGTAGGGTGTTCAGGGTCAAGTCTTTTGGGTCGGAGTGTGACATGTGTAGGGTGTTCAGGGTGGAGGCTTTTGGGTCGGAGTGTGACATGTGTAGGGTGTTCAGGGTGGAGGCTTTTGGGTCGGAGTGTGACATGTGTAGGGTGTTCAGGGTGGAGGCTTTTGGGTCGGAGTGTGACATGTGTAGGGTGTTCAGGGTCAAGTCTTTTGGGTCGGAGTGTGACATGTGTAGGGTGTTCAGGGTCGAGGCTTTTGGGTCGGAGTGTGACATGTGTAGGGTGTTCAGGGTCAAGTCTTTTGGGTCGGAGTGTGACATGTGTAGGGTGTTCAGGGTGGAGGCTTTTGGGTCGGAGTGTGACATGTGTAGGGTGTTCAGGGTCGAGGCTTTTGGGTCCTAGTGTGACATGTGTAGGGTGTTCAGGGTCAAGTCTTTTGGGTCGGAGTGTGACATGTGTAGGGTGTTCAGGGTGGAGGCTTTTGGGTCGGAGTGTGACATGTGTAGGGTGTTCAGGGTGGAGGCTTTTGGGTCGGAGTGTGACATGTGTAGGGTGTTCAGGGTGGAGGCTTTTGGGTCGGAGTGTGACATGTGTAGGGTGTTCAGGGTGGAGGCTTTTGGGTCGGAGTGTGACATGTGTAGGGTGTTCAGGGTGGAGGCTTTTGGGTCGGAGTGTGACATGTGTAGGGTGTTCAGGGTCGAGGCTTTTGGGTCGGAGTGTGACATGTGTAGGGTGTTCAGGGTGGAGGCTTTTGGGTCGGAGTGTGACATGTGTAGGGTGTTCAGGGTCAAGTCTTTTGGGTCGGAGTGTGACATGTGTAGGGTGTTCAGGGTCAAGTCTTTTGGGTCGGAGTGTGACATGTGTAGGGTGTTCCGGGTCGAGTCTTTTGGGTCGGAGTGTGACATGTGTAGGGTGTTCAGGGTCGAGGCTTTTGGGTCGGAGTGTGACATGTGTAGGGTGTTCAGGGTGGAGGCTTTTGGGTCGGAGTGTGACATGTGTAGGGTGTTCAGGGTGGAGGCTTTTGGGTCGGAGTGTGACATGTGTAGGGTGTTCAGGGTCAAGTCTTTTGGGTCGGAGTGTGACATGTGTAGGGTGTTCCGGGTCGAGTCTTTTGGGTCGGAGTGTGACATGTGTAGGGTGTTCAGGGTCGAGGCTTTTGGGTCGGAGTGTGACATGTGTAGGGTGTTCAGGGTGGAGGCTTTTGGGTCGGAGTGTGACATGTGTAGGGTGTTCCGGGTCGAGTCTTTTGGGTCAGAGTGTGACATGTGTAGGGTGTTCAGGGTCGAGGCTTTTGGGTCGGAGTGTGACATGTGTAGGGTGTTCAGGGTCGAGTCTTTTGGGTCGGAGTGTGACATGTGTAGGGTGTTCAGGGTCGAGGCTTTTGGGTCGGAGTGTGACATGTGTAGGGTGTTCAGGGTCAAGTCTTTTGGGTCAGAGTGTGACATGTGTAGGGTGTTCAGGGTCGAGGCTTTTGGGTCGGAGTGTGACATGTGTAGGGTGTTCAGGGTGGAGGCTTTTGGGTCGGAGTGTGACATGTGTAGGGTGTTCAGGGTC
>NC_137862.1:2755821-2766761 GCF_963924005.1 Protomyctophum bolini | reverse complement strand
TTCAGGGTGGAGGCTTTTGGGTCGGAGTGTGACATGTGTAGGGTGTTCAGGGTCGAGTCTTTTGGGTCGGAGTGTGACATGTGTAGGGTGTTCAGGGTGGAGGCTTTTGGGTCGGAGTGTGACATGTGTAGGGTGTTCAGGGTCAAGTCTTTTGGGTCGGAGTGTGACATGTGTAGGGTGTTCAGGGTCGAGGCTTTTGGGTCGGAGTGTGACATGTGTAGGGTGTTCAGGGTCGAGGCTTTTGGGTCCTAGTGTGACATGTGTAGGGTGTTCAGGGTCAAGTCTTTTGAGGGCATCCGGCACTGTGCTCACACTGTACATGGACTGTACATGCATGCGTTCCCACAGAGACCCTACATGTCTTGTCATTTTATATAGGCTCTATTGTATATGCAGCGTTCTGGTGTCAAAGCCATCAATTCTGTCAGCCGCCACAGGGTCTTTGGTGAGAGGCCAAGTTTCTGCTCCATAGAGAAGGATGGAGAGAGAACTGGTATGTTGTAAATCATTAAAACCTCTTGACGGGGGCAACGGGGGCAAAGTGTAGCAAAACGTGTTCTGGCTACACTTAGCTGCTATACAGCCACATCCGGTAAACAACATCCGGTCCGTCGGTAAAAGTGCTCCGGGTGTTATAAACGCTGGGTTAGTTAATGTTAATGGAAGGAGAATTCAGTGATTTGGGTGATTTGGAAAACCACCCAGTCCGCCCCGGTAACAAAATGTGCACATGCATGCACTACAGTGCAACACGCCAACAGCGTTTGCACCAAGGCCCGCCCCCCACTCGATCATGATTGGAGGAAGAAGGCCCCTCTCATCCTGATTGGATGAAGGCTTTGCCGGCACACGCGACCAAAACTGAAACTAGGGGTTTTTTGACCCCAGGGGCTCACTGGGGACAGGGAGGAACTCCTTATATGGTCAGCACTCTCTATAGTAGGGAGGATTATCCTAAAAAAAAAAAGAAAAAAAAAGGAAAACAAAGTGATATTTGAATGAAGTGAAATCACTGAATATACCTTTAAATAACCCCGGGCAAAAAATGTGTTAAGTACAATTGGGGTGAAAAGTCAATGACAAATAAACACATGACTCAAAGCATAGGAAAACGCTGCTCTCCTGCACAGCATTTAATTGGCCTCTTCTTCCTAATCTAGGGAATTTGCCACGTAGCAAACAATCTGTGATCAATTACAATTTGAATACAAATTTAAAACATTAGTCCTCCTTGCATGTTAATAGACAGCGCATGTCCGACGTGTGTACTAAATAACGAAAGCTGAAATAAGGATAATTAAATAAACTATCTATTGCAAGAACGTGGTCCTATAATCTCCCAGGGGTGAAGACATAATCAATAAGCAGCCTGCTGACTTAAATGTTAAGCCACAGCGTGTCGTTTCCTTAATCATATTCATATGACAATGAAAAGGTCATGTCAAAGGTCATGTCAGGTTCTGCATCAATGTTGTTGTTGTTGTTTTCGTTGTCTCCACCAGGCCGAAGGCATGATGGGGAGAGAGTATGTTTAGTTGTCTCCACCAGGCCGAAGGCATGGGGAGAGAGTATGTTTAGTTGTCTCCACCAGGCCGAAGGCATGGGGAGAGAGTATGTTTAGTTGTCTCCACCAGGCCGAAGGCATGGGGAGAGAGTATGTTTAGTTGTCTCCACCAGGCCGAAGGCATGATGGGGAGAGAGTATGTTTAGTTGTCTCCACCAGGCCGAAGGCATGGGGAGAGAGTATGTTTAGTTGTCTCCACCAGGCCGAAGGCATGGGGAGAGAGTATGTTTAGTTGTCTCCACCAGGCCGAAGGCATGGGGAGAGAGTATGTTTAGTTGTCTCCACCAGGCCGAAGGCATGGGGAGAGAGTATGTTTTATTGTCTCCACCAGGGCGAAGGCATGGGGAGAGAGCATGTTTTATTGTCTCCACCAGGCCGAAGGCATGGGGAGAGAGCATGTTTAGTTGTCTCCACCAGGCCGAAGGCATGGGGAGAGAGTATGTTTTATTGTCTCCACCAGGCCGAAGGCATGGGGAGAGAATATGTTTAGTTGTCTCCACCAGGCCGAAGGCATGGGGAGAGAGTATGTTTAGTTGTCTCCACCAGGCCGAAGGCATGGGGAGAGAGTATGTTTTATTGTCTCCACCAGGGCGAAGGCATGGGGAGAGAGTATGTTTAGTTGTCTCCACCAGGCCGAAGGCATGGGGAGAGAGTATGTTTAGTTGTCTCCACCAGGCCGAAGGCATGGGGAGAGAGCATGTTTTATTGTCTCCACCAGGCCGAAGGCATGGGGAGAGAGTATGTTTAGTTGTCTCCACCAGGCCGAAGGCATGGGGAGAGAGTATGTTTTATTGTCTCCACCAGGGCGAAGGCATGGGGAGAGAGCATGTTTTATTGTCTCCACCAGGCCGAAGGCATGGGGAGAGAGCATGTTTAGTTGTCTCCACCAGGCCGAAGGCATGGGGAGAGAGTATGTTTAGTTGTCTCCACCAGGCCGAAGGCATGGGGAGAGAGCATGTTTTATTGTCTCCACCAGGCCGAAGGCATGATGGGGAGAGTATTCAGCTGTCTGAACGCCCGCCAATGGTGCCGTCTCTGCCCCGGTCGATGCCTAAACCTAACCTGAACCTAAACCTAACCTAAACCTAACCTAAACCTAACCTGAACCTAACCTCACAAAAACTATCGACCGCGATTGTTGGAAAAATACTGGTAGCAGCAGGATTTTTCAATTCAATTCAATTCAATTTTATTAAAGTGTCAAATCACAACAAGTTGTCCTCAAGACACTTTACAAGCAACAAAGATCCAAGCAAGCAATATTGCCACAATGGTAACGAAAAACTCCCCTTTAGGAAGGAACGTCAGGCAGAACCCGACTCTAGGGTGGGCGGCCATCTGCCTCGACCGTGTCGGGGGGGGGGGGGGGGGGGTAGAGGGGGATAGGAAGAAAGAATAGAAGAGAGATAGACAAAATACCAATACCAGTGGCTGTGGGTTGGGAGTCTAATGACTATAGCGAGGCATGCTACTGAGCTGGCTGCCAGAATATAGGGTTTTCTGGCTTGTGTTTGGATGTGAGAAGAAAGCCCCGCCCGTGTGTCCGTGCGTCCGTGCCCCTTCTACTTCCTACTGCTAGTAGCTCGCGGTTGTAAAACAAGCGCTCCCTATAAAAGGTTGGTGACGGTTCACCAAACTTACAGTACCTGTGACATAGAGTTTACCTGGTAATTATGCAGTAAATCTCATCCATCTGGCACCCTGTGCTAGTGTAAACAAAAGGTGGCTGAAGGCTGACAGCTACACAGTATATACAAGTAAATAACTTTCACTCTTTTTCTTTTCTATGTGCGGTTTGAATGCTGCATGCATTAACATTCATATACTGCAGTATACTGTTACTGTAGGAGTTCCAAATGATTGGTTTGTCAGTCTGATGATTCTTAACCCATTTGTGACCGGGGACAGTGGTTTAATATACAAGGGGGCCATGGTCATTTTTCAGTTCTTTACATAATATGTAAAAAACTGAAAAATGACCATGGCCCAGTGTGCAGTGTGCAGTTTCATAATATTATTATGAAACTGCACACTGTAACCTTTCATATGATGTATTGCTCATTGAAATTGGGGGGGGAAATGAAGAAGATATGACCATTTGAAACTTGTTGAACTGGAAACCCCAAAGTACAGTTGGTGTTTATAGCATTATGTTATACTTTAGTTATTGAAAAATAGCAGATCTACAAGTTCATAGCGCGGCACCGAGTGCCGCGCTATGAACTTGTAGGTCTGCTATTTTTTTTAAATCGTGAAAATGTGCCTCAAAGAGTTTCAGTTTTTAACTCAAATCTTTGCTTCCTTTTGGGTCCCTGGAACAACATATTTTCAGATGGGGGGGGGTTGGCGGCATATTATATAATTTTTGGGGTCCTTGACATGAAATATTGAGAACCACTGATACAGAAACAAAGGCATTTTAAAAAGACATAAATCAGGCCTAAATGGGTTAACAGCACTCTTACTCTGTGATCCTGACTTGATAATTTATTCAAATGATTGCAGTGTGAGCGATTTTATTTGAATGTATCTCATAAATAATTCAAACATAGTTTCAGGTGGTTGTTTTCCTTGGATGAAAAATGTTTTAAGCTAAATTAATTATGTCTTCAGGCTTACTAATCAGGTTTATGAATCATACTGTAAACAGGCTTGTTAGTGTTTAATGACTAACAAGGTGAGCTCAGAATTATTATTTTATCGTGCTAAAAATGTCTTTTACTAGACATTAGATCCTGAGTTGATAATGTTAATTGCATGTGTCAAGATATACAGTATAGCATTCAAAATGAAATAATCATGCAAAGCTCAGAGTTATTTGTTTAGCTTTCTACTGCAGGAAAAAAATGGTTAATTGAGGTTTGCAATTTTGGAATTCTCAGTTGCAAATTGTAATTGTGAAATAAGTCGGACTGTAATGTTTGTAAGTAAGTAATAGTCCTGCAGCAAGTCCTCAAAAAGGCCTTAGTTTTTTTGTTGTTGTAATAATTTAACTAAAGTTAAAGTAAGTTAATTTAGTAGTAATAGTAGCAAGTAGAATAGAGTAATAATGTAGAAATATTTAAGAAACGTGCAAATAGTAAATTCCAAGTTAAAGGAGAATTCCATACTAGAAGACTTTCTTACCTTTATTTGTAGTTGTTACGTCCCCACCAAAGAGGTCCAGGTGTTATTTGTAGTTGTTACGTCCCCACCAAAGAGGTCCAGGTGTTTTTTGTAGTTGTTACGTCCCCACCAAAGAGGTCCAGGTGTTATTTGTAGTTGTTACGTCCCCACCAAAGAGGTCCA
The DNA here is from genome assembly GCF_963924005.1 of Protomyctophum bolini. Taxonomy (NCBI): domain Eukaryota; kingdom Metazoa; phylum Chordata; class Actinopteri; order Myctophiformes; family Myctophidae; genus Protomyctophum; species Protomyctophum bolini. Next base: position 2,761,909 of record NC_137862.1, on the reverse strand, counting down.
GGTGTTATTTGTAGTTGTTACGTCCCCACCAAAGAGGTCCAGGTGTTATTTTGTGCAAAAGCGCATTATTGGCTATTTGCCCTACCATATGCCCTAAATGAATTGCATTGAATTGCATTGAATTGAATTGAATGGGGCTATGGGGTGTTGTGCTAATTCGCTTATTTCCATCGCTCAAAAATCCTTTTTTTTTAAATTATATCGTCTCTTCATAATGTAAATAGTATCCCAAGCAGCACACTTATACTATACTTATTTCAATGGAAATAAGCGAATTATAGCACAAAAACCCCATTGAGGGCTTTATATTAGGGGAAAGAATGCACTTTTGCACGAAATAACACCTGGACCTCTTTGTTGGGGACGTACAGTAACAACTACAAATAAAATGCATGCATGGAATTCTCCTTTAAAATCACCCCAAGGTTATCATGCAATATTGCCATTTATTGAAAAACTATTGAAAAGAGTGGTGTTTTTTTGCCCTGGCGCTGTTTGGACAGACTGGAGTGGATAATGGGTTGTACGGATGAGCAACGACTGACAGAAACATAGCTTTTTCAGAAAACTGTCAGGATATACAGTAGAAGACATTTTTTTTAAATCTGATCTCAGGTCAGAATGGGTTAAAAAGGTGCCTGATGGGAAGCCATGTTTTTTCGTGTAAAACCATAATACCGTAATACTGTAATAACATTTATGTTTTTGTTTTTTTTGTTGTTTCGACAGATCGACAATTCTAGTAAGTCAACAATGTACTTGACTCAACTCACTTCACATTATGAGGCATTTTTGAGTGGTGCAACCACTCCTACAACCAGCAACGTCCGTGTGTCTGTGTTCACCCACCTACAGTATGTGACGTTAATGAGCACCAGTAGGGGCGCTAGACACAGAGATAGTATTAGTGCTGCACTGTTGCCTGCTAATATGAGAGAGAGAGAGAGAGAGAGAGAGAGAGAGAGAGAGAGAGAGAGAGAGAGAGAGAGAGAGAGAGAGAGAGAGAGAGAGAGAGAGAGAGAGAGAGACCACCGCCTGGCAATAGAAACAGGCAGACACAGACAGAACTGGCTGCCTAGAGAAGAAAGACTGTGGAGGGGAGGGGGGGGGGAAGAGTTGCACCACTTTTGTTTTACTATAGACTAGGAAAAGGCCATTCCATTGGTTGATTCTTAAGTCAAGTCACTTTTAGTTAAACTTATATTAGCTTCACAGAAACATGTACAAACAGATAATTATACAAAGTAAGCCCTCTCTCTTTCAATCACCCACACACGCACAGAGAGAGAGAGAGAGAGAGAGAGAGAGAGAGAGAGAGAGAGAGAGAGAGAGAGAGAGAGAGAGAGAGAGAGAGATGCCTGAGAGAAGAGGTAGGTATTTGCTTTTTAAAAGATAACAAAGACATGAATAATGCAATTAATGTCTGTCTGGCATTGATCCTATTATGAGAAGTGTTTCTCACTGTAAGAACTTCAGTGAAAGTTTGGATCTGAGCCAAACATAATCTGGCAGTACAGTATGTTTTAATCATTTATCTGGTTGACAGATCAGTAAAGCTTTTTATGGAGGAACAGCCTCATATGTATCCATGGCGGGGGATGAGAGAACCTACTGTATACGAAGTCTCGCAGCATATAAATGTGATACAGTATACAGTAATGTGCTAGAACAGTGACCTGTGGGCCACATGGGATTATTGCAAGTGGGATTCATTTATTTCCTAATTGTTTCCACACAGTTTTAGACACAGTTTTAATTTAGACGCCGCCAGCAGCATCAGCAGGCAGAGATCTATCTCTCTCTCTCTCTCTCTGTGTGCGTGTGTGTGTGTGTGTGTGTGTGTGTGTGTGTGTGTGTGTGTGTGTGTGTGTGTGTGTGTGTGTGTGTGTGTGTGTGTGTGTGTGTGTGTGTGTGTGTGTGTGTGTGTGTGTGTGTGTGTTTTACATTTTCTAAATGGTTTTTTTTGTGTGGCTTTCGCCTTTATTTAATTATTTTTGAGTGGTGCAACCACTCCTACAACCAGCAATGTCCGTATATGTACACCGATGTGTTCACCTATGTATGTATGTATTAATGAGCACGAGTATGACTGAGTACCAGTAGGGGCGCTGTTTGCCAGAAACAGAGAGAGAGATAGTATTAGTGCTGCACTATTGCCTGCTAATGAGAGAGAGAGAGAGAGAGAGAGAGAGAGAGAGGAGAGGGGGAGTTGCACCACTCAGTTCACACGGGTGTGATTTTTTTATGGAGGGACAGACAGTAGGCTGACAGGAAATGGGGAGAGAGATGGGGGGGGGTGACATGCAGTAAAGGCCGTCGGGATCGGGAGTTGAACCCGCGGCACACTGGTGCCTGGACCACTGAGCCACAGCCCAGGCCCGGGTTTTACATTTTTAATCATAATTTATTACATCCTCCTATTGTAAATATAAGTGTCACCTATACTATACACCAGATAAAAATTAATAAACTAATTATTGAAGGAAAGTGAAGAATGTATTCATGCCTGGACAGGTTTGCTTTCACCGCCAACACTTCTTCATCATGTTTCTCCTCATATAGCAAACAATGAAAAGTGATGTTGAAAGACCAGAAAGAGAAAACGTAATTTGCGGCTCCAAACATATTTTTTATACATTTTTGGGCCAAAAATGGCTTTTTGATAACCTGCCTGTACCTGCTTGTCATGGGGCTGGAGGGTCATGTCCGGGGGCTCTAGGAGGTAGGTGGCTGCCTTGTCATGCTGGAAGCAGAACTGGACCTCGGCCTTGAGGGCAGAGTCGTTGTGGATCACCAGCCTCGCCATGTTCTCTGGGTACTTCTTCTCCTTGTACCTGCGCATGCACGAATGCACGCGCACACACACACACACACACACACACACACACACACACACACACACACACACACACACACACACACACACACACACACACACACACACACAGAACAGGTTCAGAGATGCCCAACATATTAGGAAATGGTCAATAAAACCACTGGTCATCTTCTTTATCTCACCATAATCATCATCATTTTTCGACCGCGGTCGTGATCGTGGATTTCACAATATTATACGCCAGACTTCCCAGTCCTTCATTGCCATCCCCAGTTCCTGCTTTACTGAAGCCTGTGTCCCTATAGCGATGACATCATGTGTCCCTATAGCGATGACATCATGTGTCCCTATAGCGATGACATCATGTGTCCCTAGCGATGACATCAGGGAACAACAGTTCTCTACCTCTGGTCTGCTTTGAGGCAGGACTCCAGAGAAGAAGGGAAGATATAACCTCATTGTCAGCTCTGTAGCGGTGGCCGGAAAACTGTGTTCTTCTGGATCGGACCAGTGAAGAAACACGGGGAAGGTTGTCGTATATTAGATCAGTCGATGGGTGGACTAGTGAAGAAACACGGGGAAGGTTGACCGTATATTAGATCAGTCGATGGGTGGACTAGTGAAGAAACACGGGGAAGGTTGCCGTATATTAGATCAGTCGATGGGTGGCTCTTTCAAGACAGATGTTGTGCTCTCATTAGAAGGTGGGTGTAAGTGCCATCCAGCACTTTCACCCACTTTCTCCAATTTCTTTAAAAGTGTCCATGTCTTTGAGCCTCTGCGCTCTCATTAGAAGGCAGGTGTAAGTGCCATCCAACCGTTTCTCTAGTTTCTTTGAAAGTGTCCATGTCTCGGAGCCATAGAGTAGAATCGGCTCAATGGTCGTCCACAATAATTTTACTTTACAATATTTTTTACTTTACTTTACTTGAATAGTTGCAACGTATACCTAACTTATACCTTTTACAAATCAGAAATTGTTGGTACAGAAATGACTTGCGTCACATTTTTGTATCTCAACCTTGTTCCATCCATTAATAGCTTTTCTGGATGCTATATAATCTTACAAAAGAAATACCACAGATGAAAACGGGGAACATTCTCTTTTTAGTCGATATATCAATAAAGAAGTATACAAAAGCTGTTGTAGGCTACATAATATGTAACTATGCCACAGGCATTTCACATACAGTAACACAACACAATGGGATCTGTACACAAGACCAGATCTGTACACAAGATGAGCTCAATATGTTTGCTTTAAAATAATATATATATTCAAAGATGTGTGCCACATTTTCATGGTTTTTCTAAAAATAGATCTACAAGCTCGTAGCACAGCACTCATATAGCCACTCTATGAGCTTGCAGATCTGCTATTTTTCATCAGCTAAAGTGTTTTTTTGTTGTATCAGTCCTGGTACAAAAAACATTATTTTCACAAGAAATGTCTCAACACAGCTACACCATGCAGCATCAGAACATTGGTATGTGGCCTGTATACTGGTATGGCAGCCTTCAGTAGTGTGTGTGTGCAAGGGCAGACACATGCAGTAAAAAAAATGCTTTTACACGAAAGTGCATCTCAGTTCTTTAACACTACTCTAATAAACAGGCACACGTAAACGTGACCATATTAGCCCTGTACTAGCCTCCCTCCATTGGCTTCCTGTGCGATACAGGATTGATTTCAAGGTTTTGCTTTTTGTTTTTAAATGTTTAAATGGTTTGGCACCCATTTATCTCTCTGAACTACTCATACCGTATGTTCCCACAAGGACCCTCAGGTCGTCTGACCAGCTTCTCCTGGTGGTGCCTAAATCAAGGCTGAAGCTCAGAGGGAACCGGGCTTTTGCAGTGGCAGCTCCCAAACTCTGGAATGAGCTGCCTCTGCACATAAGACAAGCCCCCACTCTTCAGGTGTTTAAATCACGCCTCAAGACATATTTTTATTCTTTGGCTTTTCCAAGCATAGTATGAGCTTTTTTATGTTGAAAGTGACACTGTGTACTGTATGTTGTTTGTTTTTAAATGAAGTTGTGATTTTTATTATTTTATTGTAAAGCACTTTGGTACAACTTGTTGTTATTTAAATGTGCTATAGAAATAAAGATGGTATGGTATGGTATGGTATAAACATTCAGCATGAAGCTGCTGTGCAAAGATACATGGCTGGCCGTAACAGAGGGGCGCGAATATATTAAAGTCTAACTCATGTTGATTAGGTGATGTAATGGTGATGAAACGGTGCCAACACGAATGTTAATGTCGTTTAATGTTTGTGTTTCGGGACAAGATGACGTACATTTTCCCTTCATTGTCAATGGCGTTTTTAAAACAAACATTGAACTAACGTTAAACCTGTAGCTAGCGCCCCTCAAAAATAATTAAGAAAGAAGAAGAAGAAAGAATCACACGCCCCTAGGGGTTCCAGACCCATGGGTGAAGACACACATAATATAGTTAAAAGGGTTAGTTTTTGTTTTGTTAAAAAAAAGATATTATAATGTTCTATGACAGTGTATGGGACTGCCACTTAACATAAAGTTAAACCGCAGCCAATGAAGACAGAGTCGAAGGTGGAATTGACTTTTTACTTCTGACAAGGCGGTGAAAACTGCAAAAATAATAAAATAATACATTCAGAGTTTGTTCTTAATTGACAGCATTCCAATGATTTCACAACAAATAAACCCATGTAATTAACAAAATTATACAGAAAGTTAGCATGTCTAACATCAACTGAAACTTACAGCATTGCCTCTCAAAGGCTTCCAAGTTGGTAGATGTTTTCTTTATGCTTACAGCTCTGAACAGTGTGTGTTTATCTCTACACTGCTGCATCAAAGATGGTGCTCTGCTCACAGGAAGTGACTCTCGCAGGAAGTGACTCTCATACTGAGTTCTTCAAAATAAAGGCACATGTACACATTGCTTAGAATACATAGAATAGAGTGCATATAATATACAGAAAAATTAAACATAAGCCTAAGGCGACACACTCCCCGTCTGACCTTAGTGAGGTCACTATTAACTTGTGGAAGTCCATGAAGGTTTAGTTCAGCCAGTGGGTAGAAGCAGACCGATTTCTGTGAGAAAGGTCTTTCTAGGTCTGATTAAGTTGAAAAGTGCTCTTCTCCCTCCCCGCCGTTATCTTGTGACGGTGAAGGAGCCATGTTGGTTTCGGGAGATGGGCCAGGATGCATGGCGGCATCATGATTGGGGCTGTCACATTCTAAACACTTCACAACA
>NC_137862.1:2405821-2750821 GCF_963924005.1 Protomyctophum bolini | reverse complement strand
GAAAGATAAGGAGCAGCGAGATATACTTCCACCCAATGTTCTCATCCTCCACCTCACGTCCTCACCTATATCACCTCCTGTATCACCTATCCTATACCGTCTGGTAAATGGCTCTATTCACTCTGAAAGTTGTAGCTAATAGACAAGAAGCCATGTTCACTTTTCTTATCTATAACTATAAATGCTCTCTCACTCTCTCTCTGTGTGTGTGTGTGTGTGTGTGTGTGTGTGTGTGTGTGTGCGCGTGCGCGCGCGCGCGCATATGTGTGTGCGCGCGCGCATGCGCGTGCGTGTCTGTATGTGTGTATATTTGTTTTTGTAAGGACCACCTATTCGTATGGCTATAGTTTGTAGAATATACAAATCTGTGGAGCCATCACCCAGTTTGGGAGATTGATGCTGAAGATGGACCTGCCAGGTAAGAGGAGAGGAGGAGGTTCTGGATGAGACTGAGAGGCGACATGCAGGTGTCAGAGAAAACAGAACCGGATGGGAACCGGATCAGACTGAGAGGTGACATGCAGGTGTCAGAGAACACAGAACCATGATGAGAACCGGATCAGACTGAGAGGCGACATGCAGGTGTCAGAGAAAACAGAACCAGACGAGAACCGGATCAGACTGAGAGGTGACATGCAGGTGTCAGAGAACACAGAACCGGATGGGAACCGGATCAGACTGAGAGGCGACATGCAGGTGTCAGATTCAGATTTTACAGAGGCCAGTTTCGAATTGCAGCCGTCCGTACAGTAGGTGCCCTTTGAGAGCGGTTTTGAAGGAGTCAAGGGATTCACATGTCTTAATGACTGTTGGTAGGGCGTTCCACATTTTGGTGGCATGATAGGAGCGAAAATAATTTAGTCCCTTGTTTGTGCCGAATCTGGGTTGCACATGGTTTGTTGCACTCCCTCTGGTGTTGTGGGTGCATGGACTTCGTTAACATTAAGGAAGTATTTAGACAGGTACATGCAGGTATCTTGGTGGTGTATCGAATCTTGTGGACCAGACCCATTGCAAGATGCTGTACTCTGTCGTCGACCCTAAGCCATCCCAGCCTGTCAAAGTGGGCAGGGGTGAGGTGGGCTCGGGGTGAGGTGGGTTGATGCTCTCTTGTTGTATTTAGCTCTTTCTTGTTATATATTTTTGCTCTTACTGTAAAGCACTTTGAACTGCACTCGCTGTCTGAAATGTGCTATATAAATAAAGATTGATTGATTGATTGATTGAATCTGGGAACTCATTGGCAAAACAAAGGAAAAACAGCGCCCTCTTCTGTCAACAGTCTGTCTCGAGAGACTTAGATGGAAACTGATGAACCCCAACGAGAATTCACCTGTAGACTGTATTTATGTATTTATACAATACATATATTGGATATTGGGGAAAACCAAACTATACTGTACTGGTTTGTAATAATTTGATGAATTCAACATTTTAAACAGTGCAGTAAAGAGGATGGAATTATACACCATGAATTAACAGTGATTTTCAACTTTGCCCACGGCAAAACACACAAATATTTCAAAGCGGTGGATATTGCTCTTTATATATGTAAATTGTCTTGTTCTTCGTGTTATGTCAAATGTGTGTGTATATGTGTTCTGCATACTTGGCTGCTGTGTCGCAAGACACATTTCAGTGTGAACTGACAATAAAGTACTATATCATATCAATCAATGACAATATAACATAAACATATAAATTATATAATGTAATTTTGTTTCCTTGATCTTTGGTAAGAAATCAAAGAAACGGTCTGGAACTTGCACTTGAATGAGCTCTTTATTAGGCCAAAGCTTTGGTCGTTTATAGACCTTCGTTTTAAAACCTGAGATTTTCATGTGATCGAGAAAATGTTTAGAACCACTGAATTACTGTTATCATGTTCTGGTACAATGCATTCATGCCACATTATACTGTAAATACTGTAGCATGTTTGTTATTATACAGTAGAAACCCAAGCTTGGCTGTATATGTTCTGGTACTACGTATTTCCCACAAAATGCCACCATGGATGAGACAAACTGCATTGTATTTGGTTACATACTGACTGCACTGCAGATAAACAGAACATAGTTGCTACAAGGAATGCACACACACACACACACACACACACACACACACACACACACACACACACACACACACACACACACACACACACACACACACACACACACACACAGAGAGGTCTACCAAAAACCCGCCCTAGCCAAAGCACATCATGCACCACTAGGGAATAGATGAGATTTTTTACATCTGAACATCGTTGCATTCGGCCGGTGGAAAGCTTGTATGTCCAAAAGGAAATGGAAACTAAAAAACTAAATGTGGAGATACGAGGTTTCTGTCTGACATAAACAACCCTGAACTACTTGGCTATACAGTTAACCCATTCTGACCTGAGATCAGATTCATACCAGGTTTCCACTGGGACACACACTGGTCTGATTAACCCCATTCTGACCCGAGATCAGATTCTGAAAATGTCAGTCGTTCTTCGATTTTTCAAAAATAGCAGACCTACAAGCTCGTAGCGCGCCACTCGGTGGCGCGCTATGAGCTTGTAGATCTGCTATTTTTCAATAGCTAAAGCATAACATGATGCTAAACACCAAAATGGGTTCCCGTTCAGAATGGGTTAATACCGCATGCCCTGCGATGACCCTTCCTCACTGAATGATGAGTGGATAAGCCATATGGCTGTCATAAATAAAACCCCTGGGACTTAACCTGGCTCTCTTGGACGACTTCCAGACTGGCTTCACATTAACACATTCTGGGCGGGAACGCCCTGTTGGTGTTTTAAAAAAAGCATTATGTTAGACTTTAAGCTATTGAAAAATAGCAGATCTACAAGCTCATATAGCGCGGCACCGAGTGCCGCGCTATATGAGCTTGTAGATCTGCTATTTTAAAAAAAGAAAATCGTGAAAATGTGGCGCAAATCTTTGAATATAATATTCTTTCAGAGCCAAAGTTTTTAACTCGGGTCGGCGGCCAATAATTACAGAAACAATCTTGGGGGTCTTTGACATGAAAAAGTTTGAGAAACGACTGACACATAGAAACATGGGGGTTTTTCAGAAAAAACTGTCAGGATTTAGAAGACATTTTGTGGAGTGGTTCCCAGGTCAAAACGGGTTAACACCAGGTCCAGACACCTCCTGCCATGGAGGCAAAACAGCTGGCCTAGATTTGTCACTTTTTTTCTGTCCTACCCTCTCTCCCCCTGCTCTCCCTTGGCTCCCTGCACTCCTCTTCTCCTGCACGAGACCTTTCACCCAATGTTTAGCTCCGGGATTATCAATCACTACATCTCTGTGTAATAAAGAGTCATTTTGTGTGCGTGTGTGTGTGTGTGTGTGTGTGTGTGTGTGTGTGTGTGTGTGTGTGTGTGTGTGTGTGAGACACTTGTTTTACATCCAAACTTATGAAATATCAGCTTCTGGTGGAACGTATTATGGCCTTGGGATATAACTGTCAACTTATTGTCCTTGTATTTGGAAGTCTGGGCCATGTCCATAAACTTGTGCTCAGGGGTTTGCAATTGGGTGGATTGCTAAAAACAAATGCAAAAAAGCTGGCTAAATACTGTTCTGTCTCAGCTACTATGGGCAGTCTGTCTGTCTATCTGGAGAAGGCGTTGTTTCATTTATCCCTAGGTGGCTTAAAAAACCCAAAACAAACATCCTGTCTAGTAGTATCAAGTATATAGTATGTCAACAATGTGCTATATATATATATATTTTGTTAAGCATGTGCAGCAGCTTGGTTGGACCATATAATGTATAACCTTATTCTGACCAGTGTTTGGGTCTATTCTGTATGCGCCACTTGTGCAGATCCAAATAAAATAATTCAAATGTGCACGCCGGCTGCATGCAGAGAGCAGTGAGATGAGCCAGCTTACTGTTTTAAACCTGGGAAGTACTACCAGCCACCAGGGTGGTACGGATGCCGACGTAAAGGCAAGAATATAGGCAAGGCAAGAACAGCTTTTATAATTCTAAAGAACATCTGGCGCTCTATAAGGGAGATGCAACAAAAAACTAATATCAGAATATTCAACTCCAATGTTAAATCCGTCCTGCTCTATGGGGTCAGAGACGTGGAGAATCACAAAGACCACAATAAGCAAAGTGCAAAACCTTCATAAACAAAATGTCTGAGGAGAATCCTGAAAATTCACTGGCCGGACATAATAAGCAACAACGATCTCTGGATGAAAACTAAACAACTCCCTGCAACAGAAGAAATTGGACAGAGAAGATGGAGATGGATCGGGGCACACACACACTGCGCAGACCAGTATCAAACACCGTGACCAGACAGGCGCTGACTTGGAACCCTCAGGGAAAGAGGGACAGAGGCCGGGCCAAAAAACAGCTGGCGGTGGGATCTCCAGGCAGACACCAAGAGGCTGGGAGGCACCTGGTCGCAGAGAGAGACCAATGCCAGTGACTCTGGAGGACCCTTGTCGACGGCCTATACCCCAGTGGTGTCAGGCGTAAGTATACAAGTAAGTAAGTAACTGTTTTAAACATATAACCACGCACACACCCGTTGTAACTGCCATCGCTAATGCAGTTTAGGGTTCTGACCTGTTTTGGACACTTTTGGTGCAGATGTGCCTTATTGCCATGACGCTATAAAGGAAAGAACCATGAGTGGCCTAAGAATAATAGCTGGCATGACAAAAAAGCAAAGCCAAACAACTTAATTGCCAAATACTGAGCTCTGTTTGGGGCTGTTATAGGCAGTGTGTCTGTGTGGAGGAGGAGGTGCCATGATGTGTATACAGTATATGAAGTGAACATGAACTGTCAACCCCGTTATATTTGTTTCCTTGTAAAAATGAATTGTAATTTGTGGATTCAAATAAAGAAATCGAATTGTGTGTGTGTGTGTGTGCGTGTGTGTGTGTGCGTGTGTGTGTCACACGCACACGCGTACGCCATGCACGCACACACAAATTAAAGTGGAAAAATGAAAGGAAAACCCTAAACAAATCAGTGGAGAAACACAACGACTGCCGTCCGTACAGATGGACTGCATGATGTAATTAACCCATTTTACGCGGGAACCCCTTTTGGTGTTAGCATTACGTTATGCTTTAGCCATTTAAAAATAGCAGATCTACAAGCTCATAGTGCGCCACCGAGTGGCGCGCTATGAGCTTGTAGGTCTGCTATTTTTGAAAAATCGAAGAACGACTGACATAGAAACTTTGTTTTTTCTGTCATTTTCAAACAGACATTTTTTGAATCTGATCTCAGGTCAGAATGGGTTAAGCAACGAACACCCCCTTCATGCTCACTGGCATGTCGACAGATTCCCGAGCGGGCCCGTTTGACCCGTTTGACCTCGGTTCTGGATGGAGAAAAATATCTGAAGTGATTTTGAAAGAGAGTTCATTATTGGGGGCACAGATGGTGTGACGACTCAACTGGCTGGTGTTGTTTCAATCGGAACACTGCCTAACGTGACTATTATGGGAAATACGTCCGTAAATAAGGTCAGAAATGATGGTTGGAAGCAAAGTGTTGTTTTTGGCAGCAAGTTTCTATTTTAGTTTTAGTCATAGTCTTTGGAATAATAGTGTTAATTTAGTTTTTGTCACATTTTAGTCACCCAGAATTTTTTTTGTGTTAGTGTAGTTTCAGTCGACTAAAATGTCCAGTTGATTTAGTCGACTAAAATGCATTTTGACGGGCCTTGATGCCGTCGTAATGGCAAATATTACATATGCTGAAAATAGCCGATCTACAAGCTGACAACGCGTCGCGCACTGGATCTCTTGTCCACTAGTCCCTTCCTAACATTTTACTCTAGTTTTTATTTGTTGGCGAAATTGTCAGTATATTTAGTCTTAGTTTTAGTCATCATATATTCGTTTTTATTTAGTTTCCATTTAGTTTTAGTCAGTGAAAAAAGGTAGTCGACGAACATTTTTCATCTTAGTTTTAGTCGACGAAAACGACACTGGTTGAAAGCTCTGTGTGTGTGTGTGTGTTTTGTGCGATAGGAAAACCAGAAGAGCAACTCTTCATCAGGTGACTGAGAATGTCAATGCAGAATGTGAGCAGCACGAACAATCTGTCAACAACCACCAATGGAGGGATATCATAGTCCATAAATACCCCTCAATGCACAGAAGAAGGCAGTAGAGATGTTGAGGAAAGGATTCGCTCTGGTCCATAGCTCTAATGCTCTGGTCCATATAGCTCCAATGCGTTGCATTTAGAGCTATGTTACTCTCAACTTCCGCCGCTCGCATGAATGCAGACCGGCCCCTCGTCTTTATAGCGTAAATAAAAAGAACGTTTTTGCTACTCACCAAAACAAAGGTGGGTTGTGTCATTAGAAAGCTTACTTTCCTTAGTGTTACATTTTCGCTAGAAGCAGACTGTATCATATATGAGTGACTGACTGTCGCAAACGATACAGAGACACCTCCCTGAGAATAACGATACAGAGACACCTCCCTGACAATAACGCAGAGACAGCTTGTTTATTTTTGGACCACAACACTTACTGTATATGAAACGATTTTAAGATGAGCCCATGTTATTCTCCATAGAGAAATTACTTCTCCTCGCGAACCAGGGGAATGGAAGGGTTACGTCAGGACTTCGGTGCACTATTCCCTGAGGAACATAGAGACCATGGATGAGACTCCTCCATCCCCTCCGGTCTTGTGCCCTCCGCTCCAGGTGTTGCCATGACAGCCCTTCTTGCGCCTTCATCTCCTGCTCTGTGGTTCTCCTCCAGATGGCTCTAGTCTAGGCCTTCCTCTCTTCCTCCTCTGCGGGTTCCACGTTAGTGAATGTTTTGTTATTGATTTGTTATGTCTTCGCGGTGTGTGTCCTTTCCATGTCCATTTCCCTCCTCCTGGTCTGCATGTGTTTCTATGGTGTCGTTGGCTGTAGTGAGGTCCCACATTGGATATGGCGTTGGGCCAGAATAGATTCCTAGTGGACGTCAGAGACAGCGGTTGAAGAATGTTTGTATTTTGTTGAGTATGTTAGTAGTTATTTTCCAGGTTTCTGAACTGTAGAGTAGGGTGGATTTGACCAGGTTTCTGAACTGTAGAGTAGGGTGGATTTGACATCTGAGTTGAAGATTTGCAGTTGGGTTTTGCGTGATATATCTTTACTTAAGTTTACTACAGTGGATACCTTTTAAATTAACTACATGTTCGGCGATATAACGTTACATGAACGCAACTACAGTTTTGGGGAGCACTCTGAAACATCACTACTGTGCAAAGAGACCGACAGACAGACATTTATAGAATGTTGTACTGACAGACATTTATAGAATGTTGTACTGACAGACATTTATAGAATGTTGTACTGACAGACATTTATAGAATGTTGTACTGACAGACATTTATAGAATGTTGTACTGACAGACATTTATAGAATGTTGTACTGACAGACATTTATAGAATGTTGTACTGACAGACATTTATAGAATGTTGTACTGACAGACATTTATAGAATGTTGTACTGACAGACATTTATAGAATGTTGTACTGACAGACATTTATAGAATGTTGTACTGACAGACATTTATAGAATGTTGTACTGCCAGACATTTATAGAATGTTGTACTGCCAGACATTTATAGAATGTTGTACTGCCAGACATTTATAGAATGTTGTACTGCCAGACATTTATAGAATGTTGTACTGCCAGACATTTATAGAATGTTGTACTGACAGACATTTATAGAATGTTGTACTGCCAGACATTTATAGAATGTTGTACTGACAGACATTTATAGAATGTTGTACTGACAGACATTTATAGAATGTTGTACTGCCAGACATTTATAGAATGTTGTACTGCCAGACATTTATAGAATGTTGTACTGACAGACATTTATAGAATGTTGTACTGACAGACATTTATAGAATGTTGTACTGCCAGACATTTATAGAATGTTGTACTGACAGACATTTATAGAATGTTGTACTGCCAGACATTTATAGAATGTTGTACTGACAGACATTTATAGAATGTTGTACTGCCAGACATTTATAGAATGTTGTACTGACAGACATTTATAGAATGTTGTACTGCCAGACATTTATAGAATGTTGTACTGACAGACATTTATAGAATGTTGTACTGACAGACATTTATAGAATGTTGTACTGACAGACATTTATAGAATGTTGTACTGACAGACATTTATAGAATGTTGTACTGACAGACATTTATAGAATGTTGTACTGACAGACATTTATAGAATGTTGTACTGACAGACATTTATAGAATGTTGTACTGACAGACATTTATAGAATGTTGTACTGACAGACATTTATAGAATGTTGTACTGACAGACATTTATAGAATGTTGTACTGACAGACATTTATAGAATGTTGTACTGACAGACATTTATAGAATGTTGTACTGACAGACATTTATAGAATGTTGTACTGACAGACATTTATAGAATGTTGTACTGACAGACATTTATAGAATGTTGTACTGCCAGACATTTATAGAATGTTGTACTGACAGACATTTATAGAATGTTGTACTGCCAGACATTTATAGAATGTTGTACTGCCAGACATTTATAGAATGTTGTACTGACAGACATTTATAGAATGTTGTACTGACAGACATTTATAGAATGTTGTACTGACAGACATTTATAGAATGTTGTACTGACAGACATTTATATAATGTTGTACTGACAGACATTTATAGAATGTTGTACTGACAGACATTTATAGAATGTTGTACTGACAGACATTTATAGAATGTTGTACTGACAGACATTTATAGAATGTTGTACTGACAGACATTTATAGAATGTTGTACTGACAGACATTTATAGAATGTTGTACTGACAGACATTTATAGAATGTTGTACTGACAGACATTTATAGAATGTTGTACTGACAGACATTTATAGAATGTTGTACTGACAGACATTTATAGAATGTTGTACTGACAGACATTTATATAATGTTGTACTGCCAGACATTTATAGAATGTTGTACTGCCAGACATTTATAGAATGTTGTACTGCCAGACATTTATAGAATGTTGTACTGACAGACATTTATAGAATGTTGTACTGACAGACATTTATAGAATGTTGTACTGACAGACATTTATAGAATGTTGTACTGACAGACATTTATATAATGTTGTACTGCCAGACATTTATAGAATGTTGTACTGCCAGACATTTATAGAATGTTGTACTGCCAGACATTTATAGAATGTTGTACTGACAGACATTTATATAATGTTGTACTGCCAGACATTTATAGAATGTTGTACTGCCAGACATTTATAGAATGTTGTACTGCCAGACATTTATAGAATGTTGTACTGCCAGACATTTATAGAATGTTGTACTGCCAGACATTTATAGAATGTTGTACTGACAGACATTTATATAATGTTGTACTGCCAGACATTTATAGAATGTTGTACTGCCAGACATTTATAGAATGTTGTACTGCCAGACATTTATAGAATGTTGTACTGCCAGACATTTATATAATGTTGTACTGACAGACATTTATATAATGTTGTACTGACAGACATTTATAGAATGTTGTACTGCCAGACATTTATAGAATGTTGTACTGCCAGACATTTATAGAATGTTGTACTGCCAGACATTTATATAATGTTGTACTGCCAGACATTTATAGAATGTTGTACTGACAGACATTTATATAATGTTGTACTGACAGACATTTATATAATGTTGTACTGACAGACATTTATAGAATGTTGTACTGCCAGACATTTATAGAATGTTGTACTGCCAGACATTTATAGAATGTTGTACTGACAGACATTTATAGAATGTTGTACTGACAGACATTTATATAATGTTGTACTGCCAGACATTTATAGAATGTTGTACTGACAGACATTTATAGAATGTTGTACTGACAGACATTTATAGAATGTTGTACTGACAGACATTTATAGAATGTTGTACTGCCAGACATTTATAGAATGTTGTACTGACAGACATTTATAGAATGTTGTACTGACAGACATTTATAGAATGTTGTACTGCCAGACATTTATAGAATGTTGTACTGACAGACATTTATAGAATGTTGTACTGACAGACATTTATAGAATGTTGTACTGACAGACATTTATAGAATGTTGTACTGCCAGACATTTATAGAATGTTGTACTGCCAGACATTTATAGAATGTTGTACTGACAGACATTTATAGAATGTTGTACTGCCAGACATTTATAGAATGTTGTACTGCCAGACATTTATAGAATGTTGTACTGCCAGACATTTATAGAATGTTGTACTGACAGACATTTATAGAATGTTGTACTGACAGACATTTATAGAATGTTGTACTGACAGACATTTATAGAATGTTGTACTGCCAGACATTTATAGAATGTTGTACTGACAGACATTTATAGAATGTTGTACTGCCAGACATTTATAGAATGTTGTACTGACAGACATTTATAGAATGTTGTACTGCCAGACATTTATAGAATGTTGTACTGACAGACATTTATAGAATGTTGTACTGACAGACATTTATAGAATGTTGTACTGCCAGACATTTATAGAATGTTGTACTGACAGACATTTATAGAATGTTGTACTGACAGACATTTATAGAATGTTGTACTGCCAGACATTTATAGAATGTTGTACTGACAGACATTTATAGAATGTTGTACTGACAGACATTTATAGAATGTTGTACTGACAGACATTTATAGAATGTTGTACTGACAGACATTTATAGAATGTTGTACTGCCAGACATTTATAGAATGTTGTACTGACAGACATTTATATAATGTTGTACTGACAGACATTTATAGAATGTTGTACTGACAGACATTTATAGAATGTTGTACTGACAGACATTTATAGAATGTTGTACTGACAGACATTTATAGAATGTTGTACTGCCAGACATTTATAGAATGTTGTACTGACAGACATTTATAGAATGTTGTACTGACAGACATTTATAGAATGTTGTACTGACAGACATTTATAGAATGTTGTACTGACAGACATTTATAGAATGTTGTACTGACAGACATTTATAGAATGTTGTACTGCCAGACATTTATAGAATGTTGTACTGCCAGACATTTATAGAATGTTGTACTGCCAGACATTTATAGAATGTTGTACTGACAGACATTTATAGAATGTTGTACTGCCAGACATTTATAGAATGTTGTACTGACAGACATTTATAGAATGTTGTACTGCCAGACATTTATAGAATGTTGTACTGACAGACATTTATAGAATGTTGTACTGCCAGACATTTATAGAATGTTGTACTGACAGACATTTATAGAATGTTGTACTGACAGACATTTATAGAATGTTGTACTGACAGACATTTATAGAATGTTGTACTGACAGACATTTATAGAATGTTGTACTGCCAGACATTTATAGAATGTTGTACTGACAGACATTTATAGAATGTTGTACTGCCAGACATTTATAGAATGTTGTACTGCCAGACATTTATAGAATGTTGTACTGACAGACATTTATAGAATGTTGTACTGCCAGACATTTATAGAATGTTGTACTGCCAGACATTTATAGAATGTTGTACTGACAGACATTTATAGAATGTTGTACTGCCACTCTCTTTATTGCCAGCGCCCCCCCCCCCAGTTGAAAACCACTTGCAGAACACCTTCTGTGATTGTAGACTCCTCGAACCCTCATTTATCAATAGAGTGTAAAATCTGCCCCAAATTCGAGTGCAGGTTTCGTAGTACACCCACGTCGTCACGGTGATCGCAAACAGCTGATCCTTCCTTCATTTAACTCCTAGCAGTGATAAATGTGACGGCTGAAATCAATCTGGCACGCCCTATGAAATCAAGCCTCGCCCTCGTTTTTGCGACATGCACAACTGCAATAAGACCAAACAACGCATGGGAACAATAGTTACATGATGGGAAAAACCAATAAAAGTCCCCCCCCCCCCCCCCTCATACACACACACACACACACACACACACACACACACACACACACACACACAGACGCACGCACACGCAACTTGCAAGCCCAACTAGTGTGTTGTATCTTAAATAAATAAAGAACGAACACCTGCATGAATTAAATAAAGCTGTAGGCCTACCCTGTCTGTTTCCCTCTCACCTCGCTTGCCTTGCTGTCATGTGTAGGCTACACACGCACGCACCTCAAGGTTACATGACACATCGCATCGGCATGAATGGAATACGTTTGTAGGCTAGGCCTATGTTAATTTTACCCATTTGTGCGCAGTGCACGGCCAAGGCGATCAGTGAGACTGCGCACTGCTGTGATAAGTGCTGTGGGTGAGTGATGCCTGCATGAGAGATAGATCATTGATGGACGAATCATAAACATATGGATGAAGGCTTGCATGTGTGCTGGTATGTGTTGGTGACGCACGCCGCGGTCCCGACCTCCCGACTCCCGAAAATGATCTCGCTTTTATCTGAATGACTGTCAAAGCACTTATTTAAATGGTGAATGATTAAGCCCCTTACGCCCATAGCCTACAATTGCAAATAGGCAAGCTGTATGCTTGTCATTGTCACTTGGAAATAAAGGCGTCCAGTCCATTTATGCCTAAATATTTTTTCTATAATATCACAGGGATTATATAGGTATCTGTTGTCACAATTATATTTAACAAGGCCAGTAAAGCACTGTTTGATTAAGCACAAACTAGTACATTGTAAACATATTGTTTTTAATTGCTTGTAAAGTTGTAAATCTCCCTTTTTCTTTTTCTTTGTAGGCTATAGCCTATACATATACAGTTTTATATTAACAGTGAATACATAACTTAGATACCTGTGACAGGATGTCAGCATTTCAGTCAACGCTGCTCCGCTGTTCTACGACAAAAGCCCGACCCGAAAACGAGGACAAACCCTACGACAGCTCCCGACCTGACGTGATCTTTTGTCCTGGCTCACGTTCAAGTCCAAGGTTTTGCAGAAATGGTAAATGCCGGCATTTCAATGGCATATAGTTTGGATCCATTAAGTTCCCTTAAAGGGAAAAAGGTCACACAAAAGACGTTATTCTGAGTGGTCACATATTTATATTAAACGTTTCTATCCTGATGGGAGACGTCAGGAATAGAACAGGTCACAGAATGGTTTAAAATTCACATGAACAATATGTGAATCATACATGCTGTGGCCTCGTCTTGGATAAAATGTGCTATATATAAATGCACCATTTACCATTATTATTATTATGAATTGGCTCTACATGCCTATACATGGAAAGAAAGGTTTTTTTTCCCTTCACAGCTGGCCAATGATTCGAAAGAAAGGCTGTGTTCCGTTTAGTGTAGCAGAGTGGTCCCCAAACCTTTTAATTCCAAGGACCCCTAGAGATACACACTCATGAGAGGCCTTTTTTTTTTTTAAATATATATATTTTATCCACAATTTTGTAACCCATTTTTCACCCCTGTGTCAATCATCTAATGTGATCCTGGGCTCTACACACCCTCCACCAACCTAGTCCTAGACCTAGTATATGGGGGACAAGGGGAGAGCAAAGGACTTGAACTCATGCTTCCTTCATGCCTGAGTGTCCAAGTTGCTCCTTTACACCTTCGTTGGTTTTTATTTTGAACGCCCCTCAGAACATACGCGACTTTATGGTCATTTATTTTATAAATGGGACCAAAAAGAATATTATGACATGAGAAATGAGACTTTAAACTAGTGACTGGGAAGCAGAAAGTATTCATTCATGACCATGTTTATTAACCCATTCTGAACGGGCACCCATTTTGGTGTTAGCATCACGTTATGCTTTAGCTATTGAAAAATAGCAGATCTACAAGCTCATAGCGCGCCACCGAGTGGCGCGCTACGAGCTTGTAGGTCTGCTATTTTTGAAAAATCGAAAGGACGACTGACATTTTTTAGAATCAGGTCAGAATGGGTTAATCAGACCAGTGTGTGTCCAGTGGAAACCTCGTATGAATCTGATCTCAGGTCAGAATGGGTTAAGGTAATACAGTCTAGGTGAAGTTGGGCCCAAATACATGGACCTCTATGGAGCTATGGGTTTTTTTGGGCCAGGCCATTATATAACTTTCAGGAAGTCCCGATTTCCTCAGTGGCTTCACAAAACATCTGTCTGATTGCCCCTCTGGATAAAACACACTACTGTACCACATTAATATCTGTCTGATTGCCGTTCCTGTGAGGAACCCGGCCCACGTTTATAGATCCACTGGTGTAGCATGAGTCTTTCAGTGAACCAACATGCATATGATATCAGCATTCTGACTCTGTTTTTGCGAACGCAGTGAGCACTTACTATGAGACCTAGCAGATCATGTCTGTCTGTCTGTCTGTCTGTCTGTCTGTCTGTCTGTCTGTCTGTCTGTCTGTCTGTGAGTCTGTCTGTGAGTCTGTCTGTGAGTCTGTCTGTCTGTGAGTCTGTCTGTCTGTGAGTCTGTCTGTCTGTGAGTCTGTGAGTCTGTCTGTGAGTCTGTGAGTCTGTCTGTCTGTCTGTCTGTCTGTCTGTCTGTCTGTCTGTCTGTCTGTCTGTCTGTCTGTCTGTCTGTGTGTCTGTCCCGCTATCCAAATATGGAGTGTGTTGCATCAGCAATCACTCATACAGTATATGGGCACAAAAGGGGCCAGGTCCACTCAGCTCCATATATGGGCACAAAAGGCGCCAGGTCCACATATACAGTAACAGCGGGACAGACAGACAGACAGACAGACAGACAGACAGACAGACAGACAGACAGACAGACAGACAGACAGACAGACAGACAGACATGACCTGCAGGGTCTCAGCTGCGTTCGCTTCCCGCGTTTGCGCGTCTTCCTGGTACTAGAAGCTATTTAGTGTCATTGGTCATTCTGTGAAGGGAGTGAGGAATAATATATAAGGCCCACTTATTTCCAATATGGCTGCTGTGTGTGCCTATTGTACGCCACTGATGTGTTAGACAGACATGTTAGACATAGGGGTGTGTACGACTTTCTCTCAGGGAATGGACCTTTTCTGTTTGCCGGGAAAGTGTTCATTAATTGGGGTGATTTATCTTTGAACAACAGTTCATACTACTATACGTACATGGAAAGACAGACTGAAAGAAAAGCCTGAATAGCCGTACATATGGAAGCTAATTAGTACCCTGTGGCCGAGACAGAAGTAATGCATTTCAGTGATTCATTATGCACTGAAAGGAATTAACCCATTCTGAACGGGAACCCATTTCGGTGTTAGCATCATGTTATGCTTTAGCTATTGAAAAATAGCAGATCTACAAGCTCATAGCGCGCGCCACCGAGTGGCGCGCTACGAGCTTGTAGGTCTGCTATTTTTGAAAAATCGAAGAACGACTGACATTTTTTAGAATCTGATCTCAGGTCAGAATGGGTTAATCAGACCAGTGTGTGTCCTAGTGGAAACCTCGTATGAATCTGATCTCAGGTCAGAACGGGTTAATTGCCTGAATGCTTTCTTTCTTAACTGGACCATTAAAGTGACTGTCGCTGATTAGTATGGACGAATGAAAGGTCTGACATATCACAGTTGAATTATGTAAGGTTAATGCACTTCGTTATGAAGGCTGGAATAAAGAAAGAAAATAAAATAATATTGCTATGGCTTAATGTGAAGGTGAGGGCTCTTAATCTACCTGAAGTGTGGTTAATTTATAATAACTGGCTTGTTCACAGTGCATTGTCCTCCTGCTTATACCACGGCCAACTTGTCTCCATAATTACTAAACATATTCAATATTACAATCGAAATGTCTTCTTCTCAACACATCTGAATGTTATACAATCAAATTCTATAGGTGAGTAATGAATTATGCTGTCTGTAGAATAGATCATGGGTGTTGTGATATACAACATGATATGTGTATGAGTGCCTATGCTGTGTACTTGTACATGAATATACAAATGTACAGGTATTGTGTACTGCCATGAACTGTAACAGACTGACTTTAGCCACTGAAGCCATCTCAGAGCAAGGACACTTGCTGCTAGCCGATGTTATTGTTATGTCTCTGTGGCACGTCATGAGGACACGAGGATCCAGAGCTATATATGATTCTGCATGCGTGTAATAAATTGTGAACCTTTGGCGAGATACTGTCTGAGTGTCCCGTTATTACTGTTCTCCCGGGCCCGTCCGATCGCCGCCGTTACCACAGGAATAATTCAGTTGGATTATCACACACCACCCAGTCTGCACACACACTACCGGTCAGCCAGAACCGGACCAGGGTCCTTACCAAGAGATTACAACAATGGGTGGAGGGCAAAACCCAAGGTCCCTGCTGCACCCACCTCAGACATCAGCAACATTATGAAAATCACATGAACATAATTGTCTGGGTGAAAATCAGTTCATAGAAAGGAATACCAGCACTCACGTTATATCCGATAGGAGTCTTATAATATTATAATTTATATAATATTATATTTTAATGACGTCACATTGTAGGCTCTACAGCGCCGAACGGACTTTTATTCGGCTCTAAAATAGGAGTATGAAATAATATCTGACAGATCCGTCTTCAACACATGACTATAGAGATAGTGTGTAACAATTTGTGGGATTTTGTGGACAGAATCTGGAGGAGTAATATAAAAATATGTGATTTAAAAAAGATGTGGGTTTGAGCTCACACGCCCTTTTGGGGGGTACTACCTGTCAGTGGGGAGTGTTGGCTGGGAGGAGGAGTAGGACTAAGGCCCTATACGTCCTCTCTGGGGGGGGGGGGGGGGGGGTACTACCTGTCAGTGGGGAGTGTTGGCTGGGAGGAGGAGTAGGACTAAGGCTCTATAGGGGGGGGGTACTACCTGTCAGTGGGGAGTGTTGGCTGGGAGGAGGAGGAGGACTAAGGCCCTATACGTCCTCTCTGGGGGGGGGGGGGGGGGGGGTACTACCTGTCAGTGGGGAGTGTTGGCTGATGAATGAATATCAACATCCTAATACATCGTTGACATCCAGGGACTGTGTGTGTGCAAAATTTGGCATCGACCGGGTTAACGGTGCCGGAGATTAACTGGCAACAGATGGAGGATGGACGGACACACACACACACACACACACACACACACACACGGAGTGCAAAAACATACTCTCTCCCCATGCCTTCGGCCTGGTGGAGACAACAACGTCTGTGTGAGGTGCATGGCAAACCATATAAATGGAAAAGGGGTAGACTAGTCAGTCTATAAGATGATAAGCTAAAATAGCCTCTAGGATGTCATAACTAAATTATCCATAACTATAATCAATATTGATTCAATCACCGATCTATCACCGATTCACCGTGTGCATGAGCTGAATAATAAGACTTCTGACCAAGGTTATACACTGTGAGGGTTAACATTTCGATCTGCCCAAAGTCAAATGAACTACGCACAGGATCTGAGAGTGTAATAAATATGTATAACCCATTCTGACCTGAGATCAGATTCATACGAGGTTTCCACTGGACACACACTGGTCTGATGAACCCATTCTGACCGGAGATCAGATTCTAAAAATGTCAGTCGTTCTTCGATTTTTCAAAAATAGCAAACCTACAAGCTCGTAGCGCGCCACTCGGTGGCGCGCTATGAGCTTGTAGATCTGCTATTTTTCAATAGCTAAAGCATGACATGATGCTAACACCAAAATGGGTTCCCGTTCAGAATGGGATAAAGATATATCTGTCCATAGAAGGTTGTAATAATTGGGCATACGTTGCAGAGCAAGCTATCATGGCGCTGGGGCTGTGCACAGTGACAGGTGCAGCCATTAGGTTGTGTACAGACAGACAGACAGAAGCAGGGCTGGCCTGCAGATCGAGGCCTCTCTCTGGGGAGACGTGTCAGAGCCTTTTAGGGGGAAGAGAAGAGGAGTGATGGAACTCCCCACCTCCCCTATATATCTCCAACTCAATGAGTGGGGCAGGACCACTTAACCCATTCTGAACGGGAACCCCATGTTGGTGTTATAGCATCATGTTATGCTTTTAGCTATTGAAAAATAGCAGATCTACAAGCTCATAGCGCGCCACCGAGTGGCGCGTTACGAGCTTGTAGGTCTGCTATTTTTTGGAAAAAAAAATTTTGGATTTTTTTTTTAATCTGATCTCAGGTCAGAATGGGTTAATCAGACCAGTGTGTGTGTGTCCAGTGGAAACCTCGTATGAATCTGATCTCAGGTCAGAATGGGTTAAAGAAAGCCAATGATTGGCAGCCCTAAATCTGTAAACCGCTTATTGCACCACTAAAATGCATGAATAATAGATGCCAGGCGAGGAGGGGGGGGGGGGGCTGTGCAGTTGTCTTCATCTGAACCCATGTGTCAATATAAGCTACTATAACCCATTCTGACCTGAGATCAGATTCACACCAGGTTTCCACTGATGGACACACACTGGGTCTGATTAAACCCATTCTGACCTGAGATCAGATTCTAAAAATGTCAGTCGTTCTTTGATTTTTCAAAAATAGCAGACCTACAAGCTCGTAGCGCGCCACTCGGTGGCGCGCTATGAGCTTGTAGATCTGCTATTTTTCAATAGCTAAAGCATATAACATGATGCCAACATCGAATTGGGTTCCCGTTCAGAATGGGATAATATGCTTTTAAGGTCCATATACATATTTCGGGCGAAATTGCTTTCTCTACACCACGGCTCTTTATGGATCTTTGAGTCGGCGTAATATTGTCTTTGTGTAGCGTGTCACTTTATTGTTTATGGCAGTTGTTGTATGACTGCGAGACTGCGCTGATAGAACTCCTACCTGAACTAATGTAACAAGTGCAGTGCAATGCAATGCCCAGAGCACAAATGAAAACATGTATATACAGAGAGAGACCAATCACTCTGACAGGAAACATATTAACCCATTCTGAACGGGAACCCATTTCGGTGTTAGCATTATGTTATGCTTTAGCTATTGAAAAATAGAAGATCTACAAGCTCGTAGCGCGCCACCGAGTGGCGCGCTACGAGCTTGTAGGTCTGCTATTTTTTGAAAAATCGAAGAACGACTGACATTTTTTAGAATCTGATCTCAGGTCAGAATGGGTTCATCAGACCAGTGTGTGTCCAGTGGAAACCTCGTATGAATCTGATCTCAGGTCAGAATGGGTTAAAAAAGACTCATCAAGAGAAGACAGTTTTACATGAGTCATTATTAAGTGGTTTTCTCTAACACGCAGGGACATATCAGGTCAGGCTGAGGTTGTACAATTAAAGCTTCACTTATTATTTGGTTTTTGTTTGTTTGTTTTAACTATAATTATATAACATAGTGAAGAAGTCAGAGCTATAACAGAAATACTGTTTAAATATTTAGTGTAATTAGCCCAAGCCAGAAACAAGGCCAGCTCTAAAATGTTTAGTTGCTGAGGGACAATTTTAATTGGGTATAAATATTTATGCAAAAGAAAAATGACTTTCTGTCCCCCTGTTGTTTCCATACATATACAGGTACATCTATAAGTCTATTTCAGGCAACATGTGTGTTCTGTGTTCATGATGATGTTCAGAGAACTAGTGTCCCTTCCCACCGTCTAAAAGGTGGTTGCCTGTTTTCTGCTACACTCAACAATGATCATAAAATATTTATGTTTCTACCCATTATGCAAATAACAACCCAAGCTAAGCTTCTTCAGCTTCTGCTAAGATATTGTTGGTCATTATTTATGTCACACACTGAAACAAACAAACAAAGACAACACGCATCCACTCAGTAAAATCCTGGGCTGAGGCTGCAGGGCTGGGACAAAAATTCGGCCCGGGCATTTTCGCGTGAATTTGGCCCAGACCGACCGGCCAGCCCACCACCACAACCAGCGCACAGATAGCAGAAACTCTACCGCCCGCTCGGTGGTGGCGGCACACACAAACAAACAAGCCCTAATTAATACCACCACTTTTACAGAACAACATAAATGATACAAACCAACAGACAACTACACAACCCTATGTGTCACTCACTGATACAGTAGGTACAGTGAAATTATCATGATGGCACTGGCAGGAATGGCAGCACGCCCGGACCTTTCCTGGCGCCATGCCGCCTATTGTCCTGCCTAGGCGTCAATTATTTTTTAATAAAAATGGGCCGCGAACCTAAGGGCCCACCGGGAAAAAGCCTGGTATGCCCGGTGGCCAGTCAGTCCAGCCCTGCACTGAGATCAGAATCCAGAAAGCAAAGTGGTGTAAAGGAACCAATACATGTCTAAGCCTTGGAGCAGGACCCAGTTAGTGTGCAGACTTAATTCTTTTTTTGCATTATTATGTCACACTGCTATAATTAGATTTCACCTGCAGTATGTGATTACAAAAGAAATGACTCGGTTCAGTGGGCATTGTTATTATCATCATCGTAATAACTCGCAAAAAAAATATGATATGAATCACGTTTGAAACGAAGGAGAAGGTTTCAGACGTAAGTACACAGAAAAGAAAAGGCCTTATCTTTATAGTTGTAAGAGCTTATCTACTACTGTGCCGTTTGAATTCAAAATAGGAACAAAGCACTCACTGGGGTGATTAGTATGCTGGTGATATCCATACTCTTAAGGTCATTAGAAGAGATAAATACATGCAGCACTTTGGCAGAATACCTAATGCCAAATTTGTCAGCTTTCTCTCAAAAGCTAGAGATAACTGTGAAATGGTCCTCGACTACACGCCTGATTCACAGAACATTCCCATTTAAAATGCCATGAAAAAGTATTGCCAAACCATAATGTTATTCAGAAAGAGGAGGCTTTAGGCAAACACGATTAAATTCTTTATCTTTCTATACCTCCTACTTCACACTCTACTGTCGTGGTGCCTAAAGTAAGCCATCCTCCAGCTTTTTAACCCATTCTGACCCGAGATCAGATTCTAAAAATGTCTTCTACATTCCTGACAGTTTTCCATTCTGACCCGAGATCAGATTCTAAAAATGTCTTCTACATCCTGACAGTTTTCATTCTGACCTGAGATCAGATTCTAAAAATGTCTTCTACATCCTGACAGTTTTTAATTCTGACCTGAGATCAGATTCTAAAAATGTCTTCTACATCCCGACAGTTTTCCATTCTGACCCGAGATCAGATTCTAAAAATGTCTTCTACATCCTGACAGTTTTCCATTCTGACCTGAGATCAGATTCTAAAAATGTCTTCTACATCCTGACAGTTTTTCATTCTGACCTAAGATCAGATTCTAAAAATATCTTCTACGTCAGTCGCTCTTCGATTTGTCAGAAATAGCAGACCTACAAGCTCGTAGCGCGCCACTCGGTGGCGCGCTATGAGCTTGTAGATCTGCTATTTTTCAATAGCTAAAGCATAACATAGTGCTAACACCAAAAGGGGTTCCCGTTCAGAATGTGTTAAAGAGACGCATTCACTAAACTGTGGATTCTGCTCGGCTACCCCAAGGCTACCGTCACTGCCAATCTTCTCGCTGAAACTGTTGACACAAAACAAGTTGAACCAGTATAAGAATGCATGCAGCAGTAGACCTTATATACAGTCTGAAATGTCAGCATCCATGTTAAGACCTGTGGATTGTCCTTGGATTGTATCATTGATGGTTTTTGCTTAATCAGTGAGAGCTGCTTTGCAAATATAACGGTTTATAATGACAAGAAACGTAACTGTCAACAATCTGTCAACAATCTGTCAACTTTCCACATCACTCTAAATTAAATAATATGTCATGTTTTTAAATGCCAGCACAATTACGGGAAGCATGTTATGGAATGTCTATGTCTATCATTTGCCCAAGAGTCATGTGAATCATATATATATATATATATATATTCTGTAAGAATAAATACTCTTACATGATAAGCACTATCCGTTTCTTTTTCAATGTCTATTTGAAAATGATTCAGAATCAGAAGGCAATGGGTACTTAATATAGACTATATGAACATTATCTATATTTGCTGATTTGTGCCTTGAATGTATTATATTACGTTGGTGTGCACGTGTGTGCATTTACAGTCAATTGGCATGGGAGAAAACAATTAAGGCTATTCTAATTGTCTTAAATTAAGGACAGGCTGGTGGACCAACGTAGTCACGCTACACAAGGGAGTGACGCAAATATCAGCGTCAAACATTTCATTTTAATCCATTTTGGGCGGGCAGAACCCCTTTTGGTGTTTTAAGCATTGTTATACTTTAGCCATTGAAAAATAGCAGATCTACAAGCTCGTAGTGCGGCACTCGGTGCCGCGCTACGAGCTTGTAGATCTGCTATTTTTGAAAAATCGTGAAAATGTGTTTTCAAGTTGTGTTTTTAACTCAAATCTTTGCTTCTGGGGGAGGGGGGGTCTATGTCTATTACTGTACATATCATCTCTGGGGTCCTTCACATGAAAATGTTTGAGAACGACCGACACATAGAAACATAGGGTTTTTCCAACAACAAAAAAAATCTGGATTTAGAAGACATTAAATGTAGAATCGTTCCCAGGTCAAAATGGGTTAAAAAGCACCAACTCTAACAGGGTGAATGCGTTTGATACGGGTGGTTTCTGTCTCTGGGTGGTACAGCCGGTAGCAGCAATGTGCAGATGGTAAGCCAGGCTCAGAGGAACCACCTGAGACCTCTTTAGAGAGCAGGCTGTGACTGTTCTCATTCCCAGACACAACAATTGAATGAAAATACCCCCTGAGTTTGAGGCTCCATGACAACTGAATTACATTTCAGGGACATATTGAAAGAGATCTACAGTATAAGGCTATTGAGACAGGATATAGGGAAATGTCATGTCAATGTTTTTATTACAAAAATCGACTATTATTATCTGTGAGGCGACAGCACTACCAACTGTGCCACCGTGCCCTTTTTTTATATGGTGTTTTGACTTATATTTCAGTTATTCTTTCCCTTTGGCATGTATTGTCTGGTGAGGTTGTATGTTATAAAATCAAAATAGAAATAATTACAAAAATAAGTCTGATGCACGGTGGAACGGTGGACAGTCGGTAGTGCTGCATGTCGCCTCACTGCTAGAAGGTTATGGGTTCGATTCCCGCTGTGGGCGCTGGAGGCTTGTTCCCTCCTCCGCGTCATCAGTGCCCATACCCGGCACGAAAGGGCCTTTCTGTGTGGAGTTTGCATGTTCTCCCCGTGTCCCCTAGGGTAGATACCCTCACAAAAACATGCAGTAATCCTGGTCTCTGAACTACCTCCCCCTGGCCAGCCGGGGCGCCTGATGGAGGGCAAAGGAACTGGTCGGAATAACGTGTTCCTTCCATGTGGTACGTCCGGCCCGGGGAAACCCCCCCCTGTCAGGTGTAAAGAAGCGGCTTGGACTCCTCATGCATAGACGGAAGCATGAGGTCAGTCCGCTGCTCAATGATGAACCCGCAGCTGCACAGGGTTTACACGTAAATGCACACAGGCCCGCCTGCAGTTACAGCTTTGACCAGTAAGGCCGATGGCTTCAACGTTTTGGCCAGCCATTCTGGGGGCTTGGGTAGAACACAGTGGAGAACACTGACGTCACCACATTTGGAGCGACGCCCCCCTGCACTGTGATTGGTCAGTGAAATACAAGGTTCACTGCCAGTCCTTTTCCTATACCTCGTTCGCCCAGGCTTTTTTTTTTCTCCTTTGAAAATGAAACGCCTGCGTTCCCAGAGGCTATAGCCGTAAGTTATATTTATTGACATTTCTTTGCTTAATTGTTTTGACTTTGAAAAATAAGTAGGTGTACATACAGCATGTAGGCCTATTTCAACACAATATTTGCCACACACGAGATCTCTCGGGTTTGTTTAATTAATGTAATCCAGAATTAGTAGTATTTTATTTACTGTTTTTAGCAGCCATCATGACATTAAGCCTCCGGTAGCTCCCATGGTGTACTGTGTAGTCATCGAACATCCAAAATCTCCTTGTGCACGCGCACGCACGTGAACTAAAGCATTTCATGGCTCAGATTGAGATAGAGGCGTTTGTATGTTTAGAGCTTGACAAAACATTAACTTGAGGTCACGCTATGAAAAATAATAGTCTGGGCGGCAGATCATGGGCGATGGTGAGCGAGCCTGGAGCCCAAATGGAGGGCAATCACTTCTGGGCCGGCCGGATGAGGGCTCTGTGTCTTTGTTGGCATGGATTGGATTCGCTGCGCGAAGCGATAATAATTCAAGCCGCCTGAGGCTACATGCAGACCAACAGCATCAATGAACGACCCCAACAGTGTTGGAGTCGTGTGTCAAATGCTAACACCGTGTATGTCTCCAATCCATGCAGAATTAAAAATCACACACGTGTGAACTGAGTGGTGCAATTCCCCCCCCCCCCCCCCCCTCTCTCTCTCTCTCTCTCTCTCTCATTAGAGACACAGCACTACCCCTCTCTCTGTTTCTGGCGCCCCCTACTGGTATAAATAAGTAACATACTCAGGCTCATAGACACAGGTACACAGGTACACAGGTACATGGACATTGCTGGTTGTAGGAGTGGTTGCACCACTCAAAAACACAACGCTATATTATAACTTGGTGGTTCAAATTCTTCTCAGCAAAGGAAAGGAAAGGAAAGGTACTATGTTTACCCAGGGTAACTGGACTAAGGAAAGGAAAGGTACTATGTTTACCCAGGGTAACTGGACTAAGCTCAAGAACTTGTTTACAGCCAGGCCCTGCTCATAGAACATTTCATGGTATGGGTTCAATGCCTTGTCCATTAAGGGCACTTCAGCGGTGGTAATTTTAACGTGCCGGTCCGGGGATACGAACTAGCGACCTTCCGATATCAAGACCGCTCCGCAAACCGTTCGGCCACCGCTGCAGTATTCATAAAGATCACATATACAGTAATATCAACCTGATGCTCTATGACATCGTCAGAGCAGTCAATACAGTGCTCTGAGTGGCAGTCAGTCTCCACTCAAGCTTCTCACGCGCTCAGCATACTGATCGGCAGGGGAGGCCACTCTTAGAAGACTCAACCCTCAGTAGGCCTCCATCCTCTCTGTCGACATGCACACTACTGTGACTGCGGCTCGCGGATGTGCTCAAACTAGTTTAGAGTAGCCTGTGGGGGCTGGGGATGAAAGCCACGTTCCCAATTGTATATTATTTACAATGCCCTCAATTCATCTGCTTCCATGAAGCCTAGCCGCAGACAATAATGATACTGTATTGTGTACACAGTGGCATAGATATAGACCACAAGATTTTTTTTTAAAGAGAAACAACAATTGTGATGACGTGATGGATGGATGGGTAAAATGAGTGACTGTTTGTTTCAACATACTCTACAGCATCTGATGAGGAAACCAGACAGGGTAGACATTGACAATTATTTTTCGACTTATGAGGTAAAGAAATTAAGTCACGAGTGGTCGGCTTGACTTGAGCAATACTTTCACGAGCATCTTTTGGCTGCTGCTTATTCGCTGCTATGCCGTTCTGTTATTTACAACGTCATTGTAGTGGCACTAAAGGTTATGCATTTGCACGGTACAGTATGGTGAAAGCGCCAGTTCCCCGGCCTAGCCCTTCTGAGCTTTGAACATGGAAATATGTCAGCACAATAAGGCTGGAGGATCTCACAGGCCCAGAGCTGCCTGCCATTCATCTCTCCAGGTCCCGGAGGACGTCATCAAAGATGGGTTTATCATCTAGCACACAGACGGTTACACGGAGCCGATGGTCAGAACATGCCAAAAGGGTTATTATTGTCTGCAGCCTGGAATGTTGTGGTCGATTGGTGAGAAGACACACCACCACTCCATATTTTATTGTTTCATTGCTAACCACTTTAAAAGATTAAAAGCATATTTAATCCATTTTGGCCAGACCTCGAAATAAATTTAAAGAAATCTTCTAAATCCTCCAGTTTTCTGAAATAAATATTTTCACGATTTTTCAAAAATAGCAGACCTACAAGCTCGTAGCGCGCCACTCGGTGGCGCGCTATGAGCTTGTAGATCTGCTATTTTTCCAAATAGCTAAATTATAACATAATGTTTAAAACACCAAAAGGGGTTCCCGGCCCAAAATGGGTTAAAATGTTCTCACTGTATCCATTTCTTTTCATTTCACACAAGCTTTAACATAATTTAATTTGCAAACAAACACCAAGGCCAACTCAATAGGTCAATAGGTTAGCGATAATATGAGCATATGACCTTTGTTTAATTTAATTCAAAACTATGTCTGCATGGATGTATAAGAGGATCGATGTGACGGTGCGATGTGTTACCTATAACTTACCCTGGAGCAGATGAATGACAATTGCACTGTGGAATATAATAATATTAGAAATGGGTTGTCTTTAAAGGATAAATGATATTTTATTTTAACTGCGGAAAAAAACCCCCAATATATTCAATACTGAATGAGGATCATAGGGCCGATCTGACTCCCGAATAAATCCTGTTACATCGTGAGCTAGTGTGTCGTGTGGAATCAGAAATAATCTTATTTGCATTTCTTGCTCCAAACTGTCGCATGAAGATTCAACGATGTTTACGTTTGCCGAGTGGGTGGCCCATGAAAGGCATTTTCCTTGTTTATGTGTACAGTATATGCATCCACTCTTGTAATTGTGCATTGTTGTCAACAGAACAGAACTACCACAGTGTGTGTAAGAAAACATTTAAACAACCATTTGCTGAACCCATTGACTCAAACGGAATGCCTGCATTATGTCATTCCAACACAGATCGACCTCATTGTTTAACAGTTGGAAAAAAGACTAATGTGGGATAAGGCCTTTCTTTTGTGTTTCACAAAATGTAAATCCATCCACATTCAGGAAAACGATAGAAGGCCGATTTAAAGTGACTTACACAAACCTTTTGAAAGTTTTTGTTCACATAGTTTTAAGGTTTTTAATGCTACGATAATCTTTGCGCGCATGCAGGGCTTTTGTGGTGTTAACCCATTCTGACCTGAGATCAGATTCATACGAGGTTTCCACTGGGGACACACTGGTCTGATTAACCCATTCTGACCTGAGATCAGATTCTAAAAATGTCAGTCGTTCTTCGATTTTGTTCAAAAATAGCAGACCTACAAGCTCGTAGCGCGCCACTCGGTGGCGCGCTATGAGCTTGTAGATCTGCTATTTTTCAATAGCTAAAGCACAACATGATGCTGAACACCAAAATGGGTTCCCGTTCAGAATGGGTTAAGAGTAGCTGTCCTTAGTAGGATTGGTTAATTAACTATCTTGTCCATGTTTTTGCATGCAGTTGTGATTTTGGATAAAGCATGATAAAAAGCATGATAAATATATAATGATAAAGCTACTAAGCTCTAGTATTTTTGCACTAATTGGGGTGCTTTTAGCAGCTTTAGAAGTCAGTTTAGTTGACTCATGTTTATATGAAATGTTCAGACCTTATTGGCATTTGTAAATATGTGTAAATATGATTTAATTATTTAACCCATTCTGAACGGGAACCCATTTTGGTGTTAACATCATGTTATGCTTTAGCTATTGAAAAATAGCAGATCTACAAGCTCATAGCGCGCCACCGAGTGGCGCGCTACGAGCTTGTAGGTCTGCTATTTTTGAAAAATCGAAGAACGACTTGACATTTTTAGAATCTGATCTCAGGTCAGAATGGGTTAATCAGACCAGTGTGTGTCCAGTGGAAACCTCGTATGAATCTGATCTCAGGTCAGAATGGGTTAAAAGATACTAGAAAGGTGTGATGAATAGAACACAAATCCCTACCTCCCTCCATCTGTCTGTATGTGATGACAATATGTTTTAAAGGTTCTTTGCATTATTTTATGGCACAGGCCTGGAACGATGGGGAGGGAATTAATTAATGCTTGCTCGTCTAGTGGAATTTATTTAATCTACCGAGATTACACAACACATTTTACGCTCAATTACAACCTCAAAACGCGTCGCACTTGAGCTTGCAGATCGGCTATTTTTTTGCTATATTTGAATTGCAAACCCGAAAAGTAACCTTTTTAATGAATTCCAAATGCATTTAGTTATAGTTATGTTAACTTTATGAACTGTTAACATAACTGCATTGGACACAAAAACACAATAACATGTTAATACTATATAGTCATTAAAGCAGGTTAATGACTAGTATAGTTACTAGCGGTAAGTAAATAAGTGGGTTTGGAATTGTAAACAGCTGAAATCAATACTATATCAGTATTCTGATATTAACATGCAGGCCGCATTAAGTGAAGGTTGGGGCCGCATGTGGCCCCCGGGCCGCCAGTTGCCCACCACTGCTTTAACGTTACTGTAGCGGTTTATGGGTTGCATCAGTCGACTGTATGGCCTGGGTGTATCCATTGCATCTGTTATCTGGAGAGAGAGAGAGGGAGAGGGAGAGGGAGAGGGAGAGGGAGAGGGAGAGGGAGAGAGAGAGGGAGAGAGAGAGACGGAGCTATCTGACCTGTTTGTTGACACATACCTGTCATGGCAATCAAGGCAGGTGGAAGTGCAGAGATTGAGGCAGAGTTACAGATTTAAATCCAACACAGTTTCGCATGCAACAAGGATGGAACAAGGATGCAACAAGGATGGAACAAGGATGGAACAAGGAAGGAACAAGGATGGAACAAGGATGCAACAAGGATGGAACAAGGAAGGAACAAGGATGGAACAAGGAAGGAACAAGGATGGAACAAGGATGGAACAAGGATGGAACAAGGATGGAACAAGGATGCAACAAGGATGGAACAAGGAAGGAACAAGGATGGAACAAGGATGGAACAAGGAAGGAACAAGGATGGAACAAGGATGGAACAAGGATGGAACAAGGATGCAACAAGGATGGAACAAGGATGCAACAAGGATGGAACAAGGATGCAACAAGGATGGAACAAGGATGCAACAAGGAAGGAACAAGGATGGAACAAGGATGGAACAAGGAAGGAACAAGGATGGAACAAGGATGGAACAAGGAAGGAACAAGGATGGAACAAGGATGGAACAAGGATGGAACAAGGATGGAACAAGGATGCAACAAGGATGGAACAAGGAAGGAACAAGGATGGAACAAGGATGGAACAAGGAAGGAACAAGGATGGAACAAGGATGGAACAAGGATGGAACAAGGATGCAACAAGGATGGAACAAGGATGCAACAAGGATGGAACAAGGATGCAACAAGGATGGAACAAGGATGCAACAAGGAAGGAACAAGGATGGAACAAGGATGGAACAAGGATGCAACAAGGAAGGAACAAGGATGGAACAAGGATGGAACAAGGATGGAACAAGGATGGAACAAGGATGGAACAAGGATGCAACAAGGATGGAACAAGGATGCAACAAGGATGGAACAAGGATGCAACAAGGATGCAACAAGGATGGAACAAGGATGGAACAAGGATGGAACAAGGATGGAACAAGGATGGAACAAGGATGCAACAAGGAAGGAACAAGGATGCAACAAGGATGGAACAAGGATGCAACAAGGATGGAACAAGGATGCAACAAGGATGGAACAAGGATGCAACAAGGATGGAACAAGGATGCAACAAGGATGGAACAAGGATGCAACAAGGAAGGAACAAGGATGCAACAAGGATGGAACAAGGATGCAACAAGGAAGGAACAAGGATGCAACAAGGATGGAACAAGGATGCAACAAGGATGGAACAAGGATGCAACAAGGATGGAACAAGGATGCAACAAGGATGGAACAAGGATGCAACAAGGATGGAACAAGGATGGAACAAGGATGCAACAAGGATGGAACAAGGATGCAACAAGGATGGAACAAGGATGGAACAAGGATGCAACAAGGAAGGAACAAGGATGGAACAAGGATGGAACAAGGATGCAACAAGGAAGGAACAAGGATGCAACAAGGATGCAACAAGGATGGAACAAGGATGGAACAAGGATGCAACAAGGATGGAACAAGGAAGGAACAAGGATGGAACAAGGATGGAACAAGGAAGGAACAAGGATGGAACAAGGATGGAACAAGGATGGAACAAGGATGCAACAAGGATGCAACAAGGAAGGAACAAGGATGGAACAAGGATGGAACAAGGATGGAACAAGGATGGAACAAGGATGGAACAAGGATGGAACAAGGATGGAACAAGGATGGAACAAGGATGCAACAAGGATGGAACAAGGATGCAACAAGGATGGAACAAGGATGGAACAAGGATGGAACAAGGAAGGAACAAGGATGGAACAAGGATGGAACAAGGATGGAACAAGGATGGAACAAGGATGGAACAAGGATGGAACAAGGATGCAACAAGGATGGAACAAGGATGCAACAAGGATGGAACAAGGATGGAACAAGGATGGAACAAGGATGCAACAAGGATGGAACAAGGATGGAACAAGGATGGAACAAGGATGCAACAAGGATGCAACAAGGATGGAACAAGGATGGAACAAGGATGGAACAAGGATGGAACAAGGAAGGAACAAGGATGGAACAAGGATGCAACAAGGATGGAACAAGGATGGAACAAGGATGCAACAAGGATGGAACAAGGATGGAACAAGGATGCAACAAGGATGGAACAAGGATGGAACAAGGATGGAACAAGGATGGAACAAGGATGGAACAAGGATGCAACAAGGATGGAACAAGGATGGAACAAGGATGCAACAAGGAAGGAACAAGGATGGAACAAGGATGGAACAAGGATGGAACAAGGATGGAACAAGGATGGAACAAGGATGGAACAAGGATGGAACAAGGATGCAACAAGGATGCAACAAGGATGGAACAAGGATGGAACAAGGATGGAACAAGGATGCAACAAGGATGCAACAAGGATGGAACAAGGATGGAACAAGGATGGAACAAGGAAGGAACACGTAACAGGCTTCCACGAAACTAGGAGGAAATTCTGAAACATTGAAACATTGACTACTGGAACAATCAACAACAATCTTAAAGTGGCCTTTACACTAGCTGATTCTGTTCAATCTGAAATCTGATAGCAGCACACACACACTACAGGATAATCTGATAGCAGCACACACTACTGACTACAGGATAATCTGATAGCACCACACACACACACTGACGAGGAATTTACCATCACCAAAAGCTCATTGGAATACATTTAAATGAGCCTATAGTACCATGGTAATTGAATACACTAAATTAGTCTAGACGGGCCTTGGAACACTGAACCATGCTGTAACCATGCTGTGATCGGTGTTAGATCCTCTCCACACCTCCAGTATGCAACCCCCGTCTCTTCCTGTCCATGTTGGGAGAGCAAGTCCCCCCCCCTTCCCGTCTCACCTGTTCCGTCCCACCCCCCCCCCCTTCCTCTTCCTTTGTGTGTAAACAAATGGCCCTTTGCTTATTCACCTCCCCATCCTGTCTGCTCTCATTCTGTAGATCCACCTTGTGGGTGGGGCTAAGACTGTATATAAAGTATAGCTCTGTGATTGAATTGCTTATGCTTCGTGGGAGAGACCGGCCTGTGAGCCAGGAAGAAGCATCCGTGTATACTGAGTGCACGTTAATAAAGAATCTACAAGGGAAGTTGGTCTCACGCGTTTAGTGTCAGAAATTCTGCCATATCAGTTTGGTGTCGAGAAGTGGGGTCCTGTGTCGTCTGAAACTCCGGAAGATAAACAGCTCCAAAAGGACAGATCTCAACGAAACGGCTCCAAAGGACAGATCTACAGAAGAGTCTGCATCTATGGAGTTTCAACGCCTGGATTTTAAAAAACCCTGTGGCTACACTGAAACGGTGAGAACCTTCTAGATTACAGACAATTGAAGTGATAATTCTCATATTTTGGAAAAAAAAAAAAAAAAAAAAGAGAAAAGAGAGACCTTGTTTTGCATTAAGAGAAGTCGCAGCCAAAGAACCGTGCTTGCCAGAGCAGCCAAAGAACCGTGCTTGCCAGAGCAGCCAAAGAACCGTGCTTGCCAGAGCAGCCAAAGAACCGTGCTTGCCAGAGACGTCGCAGCCAAAGAACCGTGCTTGCCAGAGACGTCGCAGCCAAAGAACCGTGCTTGCCAGAGACAGTATTTCAATATGGGAAACAAAAAAAGTGCGCCGGCGGCCACAGAAAAAGAGATGGTTGCAAAATATGAGAAGAAAATTAGTAAGAAAAAGTCATTTAAGACAAATATGACCGCCACAAAAAAGTATTTTCAAGGTGGATGGAGGAAGAGACAACTGGAGGATCGTATGGGGGAACTTCCAAGGGCAGAGAGCGGACCGCTGGCTCCTCGGAGGTCTCCTTTGTCTTCGCAGCGGGCACTGACTCTCGACCTGGGCTGCATGGAGGCCAGTCGATGCCCAGACGGAGAGGAGACGGTGCCTGCGGGAGCCCGTGCGGACGGTCCACAGCCTCTGACTCTCGACCTGGGCTGCATGGAGGCCAGTCGATGCCCAGACGGAGAGGAGACGGTGCCTGCGGGAGCCCGTGCGGACGGTCCACAGCCTCTGACTCTCGACCTGGGCTGCATGGAGGCCAGTCGATGCCCAGACGGAGAGGAGACGGTGCCTGCGGGAGCCCGTGCGGACGGTCCACAGCCTTCAGCCGGGAGGAAATCGTCGGACATCGAGGTGAGGAGAACAGAACCAGAACCAGCAGGAGCAGAGCAGCCAGCGACAGACGTCGACGACAAGGGGACGTCTCCTGTGCACAGCGCAGGAAGGCTCCTGACTGCAGGGGCGGACCTTTTCGGGACCGGAGACGGGCCAGCGGCAGACGTCGAGGACGGGGGGACGTCTCCTGCGGAGGCCCTGAAGCCTACCTGCACGACCCTGGTCGTCGGAGCAGCAACGGACGTCGAGGGTGTCGGGGGTCTGCTCGTTCGACAGGCGGTGGGAGAGGAGTGCACACTCATGCGCCCAGAGGGGGTTCCGGCGGGCCGGCCAGTGAAGGAGGAGATGACCAAAATACCGGCAGTTGCGTTCCGTAAGTTTTTACACACACTGTCAGAGTTGGCAGGAAAGGAGAGATTCACGCCTCCATTCCTTAAATCTAAGGCCAGAAAGATGCCTTTATTTTCCGATCACGATGGAAAGAAAAAGAAGGTGAAATGGAAATGGAAAGACACTTTTCGGAAGTCTGCTAAAGAGTAGCATGACTGCCCACCATGAGACTCAACACACACACACACACACACACACCTCCCCCTATACAAAACAGTGGCTTAGATGTAAACCAGAGGGAGTGATTGAGTGCATTTTCCCTAAATCAGTCTAAAAGAAAATAGAGGAGTATGTGTAGTTTGTCTATATCTCATTTCTATTTTTCACTTTTCTGTGTGAATGGGTATGAGAAAGTAATGTAAATCTAATTTACAAGTAAATGTTTTCCTTGAGTGAGTTTGTTGACTCTACTCATTCTGTGGGGATGGTATGCAAATGAAATGCATGTCTGTGACTGTGTGAGGTGTGTCACCCAGAATGAGTGCTGACACTGAAAAGGACAGTTCAATACTCAAGCCCGCATGAAGAGAGACTTACAGCATTTGAGACGACTCTATGAGAAATGTGGGGCCAAAGACACTGCACAGAACTTTATGGAAAGTATTGCTACAATTGCTAGGGAAGAAGCACAAAGTTCAACAAATTGCTACAATTGCTAGGAAAGAAGCACAAAGTTCAACAAAAAAAAATCGCATTGTGTCATCCCTTTGCTTAAACCATGCTTACAATGTATTTTGTTCAAATGTATTATGATGTATTATTTTGATATTGATGGAAAATTCAAATTATTGTTTAATTAAGCTGTTGTTTTAATTAACAAGAGGAAGGATTTGACGAGGAATTTACCATCACCAAAAGCTCATTGGAATACATTTAAATGAGCCTATAGTACCATGGTAATTGAATACACTAAATTAGTCTAGACGGGCCTTGGAACACTGAACCATGCTGTAACCATGCTGTGATCGGTGTTAGATCCTCTCCACACCTCCAGTATGCAACCCCCGTCTCTTCCTGTCCATGTTGGGAGAGCAAGTCCCCCCCCCTTCCCGTCTCACCTGTTCCGTCCCACCCCCCCCCCCTTCCTCTTCCTTTGTGTGTAAACAAATGGCCCTTTGCTTATTCACCTCCCCATCCTGTCTGCTCTCATTCTGTAGATCCACCTTGTGGGTGGGGCTAAGACTGTATATAAAGTATAGCTCTGTGATTGAATTGCTTATGCTTCTTGGGAGGACCGGCCTGCGAGCCAGTGGCATCCGTGTATACTGAGTGCACCTTAATAAAGAATGATCTACAAGGGAACTTAAGGTCTCATGCGTTTAGTGTCCGAAATTCCTGCCACATCAACACACACACACACACACACACACACACACACACACACACACTACAGGATAATCTGATAGGACCACACACTACTGACTACAGGATAATCTGATAGCACCACACACACACACACACACACACACACACACACACACACACACACACAACAGGATAATCTGATAGCACCACACACTACTGACTACAGGATAATCTGATAGCACCACACACACACACACACACACACACACACACACACACACACACACTACAGGATAATCTGATAGCACCACACACTACAGGATAATCTGATAGCAGCACACACTACTGACTACAGGATAATCTGATAGCACCACACACACACACACACACACACACACACACACACACACACACACTACAGGATAATCTGATAGGACCACACACTACTGACTACAGGATAATCTGATAGCACCACACACAAACACACACACACACACACACACACACACACACAACAGGATAATCTGATAGCACCACACACTACTGACTACAGGATAATCTGATAGCACCACACACACACACACACACACACACACACACACACTACAGGATAATCTGATAGCATCACACACTGTGACTACAGGATAATCTGATAGCACCACACACTACTGACTACAGGATAATCTGATAGCACCACACACTACTGACTACAGGATAATCTGATAGCACCACACACACACACACACACAACAGGATAATCTGATAGCACCACACACTACTGACTACAGGATAATCTGATAGCACCACACACTACTGACTACAGGATAATCTGATAGCACCACACACTACTGACTACAGGATAATCTGATAGCACCACACACTACTGACTACAGGATAATCTGATAGCACCACACACTACTGACTACAGGATAATCTGATTTCCACGATTGTTCAAGAAAATAGCAGACCTACAAGCTCATAGCGCGCCACCGAGTGGCGCGCTATGAGCTTGTAGATCTGCTATTTTTCAATAGCTAAAGTATTATATAATGCTTATAGTTATAAAACACCAAAAGGTGTTCCCAATTCCCTCCCCAAAATGGGTTAACAGGTTGGGTTGGGGGTGACAGGCAATGATTGGTCGATGCAGGCCCACCACCACAGCCTATACATTTTTAACAACAACAAGAATGCCTGGTGATGTCATCATGGCAATACGGGAACCGGGGACATTATGTTTATAAGCACGCAGTTTACAGTAACACTTACAGTAACCCTAGAGTCCCTATTCTGAAATGGTGAGAATAACAGATGTGTGCAAAGCTGAAGAGAGTTTGTGTTAAAGGGACACTTCACCCTTTTTGCTAAAAAATATATGTTAATGACGTTTAGAAGCTTTAGAACACTTTCCTGGGGGTCTTTGTGTGTGTAATATGTGGTTTTAGATATTTTGGATTGTAGCAGTGAGCCTGTTGTCTTTGATGTCATGGACACTGGGCTCACTTCCTTCCTGGACTACATGTTGTCTCAGTAAGACAGCTCTCCCCCTATCCACAAGGAGGAGCAGTGCACCAAAGAATTATGGGAATTGTAGTCCAGGAAGGTAGTGAGACCAGTGTCCATGACATCAGAGACAACAGGCTCACTGCTACAATCTAAAATATCTAAAACCACATATTACACACATAAATATCCCCAGGAAAGTGATATAAAGCTTCTAAACGTCATTAACATATATTTTTTTGCAAAAAGGGTGAAGTGTCCCTTTAAAAGAAAAGAAAGGAGCTATATCCATCCAAGCCCTGGGGACCCCGCAGTCAAATTGGCTTTATAAGCTTTTTAAGTGGTTGAAATGACCAGCAATGCACAAAATGCACTGATGCCACAATTATATTATATAGGCCACTATAGTGATAAAGCAATAGTGCACATTATAGGAGAGGAGAGAACATGGAATACAGAACATTAGCATTTCCCCAAGTCAAGTCAGGATATATTGATGCGCTACTTTCTGGTATAGGGGCAATGAGGCATCATTACAGGATATATATATACACAACATTATTAAAGGGACACTTCACCCTTTTTGCAAAAGAATTTGTGTTAATGACGTTTAGAAGCTTTAGAACACTTTCCTGGGGGTATTTATGTGTGTAATAATTGGTTTTAGATATTTTAGATTGTAGCAGTGAGCCCTGCAGTGTCTCTGATGTCATGGACACTGGTCTCACTTCCTTCCTGGACTACAATTCCCATAATACTTTGGTGCACTGCTCCTCCTTGTGGATAGGGCAGGTCTGTCTTACTGAGTACACATGTAGTCCAGGAGGTAAGTGATCCCAGTGTCCATGACATCAGAGACACCGGGCTCACTGATACAATCTAAAATATCTAAAACCACATATTATTACACACATAAAGACCCCCAGGAAAGTGTTCTAAAGCTCCTAAATGTCATTAACATGTATTTTTTAGCAAAAAGGGTCCCTTTAACACTTGAAAAAAATGCTCCTGGGTCAGGAACATTTTGTTGTGTGTGTGCATTGTTTGGTCTTGTGGAGTGAGTATGTCGCATGGGGACTTACCCCCCAATCCAACCCTTGATGCTGAGTGCCAAGCAGGGAGAGGCACTGGGTCCCATTTTTATCCGATTTGCGCGCAATGTTATTGGACAAAATCTGTAGATGTGTATACTGTCAAAAAATGTTCAGCAAAACCCGGCCTCCTCCTAGTGGCGCTATAACAGGCCCGGTTCTACTGGTTCTACTGGGCCTTCCAGAGAGTGTGTGTCCACAGACACGGACACATGGCCTGGTGGACGAAGGTAAATACTATATGACCCCGTGACCCCGTGCCTTTTCGCCTGGTGGAGACAATACGGAGAATTAAGGTCAGCTGAGTGCAGTGAGGAGCTGACTCTCTCCCATCCCATCCCATTCCTGAGGAGCTGACTCTCTCCCATCTCATCCCATTCCTGAGGAGCTGACTCTCCCATCCTATCCCATCTCTCAGGAGCTCTCTCTCCCATCCCATCCCATCCCTGAGGAGCTGACTCTCCCATCCTATCCCATCCCTGAGGAGCTCTCTCTCCCATCCCTGCAGGTAGCAGACATGACAGCAGCAGGTGCTTGACCCTATAGTATAGTAACGGACTGACTGCTAGGAACGATTAAGGAAGCACATGGGTGTCTCAAAGTCTGTGTGTGTGCGTGTGCGCGTGTGCGTGTGTGTGTGTGTGTGTGTGTGTGTGTGTGTGCGCGTGCGTGCGCGCATGCGTGCATTTACTTATGTTTATGTGTACACTCATAATAATAGTGTCTAGGGTGTACTACTGTATATACTTTAGTATAGTCAGTGGAATTGTTTGGTATTATTATAGCAGAATTTGGCCATTCTGTAGTAAATAGGAACAGTTAGCCTTCCTAATACAATAAAGCAATGGCCTCCCCAACCCAAGGGCAGATGCAGTTTGCTCTCTGCAGGTTGATAGAGGATCACGCTGCACAATATTGACACCTCACACATTGTTGCACTCTCCCCCATTGTAATTTTCTTGAAAAGCTCGACCTGAAACACAGCGGGCTGCTGTTCCGAGGTGAGGACACCACTCTCTTTTAGCTGATCAGTAGCTTTATAGCGTTCACCCTGAGCGATTACCCCAGTTTACCTCTGCGTTTGGGAGCTCTCTGTGTTCAGCTCAAACACACAGAGCATCTGTGGGTTGAGAAAGTTTGGGCTCGACTCCAGGAAAAAATCCTCTAATGCAATGCAGTACTAGGAGAGAATAATCACACCTGTGTGAAGTGAGGGGCGCTCTAATGCAGTACTGGGAGAAAAGAATCACACCCGTGTGAAGTGAGGGGCGCTCTCATGCAGTACTAGGAGAGAATAATCACACCCGTGTGAAGTGAGGGGCGCTCTAATGCAGTACTAGGAGAGAATAATCACACCCGTGTGAAGTGAGGGGCGCTCTAATGCAGTACTAGGAGAAAAGAATCACACCCGTGTGAAGTGAGGGGCGCTCTAATGCAGTACTAGGAGAGAATAATCACACCCGTGTGAAGTGAGGGGCGCTCTAATGCAGTACTAGGAGAGAATAATCACACCCGTGTGAAGTGAGGGGCGCTCTAATGCAGTACTAGGAGAGAATAATCACACCCGTGTGAAGTGAGGGGCGCTCTAATGCAGTACTAGGAGAGAATAATCACACCCGTGTGAAGTGAGGGGCGCTCTAATGCAGTACTAGGAGAGAATAATCACACCCGTGTGAAGTGAGGGGCGCTCTAATGCAGTACTAGGAGAGAATAATCACACCCGTGTGAAGTGAGGGGCGCTCTAATGCAGTACTAGGAGAGAATAATCACACCCGTGTGAAGTGAGGGGCGCTCTAA
Organism: Protomyctophum bolini; assembly: GCF_963924005.1. NCBI lineage: Eukaryota > Metazoa > Chordata > Actinopteri > Myctophiformes > Myctophidae > Protomyctophum > Protomyctophum bolini. The sequence continues at coordinate 2,712,200 of NC_137862.1, read as the reverse complement.
TGCAGTACTAGGAGAAAAGAATCACACCCGTGTGAAGTGAGGGGCGCTCTAATGCAGTACTAGGAGAAAAGAATCACACCCGTGTGAAGTGAGGGGCGCTCTAATGCAGTACTAGGAGAAAAGAATCACACCTGTGTGAAGTGAGGGGCGCTCTAATGCAGTACTAGGAGAAAAGAATCACACCCGTGTGAAGTGAGGGGCGCTCTAATGCAGTACTAGGAGAAAAGAATCACACCCGTGTGAAGTGAGGGGCGCTCTAATGCAGTACTAGGAGAAAAGAATCACACCCGTGTGAAGTGAGGGGCGCTCTAATGCAGTACTAGGAGAAAAGAATCACACCTGTGTGAAGTGAGGGGCGCTCTAATGCAGTACTAGGAGAAAAGAATCACACCCGTGTGAAGTGAGGGGCGCTCTCACATCATGAGGTTAGACGTAATTTCTCCATTCATTTCGGTCTGTGCAGCTGGAGTGGGCAGCTAGGAAACAAGTAAAAAATAAAATAAAAAGTCTTGTGAAAGAATATATTATTCAAGGATTTGTGCTGTATTTTCACGATTGTGACTCTCGCACTCGGTGGCGCGTTATGAGCTTGTAGATCTGATATTTTTCAATAGCTAGTATTGTATAATGCTTATAGTTAATTCTAATGCAGTACTAGAAAATAATCACACCTGTGTGAATTGAGGGGCGCTAGACGTAATTTCTCCATTCATTGTCAATCGGAATGTAATGTTAGTGTAAGACAAAAATAACCGATCTGCTCGTCCACATTATGACGTGAATTCTCCATTCATTGTCAATGTGAATTTAACCCATTCTGACCTGAGATCAGATTCTAAAAATGTCTTAAACATCCTGACTGCAGTTTTCTGAAAAAGCTATGTTTCTATGTCAGTCGTTCTTCCATTTTTCTAAAATAGCAGACCTACAAGCTTACCTACGACCTACGAGCTTGTAGATCTGCTATTTTGTCAATATAGCTAAAGCATAACGTGATGCTAACACGTGATGCCTTATATAAATAATTAAAACTAATAAAAAAATAAATCACACCTGTGTGAAGTGAGGGGCGCTCTCATCATCGTACATCATCATGACTCAGACAGTGTGAAACACATTTATGACGTAAATTCTCCATTCATTGTCAATGGGAATTTAACGTTTGTGTTAAGACGAAGATCTACACTATAATACCTCAAAAAAAGAAGAATTCCAAGAACCACCATAACAAACCACAGAAGGCTATAGCTGAGAATGAGAATCCATGCTCCATTTCAGCAATGGGAATAATGCATTATGGATGATTCCATAATTCCAACTGGATAATTCCCCCATAATCCCCCCCCCCCCTCTAACACTTGTTTAATCCATTTTGGGCGGTTTTATAAGCATTATGTTATACTTTATAGCTATTGAAAAAATAGCAGATCTACAAGCTCGTACCGCTCGTACCACTGATACATAGGTGTGTGTGCAGGTACACGGACATTGCTGGTTGTAGGAGTGGTTGCACATCGAACATCGTTAACATGTGGTGCAAATCATTGAATATTATATTTCAGAGCGAACATTTTTAACTAAAATATTTGGTTCTGGGGGGGGGGGGTCCCTGGCTGGAACTATACATATTTTGAGATGGGGGGTCTGTGGCACCACTGACATAGCACCACTGACATAGCACCACTGACATATAGCACCACTGACATATAGCACCACTGACATAGCACCACTGACATAGCACCACTGACACATAGCACCACTGACATAGCACCACTGACATATAGCACCACTGACATATAGCACCACTGACATATAGCACCACTGACATATAGCACCACTGACATATAGCACCACTATATAGCACCACTGACATAGCACCACTGACATAGCACCACTGACATAGCACCCTGACATATAGCACCACTGACATAGCACCACTGACATAGCACCACTGACATATAGCACCACTGACATATAGCACCACTGACATATAGCACCACTGACATAGCACCACTGACATAGCACCACTGACATTGCACCACTGACATATAGCACCACTGACATATAGCACCACTGACATAGCACCACTGACATAGAAACATATGGTTTTTCAGAAAGATGTTAGGATTTAGAAGCATTCTTTTTGTAAATCAAACTCAGTCCAAAATGGGTTAATTTGGGCCAGAAGTGTAATCAAAGTCTGCCCGATACGATGCTCAACAAGCAATTCCAGCTGCAGTGCACCTCAGCGTTGGTGTGTTAACCCATTCTGACCTGAGATCAGATTCATACGAGGTTTCCACTGGACACACACTGGTCTGATTAACCCATTCTGACCTGAGATCAGATTAAAAAAATGTCAGTCGTTCTTCGATTTTTCAAAAAAATAGCAGACCTACAAGCTCGTAGCGCGCCACTCGGTGGCGCGCTATGAGCTTGTAGATCTGCTGTTTTTAAATAGCTAAAGCACGACATGATGCTAATACCAAAATGGGTTCCCACCCAGAATGGGTTAAATTAACTGAAGCCGTACGTTATTATTCACCCCATAGCCCCTGTAGCACTTTACAGATTTACCTCAACGAAAAAGTGCACAACAAATAAAATAAAAATAAATGCGGTCATTCTTCTTCTTGACTCCTGGAAATGCCCTTTCATGCAAGGTTCCCCTCAATAAGCCTAGAGTAATGGAGAGGGAAATTAATTATTTTATTGTTCATGATGTGGTGCAGGCGGTAATGTACTCCATTTGTTTTATAGAATTGATTCACAGGTGTCTCTAAGTCTCGGCCCGGCCAGGAGACAACCCACAGAGCCTCCTAGTCCCTCCATGTGCCAGAAGTGGGTATAGCTACTCGGGACTTGATCACTCCCGGCTGGGTCACCTGAGTGAGGGGTATGATGTTGAGAGACCCGAAACCCCGTTGACCTCAGGATACATCACTGAGGATACGTCCCAGGTGCATACATGCGATGTCTATAATCTAAAGAGATCATACAAAGATATATGGTGAGGAGGAGCCTATACGCTTTGTAAACACTATACCGTACCTAATTTATGTCAAGCATATTCAAATAAATAACTAAATGCTATCCCAGCCAAGTTGGTTCCTGCCGTACCGAATGGAACCAACGGATATACTGTACTGTACTGTACTGTACTGTACTGTACTGTACTGTACTGTACTGTACTGTACTGTACTGTACTGTACTGTACTGTACTGTACTGTACTGTACATGCACTGGACATTCTGGGAAGGACGAGGAAGAGTGAAGAGAGGAGAGTTAGTCCGCACACAGGTCTGCTCCAAGGTGTTTGCTTTTTATTCAATACACCATAAATCATATATGTTGTATTCTTGTATACGTTTGTCTCACTGTGATGCTTCTCTGCTGTTTTTCTGTATTGTCTCATTTGTTTTCACTGTTTGTACTTTGTTTTCTCGCTGTTGTTTTTCTGTGTGGTAGCTGTAGTGCATTTGTTTTTATTTTTCTCCTGTACAGCACTTTGTAAACTCTTGAGTTTTGAAACGTGCTATATAAATAAAGTGGATTGGATTGGATTGGATAAATAAGACAACGTTTCGGCCGTGAACGAACGGCCTTCATCAGGTGATAATCGGCAGTATAATAATGTGACAACTCCCTTTTAAACCCAGTCGTCACATCACGTGACTGATGACGACTGCAAGGATGAGGAAGAAGCTGAAAGCTATCCTATAGAAACCCTCCATGATGAGTTGGCAAGGATGAGGAGAATGTTCAGCCACAGACACAAGGATGAGGAGAATGTTCAGCCACAGACACAAGGATGAGGAGCAGATTGAGCAAGGATGAGGAGCAGATTGAGACACAGACACAAGGATGAGGAGCAGATTGAGACACAGACACAAGGATGAGGAGCAGATTGAGACACAGACTCAAGGATGAGGAGCAGATTGAGACACAGACACAAGGATGAGGAGCAGATTGAGACACAGACACAAGGATGAGGAGCAGATTGAGACACAGACTCAAGGATGAGGAGCAGATTGAGCCACAGACACAAGGATGAGGAGCAGATTGAGACACAGACACAAGGATGAGGAGCAGATTGAGACACAGACACAAGGATGGGGAGCAGATTGAGCTACAGACTCAAGGATGAGGAGCAGATTGAGCCACAGACACAAGGATGAGGAGCAGATTGAGACACAGACTCAAGGATGAGGAGCAGATTGAGACACAGACACAAGGATGAGGAGCAGATTGAGACACAGACTCAAGGATGAGGAGCAGATTGAGACACAGACACAAGGATGAGGAGCAGATTGAAGCCACAGACACAAGGATGAGGAGCAGATTGAGACACAGACACAAGGATGAGGAGCAGATTGAAGCCACAGACACAAGGATGAGGAGCAGATTGAGACACAGACTCAAGGATGAGGAGCAGATTGAGACACAGACTCAAGGATGAGGAGCAGATTGAGACACAGACACAAGGATGAGGAGCAGATTGAAGCCACAGACACAAGGATGAGGAGCAGATTGAGACACAGACTCAAGGATGAGGAGCAGATTGAGACACAGACACAAGGATGAGGAGCAGATTGAGACACAGACTCAAGGATGAGGAGCAGATTGAGACACAGACACAAGGATGAGGAGCAGATTGAAGCCACAGACACAAGGATGAGGAGCAGATTGAGCTACAGACTCAAGGATGAGGAGCAGATTGAGACACAGACACAAGGATGAGGAGCAGATTGAGACACAGACTCAAGGATGAGGAGCAGATTGAGACACAGACACAAGGATGAGGAGCAGATTGAGACACAGACACAAGGATGAGGAGAATGTTCAGCCACAGACTCAAGGATGAGGAGCAGATTGAGACACAGACTCATCCCAAACAAAGCACCTTGCCTTGCCATGCGGTCCTTTGTTAGCCACTAGCCAATCAGTCTACACACAACCTGATGCGCATTGAGACCCGCACTGCGTGTTACTGACTATAGTGACTAGTGAAGTGGAAACCGAGCTACACTTCCTAACCATCTGTCCATTGTACCAAGACATCAGAGACACATACTTCCCACAGATTACAACCACACACGGAGATTTTGAAAACATGACCAATGACAAAAAACTCCCATATCTGCTGGGCGAAGTACAACAATGTGCAAACACAGCAGCAAGATTTGTGAGTTGCTGTGATAGGAGAAGGATATCAAATGGAACACAACCACCCTAAAGACTAATCATTGTGTATATTCCTGCACTATACCTGCATTGAGTGACCTTGGTACATAGAATTTGATCTATTGAAGATTCTGACCTTCAAATGTACATCATTTTTGTTTTGATTGTATTGCTGTATTGCTGTATTGTTCTTTCTGCTTTGGCAATGTAAACGTATGTTTTCTCATGCCAATAAAGCCCTTTGAATTGAATTGAATTGACTATATTGCCTTTTGATGTGGACTCTGGCACCCTTGCACACGGACTCTTGCAATAACTTGAATTGAAACAGCACCTTTCAAGAAACCCAAGGTCGCTTATGGATTACTAGGATGTACATCGCCAAATTGGTCAATATTTAATATTGACCTGTTCGTGCATGGCGTAGGCGTAACTGTTGATAGATTGTTGCGAACGCAGTGAGCACTTACTATGAGACCTAGCAGATCATGTCTGTCTGTCTGTCTGTCTGTCTGTCTGTCTGTGTGTGTGTGTGTGTGTGTGTGTGTCTGTCTGTGTGTCCCACCTTGTGATTTGTTTGTGATTGATGCAACACACTCCATATTTGGACGTATAGCATGGTTATGGCTAAGTTAAAAACTTAACTTAAAAATAACTTAACTTAAATATGTACGAGCTGCGTTCGCTTCCCTCGTTTGCGCGTCTTACTGGTACATACAGTGGAGTTTATTATGAGCTCCATTTTCGTCACCGCTGAAACCCCTTATCCCTAAACTCCTTTGCCTGTTTTACTACTATGAAAAACATTTTTGAATAGTTAAAATGGCCAGTCTTACAAGCTCACAATGTGTCAATGTAGATTGGCTAGTTGAACTATTCAAAAATGTTTTTAAAAAATAGTAAAAAAATTAAAAAGGCAAAGAAGTTTAGGGGATAAGGGGTTTAGTAGTTTAGGGATAAGGGGTTTAGAAGTTTAGGGATAAGGGGTTTAGTAGTTTAGGGATAAGGGGTTTAGTAGTTTAGGGATAAGGGGTTTAGTAGTTTAGGGATAAGGGGTTTAGAAGTTTAGGGATAAGGGGTTTAGTAGTTTAGGGATAAGGGGTTTAGTAGTTTAGGGATAAGGGGTTTAGTAGTTTAGGGATCAGGGGTTTAGTAGTTTAGGGATAAGGGGTTTAGAAGTTTAGGGATAAGGGGTTTAGTAGTTTAGGGATAAGGGGTTTAGTAGTTTAGGGATAAGGGGTTTAGAAGTTTAGGGATAAGGGGTTTAGTAGTTTAGGGATAAGGGGTTTAGTAGTTTAGGGATAAGGGGTTTAGAAGTTTAGGGATAAGGGGTTTAGAAGTTTAGGGATAAGGGGTTTAGAAGTTTAGGGATAAGGGGTTTAGAAGTTTAGGGATAAGGGGTTTAGTAGTTTAGGGATAAGGGGTTTAGTAGTTTAGGGATAAGGGGTTTAGAAGTTTAGGGATAAGGGGTTTAGAAGTTTAGGGATAAGGGGTTTAGAAGTTTAGGGATAAGGGGTTTAGAAGTTTAGGGATAAGGGGTTTAGTAGTTTAGGGATAAGGGGTTTAGTAGTTTAGGGATAAGGGGTTTAGTAGTTTAGGGATAAGGGGTTTAGTAGTTTAGGGATAAGGGGTTTAGAAGTTTAGGGATAAGGGGTTTAGAAGTTTAGGGATAAGGGGTTTAGTAGTTTAGGGATAAGGGGTTTAGAAGTTTAGGGATAAGGGGTTTAGTAGTTTAGGGATAAGGGGTTTAGAAGTTTAGGGATAAGGGGTTTAGTAGTTTAGGGATAAGGGGTTTAGAAGTTTAGGGATAAGGGGTTTAGAAGTTTAGGGATAAGGGGTTTAGAAGTTTAGGGATAAGGGGTTTAGTAGTTTAGGGATAAGGGGTTTAGAAGTTTAGGGATAAGGGGTTTAGCGGTGACGGAAATGGAGCCCGAATATAGATCTTCACCATGCCGACATGGGCCTGCCCGGGAGGCGGAGATTACATTTTCACCCCTGCTTGCGTGCGTGCACGTTTATGCGTTTCTGTGTATGAGTGTGAATATGAACAGATCATCTCAAACATCACTGTACCGATCTACATGAAACGTTGTATATGCACACCACCACCACACTCTCAATAGGCTATAGTTCCGGCTATAGTTCCGGCCGCCCAGTTCCGGCGAGCCTTCCCACGTCCAAAACGCTCGAGAAATGAGTTATCGTGTAGCGTGTTGCAGCTTTCCGTGCTTTGTATGTGTACGGGGACGCGTACATATATACATACATACATACATATACATAGGGACACTGAAAACGCTAAAATCGCTGGCAGTGTGGGCAGACTCTAGAGAAATTCTGGCGGTTGAATTGGAGGCAAGTCAGTGTAACACACTGTACTAGCATCGGGAACCATTCGTTCCCAAGGATAATTGATCTACTGTACTGTAAAGTGTTTGTGGCACTGACTTTTTATTTATTTTTTATATATATATTTTTTATCCCACGATTTTGTAACCCATTTTTTTCTGTGTCAATCATCTAATGTGATCCTGGGCTCTACACGCCCTCCACCAACCTAGTCCCCATATATGGGGGACATGGGGAGAGCAACGGACTTGAACTCATGCTTCCTTCATGCCTGAGTGTCCAAGTTGCTCCTTTACACCTGACAGGGGGAGTTTCCCTGGTTGGACGTATAGCGCGTGGAAGGAACACGTTATTCCAACCAGTTCCTTTCCCCTCCATCAGGCGCCCGGCTGGCCAGGGGGAGGCAGTTTAGTGACCAGGATTACTGCATGTTTTTTGTGAGGGTACCTACCTACCCTATAGGGGACACGGGGAGAACATGCAAACTCCACACAGAAAGGCCCTTTCGCCAACCCCGCCTTCGGGTATGGGCACTGATGACACGGAGGAGGAAACACGCCGCCAGCACCCACAGTGTCCCGAGCGGGAATCGAACCCAGGACCTTCTAGCTGTGAGGCGACAGCAATATACCAACTGTGCCACCGTGGCCCTGTGGCACTGACAATTTGATGGTTAGAGAAGCTACAATACCCTCATAATCAGAATGTGTCCTGACTGGATTAATTTAATCAGATCAAATTTATTCATATTTTTAACTAATTACAATGTACAAGATGCATGTCAAGTACCAACTGTGCACAGTACTCAAACACATATTAGGATAACCCAGCATGACTGCGCCCTTAACCCATTCTGACCTGAGATCAGATTCATACGAGGTTTCCACTGGACACACACTGGTCTGATGAACCCATTCTGACCTGAGATCAGATTCTAAAAATGTCACAGTCGTTCTTCGTTTTTTCAAAAAATAGCAGACCTACAAGCTCGTAGCGCGCCACTCGGTGGCGCGCTACGAGCTTGTAGATCTGCTATTTTTCAATAGCTAAAGCATAACATGATGCTATAACACCAACATGGGTTCCCGTTCAGAATGGGTTATGTCAACGGCAGTGGCTAAACAGAGGCAATGGCATTGTGTTAATTAAAAATCCCATCTGCTTAGGGGACTCTGTGTCCTTTCGGTGAGTGGAAACAGCCCGTCTGTAATAATATCCTCTGTGTAATCCCGACAATGGAAACTAAAACTCAACTAAATGAATTGAGCTAATGAATTACTGTCATTTGTGTATAGATGAGCAGAGATGTGCTGTGCAGATTCCAGCGTCAGAATTCAACGTGAGTACTCAATCTGTTTATCCCATTCTGAACGGGAACCCATGTTGGTGTCAGCATCATGCTATGCTTTAGCTATTGAAAAATAGCAGATCTACAAGCTCATAGCGCGCCACCGAGTGGCGCGCTACGAGCTTGTTGGTCTGCTATTTTTGAAAAATCGAAAAAACGACTGACATTTTTAGAATCTGATCTCAGGTCAGAATGGGTTAATCAGACCAGTGTGTGTCCAGTGGAAACCTCGTGTGAATCTGATCTCAGGTCAGAATGGGTTATATACCGCAGCTAAAGACAAGAAGAATATGGGAGATAAAAGGGAGAATGTTTATTTCTCGTGGGACACAGTGACAACATCACGTGAGTAATGTTGCATGTCATCATGTCCCTTTGTATTAGAATGAAAGGATAGGTGAATCTTTATGCAAAAAATATAGATAACTTTACAATTATCTTAACCGCTTGGTTAATCCACAACTCCTCTGACCTTCTGATACCCATGTGTACCTAAATACTTCCTTAACCCATTCTGACCTGAGATCAGATTCATACGAGGTTTCCACTGGACACACACTGGTCTGATTAACCCATTCTGACCTGAGATCAGATTCTAAAAATGTCAGTCGTTCTTCGATTTTTCAAAAATAGCAGACCTACAAGCTCGTAGCGCGCCACTCGGTGGCGCGCTACGAGCTTGTAGATCTGCTATTTTTCAATAGCTAAAGCATAACATGATGCTATAACACCAACATGGGTTCCCGTTCAGAATGGGTTATGTCAACGGCAGTGGCTAAACAGAGGCAATGGCATTGTGTTAATTAAAAATCCCATCTGCTTAGGGGACTCTGTGTCCTTTCGGTGAGTGGAAACAGCCCGTCTGTAATAATATCCTCTGTGTAATCCCGACAATGGAAACTAAAACTCAACTAAATGAATTGAGCTAATGAATTACTGTCATTTGTGTATAGATGAGCAGAGATGTGCTGTGCAGATTCCAGCGTCAGAATTCAACGTGAGTACTCAATCTGTTTATCCCATTCTGAACGGGAACCCATGTTGGTGTCAGCATCATGCTATGCTTTAGCTATTGAAAAATAGCAGATCTACAAGCTCATAGCGCGCCACCGAGTGGCGCGCTACGAGCTTGTTGGTCTGCTATTTTTGAAAAATCGAAAAAACGACTGACATTTTTAGAATCTGATCTCAGGTCAGAATGGGTTAATCAGACCAGTGTGTGTCCAGTGGAAACCTCGTGTGAATCTGATCTCAGGTCAGAATGGGTTATATACCGCAGCTAAAGACAAGAAGAATATGGGAGATAAAAGGGAGAATGTTTATTTCTCGTGGGACACAGTGACAACATCACGTGAGTAATGTTGCATGTCATCATGTCCCTTTGTATTAGAATGAAAGGATAGGTGAATCTTTATGCAAAAAATATAGATAACTTTACAATTATCTTAACCGCTTGGTTAATCCACAACTCCTCTGACCTTCTGATACCCATGTGTACCTAAATACTTCCTTAACCCATTCTGACCTGAGATCAGATTCATACGAGGTTTCCACTGGACACACACTGGTCTGATTAACCCATTCTGACCTGAGATCAGATTCTAAAAATGTCAGTCGTTCTTCGATTTTTCAAAAATAGCAGACCTACAAGCTCGTAGCGCGCCACTCGGTGGCGCGCTATGAGCTTGTAGATCTGCTATTTTTCAATAGCTAAAGCATAACATGATGCTAACACCAAAATGGGTTCCCGTTCAGAATGGGTTAAAGTCAACGAAGTCCACACCCACAACACCAGAGGGAGTTCAACAAACCATGTGCAACCCAGATTCGGCACAAACAAGGGACTAAATTAATGTTCGCTCCTATGCCACCAAAATGTGGAACGCCCTACCAACAGTCATTAAGACATGTGAATCCCTTGACTCCTTCAAATCCGCTCTCAAAGGGCACCTATGGACGGCTGCAATGCTAAACTGGCCCCCGTAAAATCTGAATGCCCCCCACCCACCCCTGTTCCCCCCTCACTGTATATGTTTCTTTTCCATTTTTACCTCCTAAAATATATTTATTTTTGACTATTATAGTTCATGTGTATATTCGTATACGTCTCTACATTTTTTGATGAATTGAAAATGGTGGGCCCTCTTGTAAACAAGTGTAATGCTTTATGGTGTGGTCCACTCACTGTTAACAGTTTTTGTATTGTAAAATTCTGTACTGTAATTCTGTTAATAAATCAATCAATCAATCAATCTGGTGTATAGTTGTCATCTCCTGTTTGCTGCAGAGATCTGACTCTGAACTATACTGCCTATATTTGATTATTTTAACCACTAAAACTCGTCGCAGGGCAACACAAGAATCCAGCTCGTCCTAAAGGGGCGAAGTCGCGCTGAAACAACAGCGCTTCTTAATACGGCACAGTTGAGAAGCAGGAGTTAAAATATAAACCTTGTGTCAGTGAGGTCAGATGTATAGTTGCAGATCTAGTATGTCAAACCATGTATGGCTATCCAGGGTTTGATGAGGTCAGTGTCGTGATCTTCATATATGGAGATCTAGGTGATGATAGTCAGCTCCACATATGGAGATCCATGTGTTGCGTTTTGTTTCGACCAATGACAAAGCTTCTATAGGAACATATTTGAATGCAGATGGCGGCCCCTAGGTGTGTCACAGACTAGAGACTACATTATTTGGGGAGCGTTCTACCCATTGCTGGCTGTCTGAATAACAAAAAAAAAGTAATTCAAATGTTGACATATTATTGCTTTATAGCAGCTTTAATTCAGATAGACTCCGATATACAGTATATCCGACATCGCTCGCTCACGTAGGAAGTAGAAGAAAACGTAGAGATCTTGTTTTTAGCGTGGTATCTTTCTAGCACGAGGAGCAGACAAACACACTGTGGCTATGTCAGCTTTTTGTTATGCTGATTGGCTAGAGGGGTCTGTCCGCCAAAGGCAACTAATAGTACTTATACGCCCACTTCTCAAGCTGCCACAGGGCCACAGGGCCACACTCCAGACTCATGACTGATGACGGGGAGGGGAGGCGTCAGGGAAGCCATGTTATGCGTCTGGCAAAAGCCACATACGCTACTACATTGCCAGAGGGCAGTAACTACAAAAATACAATTAACTGGTAAATGGGTTTAACCCATTCTGACCTGAGATCAGATTCATACGAGGTTTCCACTGGACACACACTGGTCTGATTAACCCATTCTGACCTGAGATCAGATTCTAAAAATGTCAGTCGCTCTTCGATTTTCTCAAAAATAGCAGACCTACAAGCTCGTAGCGCGCCACTCGGTGGCACGCTATGAGCTTGTAGATCTGCTGTTTTTCAATAGCTAAAGCATAACATGATGCTAACACCAAAATGGGTTCCCGTTCAGAATGGGTTAAAAGTGTTTCAACTGGTCAGCCAAGTGTGATATTGGCATATAAGTGATATTACACTAATTGTTCTTGAGATAATCGTTTATCCCCTAAAACCACGGAGGCTATAATTTGTCCTTTGGGATGTACATAAAACGTAATACTGCACTTTGGCTTCGTATAGGGCAGTATACTGTAGGTACAGTATGTACATGTATACACACACAGAGTATATGTGAAACATTTGGTCACATTTGATGAGAGAAAAAACTATGCCATTGTGTAGGCTACTGTATAGCGCCAAACAGGGTATGGCAATCCAGTTTATGCCCCATGTTGTTATTTATTATTTCTGATATTGTAAGCTTTATGGCAAATCGGCAGGGGTTAGTCTCAGACACTCTACTTAAAGGACCACTTCACCACTTTTCAACGTATCTTCATATAATAGGTCCTCACTAATAATCATGATAAAATGTCACGATCTTTTTCTACTCAGTCTGTGTCTCGTAGGAGGGCTGTGGGCAGTTTAGAAACCGTCTTCCATCATTATCGTGAGAACGATGGCTTCCATTTTCGCATTGCAACTTCTCAGGACTAGAAAGCCTGCAGTTTCTATTAGCTTGTATTCCCCATCGATGATGTCACTGGAAGACGGTTTCTGAACTGCCCACACAGCCCTCCTGTGAGACACAGACTGAGTAGAAAACAATTGCGCCGTTTTTTCATGATTATTAGTGTGGACCTATTATATGAAGATAGGTTGAAAAGTGGTGAAGTGGTCCTTTAATAATATTTCTAGGAAAATAGAGGGAAATGGAGGAAAATATGCCCCCCAAAAATACCTGCAGTACATACATACTGTACCCGAGTAAAAACTGGCATAAAAAGACGCAAATAACAGGTGCTATACCCGAAGAATGTGCGCGTGCACTGACGCGCACGTCACGTGCATGCGCACTGCGCGTGCGTGCACACGTGCAGTCATCTTGCCATAGGTTTAGCTTTGGGCTGAACTGACACCACTGGAGCCAAACGCCCAAACAATCTATAACAGTAATACCATTCCATTCAGAGTCTTTCAGTCATACCCGTTTCAGACAGTCGGCTATAAAAGGTTTGACTTTTATATGAAATAAATAAGTGACCTGTGGTGCACACTCGTCCACTCGAGGAAGCCCAGATGTGTTTGAGGGTGTTGTGTGCAAAAGAGAGAGAGAGCGGTCGAGCACAGATGACAAAGTGGTTCAAAAGTGGGCAAAATGGAGGACTATGTATGAGAGCAGCTGCACAGCAGAGAGACGTTCCCAAATTGACCCAGGAGGAGAAGTGGGAATGTGCCATGAAATGAGGTTTCTGAGCCCGAGCTTGTGATGTTTAATTTGATGCAAAGCAGGCAGGATGCCGAGACTCATTTGTCGAGTTCCTCATGTATAACGCTGTAGTGGAGTCTGTTTGAGAGGAGGCCCTTAATCCATTCTGACCTGAGATCAGATTCATAAGAGGTTTCCACTGGACACACACTGGTCTGATTATAACCCATTCTGACCTGAGATCAGATTAAAAAAATGTCAGTCGTTCTTCGATTTTTCAAAAATAGCAGACCTACAAGCTCGTAGCGCGCCACTCGGTGGCGCGCTATGAGCTTGTAGATCTGCTATTTTTCAATAGCTAAAGCATAACATGATGCTACACACCAAAATGGGTTCCCGTTCAGAATGGGTTAATCGACAAAGTGTTTTGATGTCATGCGCTGTATGCTCTACAAATACCAATTAATAAATCGATTTAAGTGGCAGCAGGCACACTTACAATCACAACAAAAATACGTATATAGGGCCACAACATATAGTTCTTGGGTACCATTGAGAGAAAACAATATTATTGTATCGTACATATTATTTGGGCATTGTTCACCATTAATGTCTAGTGTATAGAGTGTAGATTCAGGACTCAACCATCGGGATTAACACGAGATGGTCATTCCTTAACCCATTCTGACCTGAGATCAGATTCATACGAGGTTTCCACTGGACACGCACTGGTCTGATTAACCCATTCTGACCTGAGATCAGATTCTAAAAATGTCAGTCGTTCTTCGATTTTTCAAAAATAGCAGACCTACAAGCTCGTAGCGCGCCACTCGGTGGCGCGCTATGAGCTTGTAGATCTGCTATTTTTCAATAGCTAAAGCATAACATGATGCCGACACCAAAATGGGTTCCCGTTCAGAATGGGTTAAAATGGACTCTATTCTATAGTTAACTCACACAGTTTGAAATAGGTTTACATGAGTCATGAGGCAGTCTCTAATGAGTCTGTCAGTGAGGAACAGGTGGTACTTAATTAGCGTGTTAAGTATCATCTACTATAATAGGCTATACATTCAATGAATCAATACCATCGTGTTTATATGCATTTTTTGCCACCACAACAGACAAGCATTTCATTTGAGTTGAGCAAGGAGGTGGTGGTGAGGCTTCACGGTTATGGTTTTTACTTTTTATTCAGTGACACATAACCAAGGCCTGAGGCTCCAGGGGGACAGAGGGTAGAGCTGTTGCTGCTGCTGCTGACAAACAATATGACTGCATGGACAGACAGAGAGCAGGTGAGATTACTGATGGAGAGGGAGAGAGTGACAGCACGTGGGGTGGGTGGGTGGGTCCAACCCATGGAACAGGCCAGGGGGAGGGTTGTTGCTGACTAGGATGACTCTAGAGACGTAGAATAGATGTGATACGCACAGTGAAGGGGAGGTCACAGATACGTCTGCAGATATTACTGTACAGACGCTGTGGACTATGTAATATAGGGTGCAGCAGATGGTAATTTGCTCACCACCAGTGAACCAAAGATAAACAACATAATGCTAGCCTATATCCACCATTAATGATGACATAATTACAACATATGGTAGCTTATATCCACCATTAATGATGACATAATTACAACATATGGTAGCTTATATCCACCATTAATGATGACATAATTACAACATATGGTAGCTTATATCCACCATTAATGATGACATAATTACAACATATGGTAGCTTATATCCACCATTAATGATGACATAAACAACATATGCTAGCCTATATCCACCATTAATGACGCGCCGCCTGTGTAGCTATAGTTCAGGCCAAGGACTGTCTAAAGAGGATGAGACGCGAAGACCGTGCGGGCGACGCCATGTTTGCTCCATGGAAGGAAAGAAACATGCACAGTTGAGACCAGGAAGTTGTACATGCACAAATGTGGGCATGTATACAACTTCCTGGTCTCAACAGATCTGTCTGTCATTGTGATGACATCTGCAGTGTGATGTCATTGTTTCCACAAACACATGGTACATGGTTACACCGACCTAAACGTATACGCGCACACACACACACACACTATATCTATATTTTAGAGATGAAAACACAGTTTTGCATGGATGAGAGGCCCAAATGTCAAGGATTCTTTTGTTTTGCAAAATACAGTATCAATGCTAGGGTTGACAGGGTGACCAGATGGTGACAGTCAGAGTTATTTGCAAGACTTTTCAGGTGTCCTACAAATTGAGACCCTGTCCCACATTGTGACTGGCTGTTCAAATGCCCTAAATACTTAGTCCCCTTTCACCTAGCCTGGGGTCCACCTATGGCATAGGCAGCTCCCGGCAGGATCCGCCGGGAGAATCTAGACGCCGATGCGCGTCATGAGACTAATTAATTAGAGCGCCATAGAGAGAGAGAGAGGAGTGTGTACAGTACGGGTGTGCGTCAATTTAACACAGGTGCAGACGATCAGAAATCAGCAGAGAGAGAGTGATCGACGTTTGCGCTACCCTATGCCGTATTGAAGTGGACTCGATCGGCCCCAGACTTTCTTTTGTTCTCCCTGGAAATAAAAACGTCTGTGTTTCCGAGGCTATAAACCTTTCACCTAATAGTTGGCTTTCTGTTGTAAAGCTCTCTCATTCTCACCTTTCCTGCAAGATGTGTTTTAAAGCCTGTTATTAAAATAACATGAGAAATATCCGCTATAGGCTATACAGTAAAAAGTCAGCCATATACCACCAGCGGTCTAATAACAAAAATTATAGGCAATATTATAGGCCTGCAGTATATGGTCGAATATTACATCAAGGCATTTAATTGCAACTTAGGGTAATACGTTCCTAACCCCATCCCGTCCCACAAGCGATATACTTCAGTCCCTCAAATGAACAGAACGGATCTGGTCACCCTATTGACAACTAACCCACTCCCCACCAGGGGTGTAGTGAGGGAGCGCAATCCCCCCCCCCCCCCCCCCCTTCCACTTCTCTCACATCAAAAAATATTATTTTTGGCAAAAATATACATGTTTTGACTTGTCATTTACTTTTATGAATATGATTAAGCATCATAAACCCTGTTTCTAAATAGGCTATACACATTTGCATGTTTCCGTGTGTGTACTGTAAGCGTGCACGCAAATGCGCATGCATGTGTGCGCGTACACGTACGTACGTGTCTTATTTAATTTCAATATGGCTGTCAGGAAAAAATGGTCTATTGTTTTGTTGGAGCCAGATCGAGGCTCCACTGCTGGGAATTGAACTCACGCCTCTGTGGTGGTGGGTCAGTGTATACTGTACACCTCTCCTCTACTGTACGCCAACACCCGGTAATAATAGAGGTTACTAAGTGCATGACATCATCATCATACCAGGAGGTTATGCGGAAACCCCTACTGAGTGTTAACCCATTCTGGGCGGGCACCCCTTTTGGTGTTATAGCATCATGTTATGCTTCAGCTATTGAAAAATAGCAGATCTACAAGCTCATAGCGTGCCACCGAGTGGCGCGCTACGAGCTTGTAGATCTGCTATTTTTGAAACATCGAAGAACGACTGTCATAGAAACGTAGCTTTTTCAGAAAACTGAAGACATTTTTAGAATCTGATGTCAAATCTCAGGTCAAAATGGGTTAAAAAACCACTATTCTCTGGCCTTGACAGCCCATATATCCAAACAGAAAAATAATCCATCCAGCCTTACACTATTCTCCTCCTGCTCAGTTGGTTTTTACAGTAATTGAGCTTGAAGTCCAAGTTTGAATTCCATCAGGACTTCATGGTACCCATGGTTGAGTGAACCATAAATATCTAATCTGGACTATTGTACTGTAGCCTACATGATTCCAGAAGGTTAGCTATTTTTTGTGCTTATTGAGTTCCAGTGAACAGTGAAACTTATTGGATTTGATTTGTAACAGGCATGTGCAGTTACTGTATATACAACACATTGTTTTACATGAGGAAAATGCATTATAACCCATTCTGAACGGGAACCCATTTTGGTACTGTTAGCATCATGTTATGCTTTAGCTATTGAAAAATAGCAGATCTACAAGCTCATAGCGCGCCACCGAGTGGCGCGCTACGAGCTTGTAGGTCTGCTATTTTTGAAAAATCGAAGAACGACTGACATTTTTAGAATCTGATCTCAGGTCAGAATGGGTGAATCAGACCAGTGTGTGTCCAGTGGAAACCTCGTATGAATCTGATCTCAGGTCAGAATGGGTTAAATAGTGTATACTCCATGGCTACAAACTGTACAAAGAGGGCGTGTACCGTACTCACTGCAGGTGGCAGTCTGATGAATGAGGTCATAAAAGAGGGCCGGCACGGGCCACACATTATGACCGGGTCGATTGGTGGATCGCAGGGCGTGAAATTGCTGTCATGGATCAATTGCTGACTAATCTGAGAAGAGGAGGGACAGAGTGTCACTAATCAATGGCTATTCGTTTTCAGCGACACACCACAGACATTTCCTCATATTATAAGACATTTGATAATAATGCGCAACTAGATAATGACCAGTTTCCATTTGGGATGTGTTATTTGACCGTACTGCAGTGACAGAGGCAGTGTTATCTTTAGTTACTCAAAGTAACTGTGTGAATTGTATCTGACTGCAGTGAGCGCATCACGTCAGCCAAAGCTCAAGAATATCTTACCGTATATTGCTCCAGTATAGCAATACAAATGAATTGGTACTACATGTATTATTCATAGAAAAACACAGCTTTAGAATTATTAGGAGGGGGTTATGCTAGCTGGAGACCATACTTCATCTCTGAAAGATCTGTGGAGAGAAATTCTAATAGCCAGACACATACAGAACATATTGAGTTGTTTGTAATTGCGGTGTTCAATCAAACTCCGACATGGCTATTGATAAATGAATGGAAGATAGCGATTAATTGGAAATCCATCACTTTATTACAGACCATTTATAAATGTATGTTGGCGACGAAATTTAATTGGATAATTCTTTTCATTATATGCCCTGGCATTTGGTATACTGTATAGACAATCGCTTCTTGATAAATAAACAAAAAGATGGAGTGATATAGAAGCTAATTGGATTAGCTGGTTCATCCAATTTTCACAATTTGGCAATTTTGTTTGAACAATAGTCAGTGGTAGTGTCTATAATTTGAATAACTTGAACAAATAATGTATTTAATAGTGGCAACTTCTGTTTTTATGTTTAAAAGATATCCATTAGAGACGGATGAATTCCTGGGGTCATCCAACATCCAAGGAAAAATACAAATTATTGTCTGTGTCTAGTCTGACTGTGGCTGTCTGTGTCTAGTCTGTCTGTGGCTGTCTGTGTCTATAGTCTGTCTGTGGCTGTCTGTGTCTAGTCTGTCTGTGTCTAGTCTGTCTGTGGCCCTCCTCTAGCGGTGTCTGTGGCTATCTGTGTCTAGTCTGTCTGTGGCTGTCTGTGTCTAGTCTGCCTGTGGCTGTCTGTGTCTAGTCTGTCTGTGTCTAGTCTGTCTGTGGCTGTCTGTGTCTAGTCTGTCTGTGGCTGTCTGTGTCTAGTCTGTCTGTGGCTGTCTGTGTCTAGTCTGTCTGTGGCTTCCCACTCCGCTCATCAGCAGGGCTTAATTATCTCGCTCGGTGTTCAGACTGTTAGTTACTGTAAGAGGGGACAATCCTCGCAATCAATTCTTACGTTTTTCTGTATTGTATCAAAAAAGGACATAGGGTGCTTTGAGCTAGGAGTATAGCATCAAGGGATCAATATAGCATAGGAGTGATCAGTGGAAATGGGATTAGAGCCATTTATGGAAACGGATTAACCCATTTTGACCTGGGAACGATTCTGCAAATGTCTTCTAAATCATGACTGTTTTCTCGAAAAAGCTGTTTTTCCTATGTCAGTCGTTCTCAAACACTTTGATGTCACTTTTCACGATTCTTCAAAAATAGCAAAAAAAAAGCTGCTATTTTCAATAGCTAAAGCATAACATATTGCTAACACCAAAAGGGGTTCCCGCCCCAAAATGGGTTAAGTCAAGAAGGTGAGAAGAATGTAAAGATTCAAAGACGGAAAAGAAGGAGCCTTCTCAGTCAGTCAGTCAGTGTGTTTAATGTTTCATGCGGTGGATCTCCCAGAAAGGATTGTTGTGGATTATAATGGATTATGTCACATACAGTACAGGGTCAGGCCGTACGACACAGGTCCCCTCAGACGCTGCTGCTGTGAGGAGGAGTACGGACATCATGCGGCAGTTTGTAAAGGAGACAGAAAGTGTGGGAGATGTGGGGAGGTATAGGGTGCAACGAGGAGAAGGAACCAGAATGCATACATGCCGTCATACAGATTTGACGGAGACTGCCATCGCGCAAATCACAGCTTTTCACCAGCTTTTATTTTTTATTTTATTAGTTAATAGCACAGGCAGACTCGTTACATACAGTACTAGCATGTCTGAAATAAGTGTCAGAGCTGAAATCGACTTATAAATATGAAATAAATGTTTAAACATGTAGCTATGTGTAATGTTAGAGACCACAGAAGTGAACCTTTCAAGCCTGTTTTCTCAACTCGCTGTTTTCTGCAAGACATTACTCTATAAGCCATGTCTCCAAAACTGGTGGGTCAAACTGAACAATCAATATGTCAATTTGAAGATATGTTTCCCTGCTTTCATATGACAACAGCCTTGGACCTAACCTTGCCGAAATCAGACAAATATTTCAAAACGGTAAGGCACACGTCCTGAGAATCTAACCAAAGATCCAGAAGTTAACTATTAAATCATCAGAAATGACAAGACATGGTGGTGGCGTGTGCATGTATATTCACAAATACATTGAATACATTACTCGTACTGATTTGCAGCAAAAAATGCTAAATCAGTATTAGTTGGCAGGCACCGTCTACCCACTTTTACGATACTCTTGAGGGGTGCTTATGCTGGAGAGGAATGTGTAGAGAAAAATCTTAATTGGCGATATGAATACAGACATGCAACGTGTGTCATTCAGTATAGTTTAGTGATCTGCATAGTGTCAGGCAGCTCAAGAGCACACTATTCGAAGAAGCACGGCTTAGCTTCAAAACCAAATGAATGAACAACAACATGGCTCCCCTGAGAACCCTCAGGTTCAAAAACCGCTCGGAGCCATGGATGAATTCGGACATACTGCAGACTGAAACGAAAGCCAGAGACAAAAAAATGCTCTGAATTTCTGAAATCCAAGTCAAAGCTTGCCAAGCGCTTCAACAGTGATCCCAAAGCTCAGCTTGACAACCTAAAGAACCCAACGAAACAAAGCAAAGAAACATTCTTACTTACTGCCTTGACCAAAAACTGCAAAAATAAACTTTATCAATGATAAAGCAGAGGAAAACATGTAGGCTGCGGTCAGAAGCTGAAAACCAGGTTCACACAACATAAACATCAAATCGAACAACACTGACAAGCTTGAGGCCAACTACTTAAACATCTTCTTTACAAACATAGCAACAACGCAGGTTAACAAAATACCCTCCCACTCTGGGCGTTTTGGTGTAGAGCACATCAAAGCCTTCTACAACCTCCCCCCCCCCCCCCCCCACACACACACACACACACACACACACACACACACACACACACACACACACACACACACACACACACACACACACACACACACACACACACACACACACACACACACACACACACACACACACACACACACACACACACACACACACACAAGATGAAGGACTGGTCGACCTTGAAGACCCTAACAGCAGCCATCGTACAAGGACATGGTGTCTTCGACTATGCATGCACCTCTTGGTACCACAGCACCTCAAAGGCCCTTAAAACAAGACTCCGGACTTCCCTAAACAAACTGGTCAGACCCCCCCCCCCCCCCCCCCCCCGAACCCACCTCAACCCTGCCCACTTTGACAGGCTGGAATGGGCTCATTATAGGGTTGACGGCAGAGTACAGCATCTTGCAATGGGTCTGGTCCACAAGATTCGATACACCACCAAGATACCTGTGTCATAAATACTTAATACCTTAATGTCAACGAAGTCCATGCACCCACCACACCAGAGGGAGTGCAACTTCTTCACACAGGCATGGTGGTGCAAAACATAATAATAAGAAAACTTAAGCAGCCAGACGGGACAGTGGTGACTAGACCATTCTACTGTACGTGTCCCTCACTGAAAGACTTAACCCAATTTGGCCTGACGTCGAAATAAAATGTCTTCTAAATCCTGACAGTTTTCTGAAATAACTATATGTTTCTATATCAGTGGTGCTCAATATTTTCATGTCAAGCACGCCAACAATTATCTGTAGGCTATTTGGCCGCCGACCCCCCCCCATCTGAAAATATGTTGTTCCAGGGACCCCCTCCCAGAAGCAAAGATTTGAGTTAAAAACTCACTCTGAAAGAATATATATTATATATATATATATATATTTAAAGATTTGTACCACATTTTCACGATTTTTCAAAAATAGCAGACCTACATTAAGCTCGTAGCTTGTAGATCTGCTATTTTTCCAATAGCTAAAGTTTAACATAATGCCAAAAGGAGTTCCCGCCCACAGTGGGTTAATACTGGGGGCACAAGGTCATTGCTGTGTCAATGGTGATGAGTTTTTTCTACACAATGGAAGTTCAACTGCTCTAGGTTAATGAGACAAAACATAATCAGTGGAAGAGAGGTGCATTCAACGGGGTTTGACAAGCATTCTCTTCAGGGTCCATTCTAGTCTCTTAAGACAAAGCTGAAATAATAATGGAGTTCCATCTATTGTACACTCCCAGCCAATTCATCCATCTGAAGGAAGCCCTTTTCCACCTCTTCGCTTCTTTCACTTCTTATAAACTTGTCAAAGTAAAACTTGTGACTGGTGTCTACGTGCAATCTCCAGTCTCCTCACACTCCTGAATGAAGTCAGGTCATGGCTGGGGGTGGTCAGGGCCGTAGTATAAGTACTTTTCCATCTGACTCTGTCTTTGGGATAATATGTAAATGTAAATCCAAGTGCAGACCTAACCTAACCATGTCGCTCCAGCATTAGACATTCACATTCACTTGAGCTTAATGCATAAAAAATGAAATAGGCTGCTCACTCAAAACCTCTTCTTTCTTTCTTTTCACGAACGAACGCACGCACACGCACGTTCTTTCTTTGGAAGAACGGTAGCATTTCTATCAGGCCCAGTGAATTCTACATGTTTGACTTCATCAGATTATACAGTGTTTATACAAAGACCTTGTTCAGATGAAAAGATGCATTCGATACCATGAACCCTAACAATAAAAACAACATCAAGTATACGACGTCAAGCTAGACGTGAACACAGAAGAGTCTTACCGGGTTGAACGAATGTAACTCTTGCACCAGTGGAGTCCCATTGAGTCTGCAAACCAAAGTCTGGTCTACTGTTGGGTTTAAGAGTCAGACAGATGTGTCTCGCTAGGACATACAGTACTGCAGATGTGTCTCACTAGGACATACAGTACTGCAGATGTGTCTCGCTAGGACATACAGTACTGCAGATGTGTCTCGCTAGGACATACAGTACTGCAGATGTGTCTCGCTAGGACATACAGTACTGCAGATGTGTCTCACTAGGACATACAGTACTGCAGATGTGTCTCACTAGGACATACAGTACTGCAGATGTGTCTCGCTAGGACATACAGTACTGCAGATGTGTCTCACTAGGACATACAGTACTGCAGATGTGTCTCGCTAGGACATACAGTACTGCAGATGTGTCTCACTAGGACATACAGTACTGCAGATGTGTCTCACTAGGACATACAGTACTGCAGATGTGTCTCGCTAGGACATACAGTACTGCAGATGTGTCTCGCTAGGACATACAGTACTGCAGATGTGTCTCACTAGGACATACAGTACTGCAGATGTGTCTCGCTAGGACATACAGTACTGCAGATGTGTCTCACTAGGACATACAGTACTGCAGATGTGTCTCGCTAGGACATACAGTACTGCAGATGTGTCTCGCTAGGACATACAGTACTGCAGATGTGTCTCACTAGGACATACAGTACTGCAGATGTGTCTCGCTAGGACATACAGTACTGCAGATGTGTCTCACTAGGACATACAGTACTGCAGATGTGTCTCACTAGGACATACAGTACTGCAGATGTGTCTCGCTAGGACATACAGTACTGCAGATGTGTCTCACTAGGACATACAGTACTGCAGATGTGTCTCACTAGGACATACAGTACTGCAGATGTGTCTCACTAGGACATACAGTACTGCAGATGTGTCTCGCTAGGACATACAGTACTGCAGATGTGTCTCACTAGGACATACAGTACTGCAGATGTGTCTCACTAGGACATACAGTACTGCAGATGTGTCTCACTAGGACGACCCTCTAAAGGGCAGTACTTTGAGAATAGCCTATCTACAGATGTATACCGTTCCAACACTTCAGGCTTTCCTGTAGTTTTCCTGCATTCTTTATGGAAATACTTGTAACCCCAAGGTTCCTTTTTTTTATTATTGTAAAATAATATCTGAATAGCATTTACATAACATAACACTTTTGCAAATAATAATAAATAAATAATAAAACAAACTCCTTGCCAGCAGGTTGCTGTAGTCTGCAGGAATCTGCAGACACGTTGTTTTCAAGGAATAAATATTCCCTAATGTCACTGGTTCAGTCGTGGTTTGGGAGCCAGCCCAGGGCAAAGCCAGGAGGGGAAAGAAGCGTACGGACCACCTAATGTAGACGTGCTGCTGCGCGACAGCTTGGCTGACAAACACTGCAGAGCTCAAGAACCTGATGTTGTTGGAGAGGACATTGTGGAGGGCAGCGATCCAGGAATCCCAAGTTGGTGTTGGCTAGACCTCACTCTCGCAGCAACTAACTAAGCTCTACTCTAGAAAACTGGAATATAACACCAATAGTACAATATCCAAAATCACAGACAATATCCAGTCTAATGATATGGTGCCCTGATGCCCTGCCCATGAACAGAAAGGCCTACAGTATACAACCCTATGTTGACCAATCATCATCATCATGACGACGTTATGCCCTGTGGAAGCCACTTTCTCTTTCTCATGTGTAATGTGTTTCACTCTGGGAGCGCACTCAGCGCAACCATGTCAGTTTACATGACAGACTCCGGCTAACGTAACTAAGTAATTAACTGACTACTAAATTGCTAAACTAACTCGTTAGGTTTACATAACAGCGTTATAAATAGCGCCGTTATACCCCGACACGACACTGGTCACGGACTCTAGGGGGTCACATCCACTGCGGGGGCATCCAGCCTTGGCTGAGCGTCTATGATATAATGAACACAGTTGGTTGTGTTCAGGGGAGGGTGAGCAACAGTGACTCCTACAGGCTGGGCTGGTGCCTGCAGCTACAGTACGTCCTATTGTATGGTATGCGGTCAGGTCTAGCCCTGACCCAGGGAAGAGGAAGAGGACGGCAGGACGCCCCTCTGCCATGCATATAGTCCACCATGGGCACCGTTGGAGGTGCGACATTCCTATAGCAGGAAGACCATCCTTCTGTATGAAATAAATAATGCAACATAACAGCTATCGCAGTTGGCACTGCTCGGCATCTGCCAACTTGGCAGATGCCGATTTTCCTTTTCCAGCTGGATTTGGCACCTGCCCCACAGAGCCAAAAAAAACATGCAGTAATCCTGGTCACTATAAACTGCCTCCACCCTGGCCAGCCGGGGCGCCTGATGGAGGGGAAAGGAACTGGTTGGAATAACGTGTTCCTTCCTTCCTTCCTTCCTTCCAATTTCTTATAATTTAATTTCAAAAGTAGCCCAGAGACCAAGTATTGAGTGCATACATTAATATACTTTTCAGATGGTCGACATTTCTAGATTAAAACTTCTTTAGTGGTCTCGTAAAATATTCTAATACTCATGAGCTGTAGCCTATATACCATATAATCATCAAGATTAAAACAAAAAAAAGGTTTTAACCCATTCTGACCGGGAACCCATTTTGGTGTTAGCATCATGTTATGCTTTAGCTATTGAAAAATAGCAGATCTACAAGCTCATAGCGCGCCACCGAGTGGCGCGCTACGAGCTTGTAGGTCTGCTATATTTTTTTTAAATCGAAGAACGACTGACATTTTTAGAATCTGATCTCAGGTCAGAATGGGTTCATCAGACCAGTGTGTGTCCAGTGGAAACCTCGTATGAATCTGATCTCAGGTCAGAATGGGTTAAATACTTTACTTTATGCACAATAATTGAGAATATATAAAGGTTGCATAAAAGAGCTGAATACTGTAGTAGGCCTACCAACTTTTGCTATACGGGTTGGATCAGAGAGAGACATCCAACTGTACTGTAGGTGCAAAGATAGAATGCATTTAGCAGTCTTTGTAATCTAGGTCAAGTTAACCCATTCTGACCTGAGATCAGATTCATACGAGGTTTCCACTAGGACACACACTGGTCTGATTAACCCCATTCTGACCTGAGATCAGATTTTAAAAAATGTCAGTCGTTCGTCGATTTTTCAAAAATAGCAGACCTACAAGCTCGTAGCGCGCCACTCGGTGGCGCGCTATGAGCTTGTAGATCTGCTATTTTTCAATAGCTAAAGCATAACATAATGCTAACACCAAAACGGGTTCCCGTTCAGAATGGGTTAATGAAAGTGAGAGTATGACAAATTAAGATGAACTTTAAATTGTGTTATGTTGGTCAGCACTCAGAGTATAGCAGAGAGAGTACAGTAAAGTTGTCTAGAACTGTGTTATATCCCTGAGAATGTTCTGCAGCGTACTGTACTGTGTGTACATATCACGTGGTGCCACTGCCAAGGTCTCATTATTTTCTCCGCCAGGACAGAATCGGATTGTTTGGGCTCAAGGATTTTGTTTTCCTCCCCTGTGAGAAATGTCTTGTTTGTCTCATGACTTTGAGCAGCTAAGTCGGGACGGGTACCACTGGAAGACATGCGAATCCCTTGACTCCTTCAAAACCGCTCTCAAAGGGCACCTACGGACGGATGGCTGCAATTCGAAACTGGCCTCTGTAAAATCTGAATCCCCCCCCCACCACCACCCCTCCCCGCATTTCCCCTCAGTGTATATGTATCTTTTCCCCTTTTTGCTTCCTTTATGATGAATTCCTGTTCTGTTCATTAGCTACATAGAAGTGTCTATTTGTACGTCTCTAAATGTTTTGATGAATTGAACATGGTGGACCCTGTTGTAAACAAGTGTAATGCTTAATTGGGACGTCCACTCACAGTTAACAGTCTGTTGTATTGAGTTTGTGCTTGAAATGTACTGTAATTCTGCAAACTGTTAATAAATATTTCAATTAAATCAATCAATCAATGTGAAGCTTTCTATACCTCCCAGTAGGCCAAGGAAGGAAGAACATCCTCCCAGCCTCCCATGTATATATGTTTGGTCCTAAAAAAAAACGGATTCCTTGGATCTTTCATTCATGACAAACCTTCCCATGAGCCCATAATAAACCTGCCTCACACATTCTCCCATTTCACTTCAACCCATAGGGTGGGGGTGGGGGGGGGGGGGGGGTAATCACAAATGCTACAAATGTCATTGTTAGTTTCAGATGCTTTTTTAAATACTTCACCAAATCTAGTCCTAATATATATATGCACCACGTCTCGGTGTGTACAGTACGTGTGTACGTACGTACGTACGTACGTACGTCTGAAATCCACGTAACTCGAAAACCGTTCGCCCCATCGACTTCAAATTCGACACACGCGTTCCACACCCCCACAGGGAGGGCAGTGCCCGGTGTCGTTCAGTGTCTCTCATACAACCTCAATTTCGATTTCGTTTAAAGAATACAAGCCCTCAAACCCGAGAATCTCGGGTTTGGTGGGCTATAGGGTACCAATTTAAACCTTCGTGTTGCTCGTCTCTGGCGGACTCCGTGTGGATATCTGTGCTTATAGCCATTGCTTATAGTCATTATCGAGGTGTCCGGATAATTTGGTCTAATGTTGCAATGATGAGGATAAAATAGTCAGATATGAAATGAGCCCATATACAAAGACATCACATTCCTCATTTAGAATGGGCATATATATATATATATTTTTTTTTTAATATATATATATATATATATATATATATATATATATAGCCATATACAGATTATTGTTGTACTTCCAGGATCTTAATAGAGTGGAGAGTGGAGGTGTGTCTCGTGCAAAGAGAGGCTTCCCTCAGATTTCATTAGCCCTGCAGGGCCGTGATGAAGACTGGAATCATATCATGTAATCTCCTCCTGAGACACTATTAATTAATAACAGCTTCACTAAAGGGGCTCCTGCTCCACTTACCCTCAGTGCTTCCTCACAGGAAATCGATTTGTGTCTCTCCTGCTGCCAATGTGTCTGGCGGACATCTTTTACATCACGACCCTCACGCCGGCCGTAGAGCAGCCTCTGTGTCTGCAGTCTGCTGCTGAACCACGCCGGGCCCAATGACACCTTCACATGGAGGCCCGATCACATTTCCTGGAGCATCTGCTTCCTGCTGGAACATGCAGGATTTTACTTTAGGTAATTGCAGCTAAGAGTTATATACTGTAGGTACATGAAGAAAAGCAGCTCAGTGGCCTTTAGAGTGTTTAGAGTGTCCGCCCTGAGACTGGGAGGCTGGGGTTCGATCCCCGGCCCGGGTCATACCAAAGACTGAAAAAATGGGACCCAGTGCCTCCCTGCTCGACACTCAGCATCAAGGGTTGGATTGGGGGGTAAGTCCCTGCGACATACTAGCGTCATGTCCAGGGGGTGTACTTGTACATCAAGCTGCCTCACGCTACAGAAACAGGAGATAGGCTCCTGCCCCTATGGGCCTCATGGCTACAGAAACAGGAGATAGGCTTCTGCCCCTATGGGCCTCATGGCTACAGAAACAGGAGATAGGCTCCTGCCCCTATGGGCCTCGTGGCTACAGAAACAGGAGATAGGCTCCTGCCCCTATGGGCCTCGTGGCTACAGAAACAGGAGATAGGCTCCTGCCCCTATGGGCCTCATGGCTACAGAAACAGGAGATAGGCTCCTGCCCCTATGGGCCTCATGGCTACAGAAACAGGAGATAGGCTCCTGCCCTAGGAGGAGGCCTGTCAGTTGTCCTTAATTTTAATAAGACCATTATGGAAAAATTATATAATAACAGTACCATATAATTGACTAACTGCAGCGTTATTTTAATACTATATCGAATTCACTATACAGATATATGCAGAAGATATGAAAATACAAGGAATAACTGGTATACTTTTATATTATCTATGGCTCGGTAGCTTAGTTTCCTCCATTACCGAGCAAATTGTGATTTAGTGTAGAAGGGTCTATCTATAATGTGCTGTACAAAACAACATAAATATTTAACACCTCCAATCCTGCTCTATTTAGCTTCAAAAGCACACAATATTATAATTATATATATATTTTTATCCCACGATTTTGTAACCCATTTTTCACCCCTGTGTCAATCATCTAATGTGATCCTGGGCTCTACACACCCTCCACCAACCTAGTCCCCATATATGGGGGACAAGTGGAGACCAACCTAGTCCCCATATATGGGGGACAAGGGGAGACCAACCTAGTCCCCATATATGGGGGACAAGTGGAGACCAACCTAGTCCCCATATATGGGGGACAAGGGGAGACCAACCTAGTCCCCATATATGGGGGACAAGGGGAGACCAACCTAGTCCCCATATATGGGGGACAAGGGGAGACCAACCTAGTCCCCATATATGGGGGACAAGGGGAGACCAACCTAGTCCCCATATATGGGGGACAAGGGGAGAGCAACGGACTTGAACTCATGCTTCCTTCATGCCTGAGTGTCCAAGTTGCTCCTTTACACCTGACAGGGGGGAGTTTCTTGATAAAACGGTACAATTTATTTCTACCCGTCCACCAGTGACATCATCATTAGGCAGATATTTTTTTTTAAACACGATTTATTTTTCACAAAAATGTTTATATTTGTATTATCGTGAGAACAATATAGCTTCCATTTTCGCATTGCAACTTTTCAGGACTAGAAAGCCTGCCGTTTCTATTAGCTTAATGGATTCTCCATCGATGATGTCACTGGTGGACGGGTTTCTGAACTACTGAACCTCCTATGAGACACAGACTGCAGTAGATTAATTTTTGCCATTTTTATCATGATTATTAGTGAGGACCTACTGTATACTATATATGAAGATAGGTTGAAAAGAGATGAGGTGGTAATTTAGCATTTCAATGTTAATGCGTGCGTGCGTGCGTTGCGTGCGTGCGTGCGTGCGTGCGTTGCGTGCGAGCGTGGCGTGCGTGCGTGCGTGGCATGCGTGTGTGTGAGAGAGAATTACCGCTACCAGCCTTAAATAGTCATTGAGGAGTCGTTGAGCCAAAGTTACAATACTTTTGTTTCCATTGGATTCCATATAGGCCTCATACTGTAACTACTGTAACTACTGTAACTATAACTCTCTGTCTGGAGAGACATAACACTTATGCATCGTAGCTTTAACTCATTCTGGGCGGGAACCCCTTTTGGTGTTTAAGCATTATGTTATGCTTTAGCTATTGAAAAATAGCAGATCTACAAGCTCGTAGCGCGCCACCGAGTGGCGCGCTATGAGCTTGTAGATCTGCTATTTTAGAAAAATGTGCCTCAAATTTGGAACATATTTTTTTCTGAACAAACGTTTTTAACTCGAATCTTTGCTTCTGGGGGGGGAGGTCCCTGGAACAACATATTTTCAGATGGGGTGTCTCTCGGAGGCCAATTACAGATAATTTTTGGGGTCCTTGACATGAAATATTGAGTGACATATAGGCCTAGATAGAAACATAGGTATTTTTTTCAGGCCTAAATGGATTAACAGTATCCTGGTGTCATGTCTAGAGAGACTCCTTTATTTTTTTTTACTGTGCATTATGGACAGCGCAGCTCTCCTACAAGGGTACCAAACCAACCTTGAAAAGAAGCTGTAGCATTTCAGGCTTTAACCCATTCTGGGCGGGCACCCATTTTGGTGTTAGCACTATGTTATGCTTTAGCTATTGAAAAATAGCAGATCTACAAGCTCATAGCGCGCCACCGAGTGGCGCGCTACGAGCTTGTAGGTCTGCTATTTTTGAAAAATCGAAGAACGAATGACATTTTTTTAGAATCTGATCTCAGGTCAGAATTGGTTAATCAGACCAGTGTGTGTCCAGTGGAAACCTCGTATGAATCTGATCTCAGGTCAGAATGGGTTAAAGAAAATGGCTTTTTTCTTCCAAAACATTTCATCTTGGACATTCAAAAGATATCCTCTAAAGGGCAAAGTAAATGCAGGCAGAGAGAGATGCTATCTCTTGAAGAGGGCCCTGTGTGTAGAATGAAGTAATCTAAATGCATTTCTTCTCTGACACAGCACACTCTAAGCAGCGCCTTCATTTGGTTTATAGAAATGTCACAGATGTCAGAATGATCAATAACCCCATTAACAGAATAAAAGGAAAACACAGTCCCCCATCTACCATTATGGTGCTTTCTTAACCCATTCTGACCGGGAACCCCTTTTGGTGTTATAGCATCATGTTATGCTTTAGCTATTGAAAAATAGCAGATCTACAAGCTCATAGCGCGCCACCGAGTGGCGCGCTACGAGCTTGTAGGTCTGCTATTTTTGAAAAATCGAAGAGCGACTGACATTTTTAGAATCTGATCTCAGGTCAGAATGGGTTAATCAGACCAGTGTGTGTCCGGTGGAAACCTCGTATGAATCTGATCTCAGGTCAGAATGGGTTAAAGGGGTGGTGGGGGGGGGGGGGGGGGGTTAAAATGGATAGAATTATGCTCCAACAGCTTGTGTAACCTGTGTGCACTGTGCACATGTGTGCGTGTGCGTGTGTGTGCGCATGCGTGTGCGTGCATGTGCACAGACACATGATCTCTGTGTCTGTGTATATAGCCGTGTTGAGTCAGTGTAATGACTTGAATAATGTAAGAAAATATTAAAATTATGACACTTTCATTTATAGCTATTCTACAAAATAAAGAACAATTTTCAAAATTTGCAATTTGTAAATAAAACATTGCAAATTTCTATGGACCACATTAATATATAAAATGTACCTATATATTGTATATACCGTAGCTCGATATGCATTTATAGTCTATAAATCTATAAATATCTATAGATTGTTGTTGTATGAGGGGGGCAGTCGAAACACAGCCGAAAGCTGTGAGTCAGGACTAAGAGTGTGAGACTGTTTTGTCTCCTATATTCTTTTTTTTTAATATATTTTTTATCCCACGATTTTGTAACCCATTTTTCACCCCTGTGTCAATCATCTAATGTGATCCTGGGCTCTACACACCCTCCACCAACCTAGTCCCCATATATGGGGGACAAGGGGAGACCAACCTAGTCCCCCATATATGGGGGACAAGGGGAGACCAACCTAGTCCCCCATATATGGGGGACAAGGGGAGACCAACCTAGTCCCCATATATGGGGGACAAGGGGAGACCAACCTAGTCCCCATATATGGGGGACAAGGGGAGACCAACCTAGTCCCCATATATGGGGGACAAGGGGAGAGCAACGGACTTGAACTCATGCTTCCTTCATGCCTGAGTGTCCAAGTTGCTCCTTTACACCTGACAGGGGGGAGTTTCCCTGGTTGGACGTAGCGCGTGGAAGGAACACGTTATTCCAACCAGTTCCTTTCCCCTCCATCAGGCGCCCCGATATATATTCTTATAGGTCAGTGTTGTGGTTGAGGGAGGAGAGGTGTTCAGACCTCACACACACACACACACACACACACACACACACACACCACAGGAATCAATGAGAGGGGATCTACCCGGCAACCCGGGGGAGATGGATGAGATTGACCTGCAACAACAAGGCAGAAATCATTCTAACACCTGAAGTTTAGCCTATATATACACTACTCCTTAAAGTGGTTTATATTAAGTTTGAGGTCACTTTTATGATGCATGCAGAAATAAATGTCTGAGTCATGAGACTCAGAGATATGATTATTTAATTTGTTGTGGGTATGAAATATCATATTTTATTTCCGTAGAATCCACACCAGGGTATACTATACTTTTCAGAAGGACAAAAAACGTAGTCCCTGGGCCTCAACATTAAACCATTTTGGGCGGGAACCCGTTTTGGTGTTAGCATTACGTTATGTTTTAGCTATTGAAAAATATCAGATCTACAAGCTCATTGCGCGCCACCGAGTGGCGCGCTACGAGCTTGTAGGTCTGCTATTTTTGAAAAATCGATCTGATCTGATCTGATATTGCAATGTACTTGCAGAGAATCTCTCCCAAGTGTAAACGTGCCTTGCTCTCTCTCCCCCACTAGTTGTACAGGGCTTCAGTGTCTACTGTCTTCTGGAACAGTGAAGTACAGCTGGTTCCTCCTCTATGCACGTGCTAGAGAGCCCAGCATGGAAACGACTCATTGCGTTTGCAGCAGTGTATCTTTTAATCTTTTTACAGGGATAAATGCCATGAGTGTCAATGTACCTTCATCCAATCCATCTTCAACCGCTTATCCGTAGTCGGGTCGCGGGGGGCAACAGCTCCACCAGAGAGCTCCAGACTTCCCTCTCCAGAGCAACATTAGTGACTTCCTCCTGGGGGATTCCGAGACGTTCCAAGGCCAGTGAGTCGATGTGTTTCCTCCATCTGCGCCTTGGTCTGCCCCGGGGTCTCCTCCACCTCTCCTCAATGTACCTGGATGAGAAAAACAGAAAAGGGTTAGGTTTTTGTTCTGGCGCTGGAGGGCCGTATATGTGGCCGAGTCCCTTTGAGGCCCGGCTCCCCCAACTAGATCCAAGGGAGACGAAGTGCCCCACAACTTTATCAACTCAGGGAGGTCCCTGCTAGGGACTTTATCAACTCAGGGAGGTCCCTGCTAGGGACTTTGCTGTATGTCAAGGGGAGACATGAGGCTCATCCAGGCATTGGAGCTCTACATGTCTCACAGGCAGTAGCCTAACGTCAAATTATGGATTCCCTATCGATTGTTTGACCTCGGGACCGACTGCCACCTTATGTATTGCATCACAGGTCGTGTGTGTGGGACTCCTACGCCTACCTGATACGTGCTCTTGACACGTTGTGAGACGGTAGATTTGCCATTGTTGGTGTGTGACCGTGACGACCGGGCATACAACCAATTTGGCAGCATTAGATAAAATGACTTGCCTTACCGCTGAGGTCAAAAGAGAAGAGACTTCCACTATGGCCAAAAACGAAACCTAAGGTTTTTTGAGTGAAATCACTTACTCTACCTTTAAGGTCATAACCGCATCATGAAAATGTGTTCAATCCGGGTCTGTCATTATTAACAAACATATACTGTGGCTTCAAAAGTACCTGTGTGGATTTTTAGATGTTTTCTAAAGTCACAATAATAATAATAATGATAATGATAATGATAATAATAAAAAAAACATGTTTTTACAAAAGTCTCAAGTGGCTGTTGATCTGCTCGTGCAATGCAGAGTTTCATGAGCTCGTCACTGGCATGCCGGCTCGGAATCACAGAATCACAGAAGCGTCATCCATTCCATGCCCATTCAGGAAAAAACATTCAAGCAAAGACTCTCACATCACTCGGGAGAATCTTGGGTAATTTGTGGAAAAAGCTTAAGAGACCTTTCAATTCAAAAAGCTTGTAAATATAGCCCTACTGTATCTAATAAGACACACACAGAAGAAAACCCTTTACCTGTATATGTACAAAAGCGCTCAAACTTTCTCCCTCTCTTTTTATTTCATCCACACAAAGCTAAACATAAACTTCTGACTCTAATTAAGGCAAAGACGTTAATTGGCTGCCATGTTTATTTGTGTCAAAAGTGGTCCAACATTACGTATAGGCCTACTTCATTCTACTATAGGGCAATTCTGATGAATTGAAAAGGGTGGACCCTATTGTAAACAAGTTTACAGTAGCTATATGGTGTCGTCCACAGTTAACAGTATTTGTGTTGAGTTGTGCTTGAAATGTACTGTAATTATGTACTGTAATTCTTCAAACTTTTAAATACTTCAATCAATCAATCAATAGCAGTGGTGGCCATTTTCTGGTTCCATCGTTCCAGACCCCATTCATTTCATACCTGTATCGAGTGAGTGATAAATAAACCTGTCTTGATTCTCTTGATTCTTTGACCAGGTGTTCGTGAGTCATGATGTTCTGGTACCACATACTGTAGCAGTGATAAAATGTCATGATTCCAGCCAGTAGGCAGCATTTTGAAACTGAATGCAGATGTATGGCAGCAGGGCTATATACAGTACAGGCCACAGCTGATTAATCACAGGACATACTTAAAAATATGGATTTCAAATTTGCAAGAATCATTCACTTCGGAGGCCTTGCCATCCACTGGCATCCGGCTGCAATCTGTTGTCTCAGTTGGCTTTCAGTCAGCCGTAATGTGAGTAGAACTCAAACCACCGTGACTGGATTAAGAGTCAAATCAACGGAACAGGAGGCAAGAAGAGCAGTGCCTTATTCAAATGACAATAATGGATTTGTTACCCTTCTGATTTACATATAAATGAAACCTTTTTTATCTGCTGGTCCACCTGCTTTTGAACCTAATGACGATTTCTGGTTAGAGTTAGACAGACGTGAATTCGTTATTCGTCATGAATGGAAAGTTGTATTATTAAAGGACCAAGCATGCAGTCTTGAAAGGACTTGGTCCTTTATTGTTTTTGTATTCTTTTTTTCTTCCGCCAAAACATAGCAGTTCTGGCTGAACGGCGCAGTCGGCTTTCGCTGCCAAACGGTGAGGATGCGAAGCCCACAACCATTGGCCAAAGGGTGGCGCTATATTGAAAATGCAAACTTTGACCACGCATATAGCTCATGAACCGTTTGACCGTCAGCAATGAAACCTCGACACACATAATGCGTCTCCTCATGCCGAACAAGTGTCTCTGACCTCTAGATCACCCGCCATTTTTGAATTATATGAAAATCAATTAAAATGCATCTCCTCCCGGGATCTTTGATCAAAACGTCCCATGTCCAGTTTGCCTCACATATCTAGACCTTATGGGTGGACCTAACAGGATGCCTCACATATCAGACCTTATGGGTGGACCTAACCGGATGCCTCATATCAGACCTTATGGGTGGACCTAACAGAATGCCTCATATCAGACCTTATGGGTGGACCTAACATAATGCCTCACATATCTAGACAGTACAATGTAGACAGAGAAACATATCGCAATGCAAGCTGCACTGTCACATATGAAGTACACTGTACTGTATCTAGTACACACAGTACACAGACTTACTTAGCTGTACATGGCATGAATCATAACAATACCTTGCAACGATGTGCAGGATGTTTGCGCAGAATCTGGAGGTGTAATATCAAAAGAAAAGTGTTTTACAAAAGTCGCAGAAAAAGTGAAAAAAATGCAGGTCAAAGGTTTTTCCTTGGCCTCTCGGGATTGTGCATGCAACGTTTCACACAGATCGGCGCAAGTTATACTGTAAAAGCTGCCTTGTGGTGGCGCTATAACAGGCCGTTCTGCATCCAGGGAGTGTGTGTGCAAAGTTTGGCATCGACCGGGTTAACGGTGCCGGCATCAGCTGGCAACGGACGTACGGACGGACGGACAGAGTGCTAAACATATCTCTCTCTCTCCTCATGCCTTCGGCCTGGTGGAGACAATATTATTTTTGGATGGTTGGTTGTACAATAACAATCGCTGTTGTGTGTGTGTGTGTGTGTGTGTGTGTGTGTGTGTGTGTGTGTGTGTGTGTGTGTGTGTGTGTGTGTGTGCGTGCGTGCGTGTGTGTGTGTGTGTGTCTATGAAGGGGAGTTTCAATGTCAGTGTGTGTGTGTGTGTGTGTGTGTGTGCGCGCGTGCGTGGGTTTGAATCAGTGTATGATTGTGTTCAACTTGCATGAGATTAAGTAAAATCTATGTGAAAGCATCCGGCCTCCATTTTGGGTTAAAGTGCTGGTTCTCTGCATGAACCTTTTGGCTGTTATCTGTCACCCTGCTTTGAATGTTATCAAGCAGTCGGTTTAAGGTTACTTCAAGACCAATGGAGCCTGAAGCTGTCTGCGATTAGGAAACAGAAGTAAAATGACTGCCACCGAAGCGAAAACATTGTGAAACTGTACTTCCTTGAAGGGTCCATGTTTATATTCATATTGTATAGCCGTGGAAATCCTTGAAGATCAGATAAACCTCGACTCGGATGCAATAATATGAAATGGTACTAGAAAGGTTTATTTACACTACAGCGTTGCAACATTCACACATGCAGACATACAGTAGAGACACACACACATCAGAGTGAGCTGCTCTTCCTGAACGGTTCCTGTTCATAATTGGCCAAAATAAAACAATATATTACGTTAGATCTCTTCTCCTATAGCTTGTTAAAGTGCTAAAACGTATCTTCTCTCCCGCAGCTATTACACAAAGGAGCCACTGAAGCTGACAGCTGTGACCTGCCGTCGACCTGATCCTCCCTTCAGACGGCCTTATCTGCACCTGCGCTGCCTCTGATCTCTGCAGCTCTCAAACTGCAACTAGCAAAACACAGGATAATCAATACCAAACAATATCTCCCCCCTCTAGTAGATTCAGGCCATGCAGTGCAGGGACAGTTTGGATAACTACAGCCTCGACAAAGCAGAATAACTGAAGAACAGTAAGAACGTGTTCGCCTTTGGCTGATGAATGTGCCAACGGGAGGGGAAAAAGCACAGCACAGGCTAGCTCTGGTCCATAGCCAGCCAATGCAGGGCAGAATCACAGAAGCATTGGCTATGGACCAGAGCCAAGCACAGGCAGACTCTTCACATGCCAGAGCATGTCAGAAATGATTCAAATGAATGTCACTGTGGTGCTATTTCACTGCTTTATTTTAGATAACACACATGCAGCAGTAGCGCTCTGGACAATGTGTGTGTGCACAGTATGGCAGACTGAGACGCAATGCCAACTATAGCACAGCTGCGAACACTGCTTAAATAGTGGTGCTGATAATGACGGCCTTCTTCAGGTGATTGGTGCAGCTTGATGAGGTGGACACACACAGCTGGACCCGAGGCTGAGAACTGATTCCCAGCTCTACCGAATCACCGATTACATACTTTTGTACCGACAAGTATGTAACCATACCGTTGTAACAATGACGACATCGCCCTGAGTTTATACCAATAGACAAAATATTTTCAGAAATAACTTTCAAATAAAAGGCACTTTTCTGGCCCAGGCGGTGGCGTAACCGTCTGGGCACCCAGTCGCAGTTAAGTGTGCCACGGGTTCGACTCCCGAGCCCGACACGGCCTTTACTGCATGTCTTCCCCCCCCGCCCCCCCAATCTCTCTCCCGTTTCCTGTCAGCCTACTGTCTGTCCCTTCAAAAAAACAATAAAAGGCGTAAGCCGCAAAAAAATATCTTTAAAAAAAGGCACTTTTCTAGAAATTGCATAGCGTTGTTGTGGATCCCTAGTTGTAATTCATCATTGTCAAAACAGCTGGGGAGAAGACACGGTAGTTTAGACGTATAGAGTGTAATAGTGGATCACTTTTACTCTTTTAACCCATTCTGAACGGGAACCCATTTTGGGGCTAGCATTATGTTATGCTTTAGCTATTGAAAAATAGCAGATCTACAAGCTCATAGCGCGCCACCGAGTGGCGCGCTACGAGCTTGTAGGTCTGCTACTTTTGAAAAATCAAAGAACGACTGACATTTTTAGAATCTGATCTCAGGTCAGAATGGGTTAATTAGACCAGTGTGTGTCCAGTGGAAACCTCGTATGAATCTGATCTCAGGTCAGAATGGGTTAAACACTCCAGATCCCTCCAGAGCAGAAAAGCTACGAAACAAAACGATAGCTTAAAAAATACATAATTTATTGCCAATTCGCGTAGGTCTACTCTACTCTGTGTTGTCTAGTAACGCGCATGTTTCCGCATGAGGCAGATATACAGTACAGTAGGCATACTGTATTTCTTTTCTCTCCCCGCCGTAGTCTGAAAACCCACCTTTTCAGACTCCACCATGGCCCGTAGCACTTACCCTATACCCCCTTAGATAGCACTTTATGTAGACTTAGATAACTAGGTATATATTTGATACAGACGTATAGCATGAGATGAGATGAGATGAGATATACTTTATTAATCCCAGAGGGGAAATCGAAGCGTTATACAACAACAGCATAATGTTATGTACGTAGACGGCACTATAATTGCATTGTATGTAGTCATAGCACTTCATAGTACATTATGTATACATGTATAGTTTCATCATAGGAGGCCTATACGTATGTTTCACCAGTT
Organism: Protomyctophum bolini; assembly: GCF_963924005.1. Lineage (NCBI taxonomy): Eukaryota > Metazoa > Chordata > Actinopteri > Myctophiformes > Myctophidae > Protomyctophum > Protomyctophum bolini. Next base: position 2,673,236 of record NC_137862.1, on the reverse strand, counting down.
TCAATTGAAACGGGCCTCCACGCTCAGGGGGGCCTCAACAAAATAATGATGTCATAGGTATATGGGGGCCTCATATTTGGTCTTGAAACAGGCCTCCAGATTCCTAAGGCCGCCCCTGAGAACACACAAACACACCAAGCTGGCTATAGGGGGCGCTATAGCTCCACTCAAAGAGCCAGAATGCAAAATGCTTGTCATTCAGCCTCACTTTGAGTTGCTCAGTGGACTGTCTCTCACACAGAGATATGGAGAAAAATATCACACCCACGTGACGTGAGCGGCACTGTTATCACCATACATCACATTCCGTGCTCAGCCAGTCAGCTTGAGCACATTCCGCGCACGTGCACACACACACACACACACACACACACACACACACACACAATACAATACAACACAGCTCAGTGTTAGGGAACGCTGTAGCAATTTACAATTTAGGCATTTAGCAGACGCTCTTAATCCAGAGTGACTTACATTAAGCAAGAACAAAAAAGCATGGGAATGCGTCACATAAAAAGCATTTATCATGAAACATGCATAAGCTAAGAACGTAACAGTGGAATATCTATATAATGAAACTATATTATAAACTATACATATATACTATACTATGCAATACGTGTGGAAGACCCATAGATCCATAGACCCCAAGGTAGCCGCATTGAAGTAATAAATATAGCAAAAGAGTTCAAAGGGTGCAGATGAAGAACAGCTGCACTAATTGGCGTCGTTAAGGCGTGCATGGCAACAGTTTGTGTCTCGTGTGATTTCACACCAGAAGATATAAGATGATGCACCGTGTTGAAAATGACTGTAGACGTCGAGAGATAGAGAGAGAGACAGACACAGACAGACAGACAGATAGACAGACAGAGTGATGTTGTCTTGGACCGTTTCCAAAGCAGGAGGACCAAAGCGAGCCTATCATGCTGCTGTAGCAGTGAGGAACAAACTGTATTCCTTTGGAGGCTACGGTTATGGAAGGACCTTCAACACCATGCAGGGACAGATGGATGTCCATGTCTTCAACACAGTGTCTTTATGCTGGAAGAAGTTACCTCCAGTGGAACCAGGAAGAGGAGACGGTCACCTTGAGGTTCCATCCATGCGCTGTGGCCACACAGCTGTGTTGGTTGAAGATACAGTCTACATCTGGGGAGGGGAGCCTTACTGCAATGTGCTTTATGCATTTGATGTTGACTCCCACAGATGGTTCCAACCCAGGGTTTCTGGGACTGTTCCAGAGGAGAGGAGCTTCCACTCAGCCTGTGTGTTGGAGAAGGTCATGTTTATCCATGGAGGACAGACCAAGCTGACTGGATACACTAATGACATGTACAAGTTGGACACCAGCACAATGGTCTGGACTTTAATTAACACCAGAGGAACTCCACATCCTGATTCATCAGCTGACTCTGCTACCATCATTGGTACCAAGATGTTTGTATTCGGGGGCTGGAGGGGGTACCAGGGGCTCTACAACAGCATCAGAGTGTTTGACACAGAGACCAACGGCTGGCTGGACACACCTTCTGCACAACTTCTACCAGAAGGACGCTGTCATTCAGCATTTATCTACAATGGAGAGCTGTACATATTTGGTGGCTGGTCTAGTAACCAGTACTTCAATGTGTGGAAATTCAGTCCAGAGACCTTCTCCTGGAAGAAGGTTGAGCCCAAGGGGAAAGGACCATGTCCAACGCATGGTATGTGCTGTTGCATTGTGGGAGATCGTATCATCCTCTTTGGAGGATGCAAAGGAGAAGACACTATCTCTGATGAGCTGTTCATCTTAGACTTGAGTCCTTGTCTTAAGACGTTATGTAAGCTAGAAGTTATTCAGTACGCTCTGGACCAATCAGAACTCCCACACGACATCAGGTGGGAACTGGCAGCCATGGCAACCAGACGACAACAACAACCGAGACAACATTCCAGACGAAGGAACAGCAGAAAGATCAAGAAATGATGGATCAACATCTCATCCCACCTGATGGTGAGCCACCTCTCAGCATCACTTACTGAGATTCAAACCTCAGGAGACTCCTTCTCTCCAGACAGGCTCTCTAACCGTTCAGCTACGCATCAAACAATGACAATTGTTCCGTCCAACACAATGCGGTGGAAACACAAACCTGTATGTTCCAAACTGAACTACGGTGGAACTCTCTTTATTGTATATTTACTTGCGCAAGCAGAGCGCGCAAGTAATAATTTCGCCCGGTCTCTTCACCGTGACAGCCAACCCGCCATTTGATGTGTATGCAAAAAAAAACAGCAAATCTGTGCCTGGTTTGCTGGGACCATATTACATAAATGACCATATGTCTTACGTCATCATTTAGAGCTAGTCATACATATACTATATACATAATCAGTAAAAATAAAATAGCAAATTGTGCCTGATCTGCTGGGACCAGAGTACGTGGTGTGTATATTTATGACTAGCTCTCAATGATGACGTAAGAAATATGGTCATTTGTGTAATCTGATCCCAGCAAACATTGAAGTAATAAATATAGCAATAGAGTTCAAAGGGTGCAGATGAAGAACAGCTGCACTAATTGGCGTCGTTAAGGCGTGCATGGCAACAGTTTGTGTCTCGTGTGATTTCACACCAGAAGATATAAGATGATGCACCGTGTTGAAAATGACTGTAGACGTCGAGAGATAGAGAGAGAGGCACAGACACAGACACAGACAGACAGAGTGATGTTGTCTTGGACCGTTTCCAAAGCAGGAGGACCAAAGCGAGCCTATCATGCTGCTGTAGCAGTGAGGAACAAACTGTATTCCTTTGGAGGCTACGGTTATGGAAGGACCTTCAACACCATGCAGGGACAGATGGATGTCCATGTCTTCAACACAGTGTCTTTATGCTGGAAGAAGTTACCTCCAGTGGAACCAGGAAGAGGAGACGGTCACCTTGAGGTTCCATCCATGCGCTGTGGCCACACAGCTGTGTTGGTTGAAGATACAGTCTACATCTGGGGAGGGGAGCCTTACTGCAATGTGCTTTATGCATTTGATGTTGACTCCCACAGATGGTTCCAACCCAGGGTTTCTGGGACTGTTCCAGAAGAGAGGAGCTTCCACTCAGCCTGTGTGTTGGAGAAGGTCATGTTTATCCATGGAGGACAGACCAAGCTGACTGGATACACTAATGACATGTACAAGTTGGACACCAGCACAATGGTCTGGTCTTTAATTAACACCAGAGGAACTCCACATCCTGATTCATCAGCTCACTCTGCTACCATCATTGGTACCAATATGTTTGTATTCGGGGGCTGGAGGGGGTACCAGGGGCTCTACAACAGCATCAGAGTGTTTGACACAGAGACCAACGGCTGGCTGGACACACCTTCTGCACAACTTCTACCAGAAGGACGCTGTTGTCATTCAGCATTTATCTACAATGGAGAGCTGTACATATTTGGTGGCTGGTCTAGTAACCAGTACTTCAATGTGTGGAAATTCAGTCCAGAGACCTTCTCCTGGAAGAAGGTTGAGCCCAAGGGGAAAGGACCATGTCCAATGAATGGAATGTGCTGTTGCATTGTGGGAGATCGTATCATCCTCTTTGGAGGATGCAAAGGAGATGACACTATCTCTGATGAGCTGTTCATCTTAGACTTGAGTCCTTGTCTTAAGACGTTATGTAAGCTAGAAGTTATTCAGTACGCTCTGGACCAATCAGAACTCCCACACGACATCAGGTGGGAACTGGCAGCCATGGCAACCAACGACAACAGACGACGACAACAACAACAACAACCGAGACAACATTCCAGATGAAGGAACAGCAGAAAGATCAAGAAATGATGGATCAACATCTCATCCCACCTGATGGTGAGCCACCTCTCAGCATCACTTACTGAGATTCAAACCTCAGGAGACTCCTTCTCTCCAGACAGGCTCTCTAACCATTCAGCTAGGCATCAAACAATGACAATTGTTCCGTCCAACACAATGCGGTGGAAACACAAACCTGTATGTTCCAAACTGAACACGGTGGAACTCTTTATTGTATATTTACTTGCGCAAGCAGAGCGCGCAAGTAATAATTTCGCCCGGTCTCTTCACTGTGACAGCCAACCCGCCATTTGATGTGTATGCAAAAAAAACAGCAAATCTGTGCCTGGTTTGCTGGGACCAGATTACATAAATGACCCTATGTCTTACGTCATCATTTAGAGCAAGTCATACATATACTATATACATAATCAGTAAAAATAAAATAGAAAATTGTGCCTGATCTGCTGGGACCAGAGTACGTGGTGTGTATATTTATGACTAGCTCTCAATGATGACGTAAGAAATATGGTCATTTGTGTAATCTGATCCCAGCAAACATTGAAGTAATAAATATAGCAATAGAGTTCAAAGGGTGCAGATGAAGAACAGCTGCACTAATTGGCGTCGTTAAGGCGTGCATGGCAACAGTTTGTGTCTCGTGTGATTTCACACCAGAAGATATAAGATGATGCACGGTGTTGAAAATGACTGTAGACGTCGAGAGATAGAGAGAGAGACACAGACACAGACACAGACAGACAGACAGACAGAGTGATGTTGTCTTGGACCGTTTCCAAAGCAGGAGGACCAAAGCGAGCCTATCATGCTGCTGTAGCAGTGAGGAACAAACTGTATTCCTTTGGAGGCTACGGTTATGGAAGGACCTTCAACACCATGCAGGGACAGATGGATGTCCATGTCTTCAACACAGTGTCTTTATGCTGGAAGAAGTTACCTCCAGTGGAACCAGGAAGAGGAGACGGTCACCTTGAGGTTCCATCCATGCGCTGTGGCCACACAGCTGTGTTGGTTGAAGATACAGTCTACATCTGGGGAGGGGAGCCTTACTGCAATGTGCTTTATGCATTTGATGTTGACTCCCACAGATGGTTCCAACCCAGGGTTTCTGGGACTGTTCCAGAAGAGAGGAGCTTCCACTCAGCCTGTGTGTTGGAGAAGGTCATGTTTATCCATGGAGGACAGACCAAGCTGACTGGATACACTAATGACATGTACAAGTTGGACACCAGCGCAATGGTCTGGTCTTTAATTAACACCAGAGGAACTCCACATCCTGATTCATCAGCTCACTCTGCTACCATCATTGGTACCAAGATGTTTGTATTCGGGGGCTGGAGGGGGTACCAGGGGCTCTACAACAGCATCAGAGTGTTTGACACAGAGACCAACGGCTGGCTGGACACACCTTCTGCACAACTTCTACCAGAAGGACGCTGTTGTCATTCAGCATTTATCTACAATGGAGAGCTGTACATATTTGGTGGCTGGTCTAGTAACCACTACTTCAATGTGTGGAAATTCAGTCCAGAGACCTTCTCCTGGAAGAAGGTTGAGCCCAAGGGGAAAGGACCATGTCCAATGAATGGTATGTGCTGTTGCATTGTGGGAGATCGTATCATCCTCTTTGGAGGATGCAAAGGAGATGACACTATCTCTGATGAGCTGTTCATCTTAGACTTGAGTCCTTGTCTTAAGACGTTATGTAAGCTAGAAGTTATTCAGTACGCTCTGGACCAATCAGAACTCCCACACGACATCAGGTGGGAACTGGCAGCCATGGCAACCAACGACAACAGACGACGACAACAACAACCGAGACCACAATCCAGACGAAGGAACAGCAGAAAGATGAAGAAATGATGGATCAACATCTCATCCCACCTGATGGTGAGCCACCTCTCAGCATCACTTACTGAGATTCAAACCTCAGGAGACTCCTTCTCTCCAGACAGGCTCTCTAACCATTCAGCTAGGCATCAAACAATGACAATTGTTCCGTCCAACACAATGCGGTGGAAACACAAACCTGTATGTTCCAAACTGAACACGGTGGAACTCTCTTTATTGTATATTTACTTGCGCAAGCAGAGCGCGCAAGTAATAATTTCGCCCGGTCTCTTCACCGTGACAGCCAACCCGCCATTTGATGTGTATGCAAAAAAAAACAGCAAATCTGTGCCTGGTTTGCTGGGACCAGATTACATAAATGACCATATGTCTTACGTCATCATTTAGAGCTAGTCATACGTAGTATACTATACACATAATCAGTAAAAATAAAATAGCAAATTGTGCCTGATCTGCTGGGACCAGAGTACGTGGTGTGTATATGTATGACTAGCTCTCAATGATGACGTAAGAAATGGTCATTTGTGTAATCTGATCCCAGCAAACATTGAAGTAATAAATATAGCAATAGAGTTCAAAGGGTGCAGATGAAGAACAGCTGCACTAATTGGCGTCGTTAAGGCGTGCATGGCAACAGTTTGTGTCTCGTGTGATTTCACACCAGAAGATATAAGATGATGCACCGTGTTGAAAATGACTGTAGACGTCGAGAGAGAGAAGAGAGAGAGAGAGAGAGATAGAGAGAGAGAGAGAGAGAGAGAGAGAGAGACACACAGACACAGACAGACAGACAGACAGACAGACAGAGTGATTTTGTCTTGGACCGTTTCCAAAGCAGGAGGACCAAAGCTTTACATTAGAGTTCACACTTACAGTAGGTAAATGGGTTTGAATGAATTAAATAGATGGATAGGACATACTCTCCGAAAACCAGCCTGAAACACCACAAGGCAAGTCCCTCAAGTGGAACAACCCCCAAGGGAAAAGAAAGAGAGGTCGGCCACGGAACACCGGCCTGGCGCAGAGACCTGGAGGCAGATGCGAAAACTATGGGCCACACTTTGGGGACAGCTGGAAGTGTTGGCTCAGGATCGAGATGCTTGGATTGGAGAGCTCTTGTCGACGGCCTAAACCCCAGAAGGGGGTAATAGGCGTAAGTAAGTAAGTTTGAGTTAAAGGATGTTCAGCCTGCATTGCACCCCATCCCATTCACTCTAGCATATAGTATTCTGGTGAAGCTGATCACAGGCTTTCTCTGAGCTGTGATGTGTGTGCGTCTTATACCAATCCGACAGATGATGAGAGAGGTTCCAACTTTCAACCATGCCTTGAGCCTGCCTGCTGGGAACGGCAGGATGGAGGCCCCTACTGTGACTCGGAACCATGCAATACACACACAGCCTACAGTATATATGCAATAATACACACACAGCCTACAGTATATATGCAATAATACACACACAGCCTACAGTATATATGCAATAATACACACACAGCCTACAGTATATATGCAATAATACACACACAGCCTACAGTATATATGCAATAATACACACACAGCCTACAGTATATATGCAATAATACACACACAGCCTACAGTATATATGCAATAATACACACACAGCCTACAGTATATATGCAATAATACACACACAGCCTACAGTATATATGCAATAATACACACACAGCCTACAGTATATATGCAATAATACACACACAGCCTACAGTATATATGCAATAATACACACACAGCCTACAGTATATATGCAATAATACACACACAGCCTACCATTATAATATGCAATAATACACACACAGCCTACAGTATAATATGCAATAATACACACACAGCCTACAGTATAATATGCAATAATACACACAGCCTACAGTATAATATGCAATAATACACACACAGCCTACAGTATAATATGCAATAATACACACACAGCCTACAGTATATATGCAGTAATACACACACAGCCTACAGTATGTATGCAGTAATACACACACAGCCTACAGTATAATATGCAGTAAAGATTGCAACCCATTTAGGCCCGACATTGAAATTTAATCTTCAAAATCCTGACAGTTTTCTGAAAAACCTCATGTTTCTGTATCAGTGGTGCTCAATATTTCATGTCAAGGACCCCAAAAATGTGTAATATGCCTCCACCACCACCCCCCCCCCCCCCCCCCCCACCCCCCCACCCCCAACTGAAAATAGGTTGTTCCAGGACCCAGAAGCAAAGATTTGAGTTAAAATGTCACTCTGTAATAATATACATTTAAAGATTTGAGGCCTATTTTCACGATTTTTCTAAAATGGCAGACCTACAAGCTCATAGCGCGGCACTCGGTGGCGCGCTATGAGCTTGTAGATCTGCTATTTTTCAATAGCTAAAGTATAACATAATGCTTTAAAACACCAAAAGGGGTTCCCGCCCCAAAATGGGTTAATGCTCCATTTGGTTATGTGTACACTCGCTGAGTAACAAATGTATAATTATTAAGATTGACGAGTTTAGATCCTATAGATTCTCTGTGAAAAAATTGACGTTAGTTGCATCAGATCTCCACATTGGATATAAACTCGCCAGAGTGTGAAATATGACCAAAGCGTCAATCTGTCTCTGAAAAGAGAATATCCGCATTCTGTGTCATTTTAGATTTGAAAAAAATAGCAGATATATACAGTACAAGCTTGTACATAGGCTATAGTTTTTAGGCAATTGTTTAATCATTCAGATTATTATTATTTTTTTAACACAAATAATCTCCTCTTCTGGGGGTCCCTGGCACACAACATGGTCCGGTACGCTGCATTAACCCATTGACGCCTGGTGCAACATATACGTTGTTCTACCCTTGATGCCGGCACGCTCTCTGGGTCTCATCAGCTATTGCTATACATGTAGCAACATAACTATTTTTTTTTAAATCATCAGAATTTGAAGGTTTTCAGAAACCTTAGGTCAGGCCCTAGAAGGCGTTCCCAGATTCGGCCTCAGGCATCAATGGGTTAAGGATGATCCTTGACACAAGAGACTTTGAGAACTACTGATTTAGAAGGCATTTGTAGGCCTCAGGTCTTAATGGGTTGATACATATGTTATGTTCTAATAATATGGACACTGTGTTATATAATGGTTAAGATGCCTTTAAGAGACTGGTTATTATGGGATGCTACGTAAGACAGCGCGGGAAATAACAAGGAAGTCTGTTCTGTACCGAGACAAGGAACTAAGTAAAGCAGTGTTGTTTCTGGTTCAATCGTGTTTGTGTGTCACTCTTTTACACACAACAACATATACATATATATATATATATATATATATATATATATATATATATATATATATATATAGAGAGAGAGAGAGAGAGAGAGAGAGAGAGAGAGAGAGAGAGAACCGTCGTACATTTTCATTTCGTTATTTTTCTTCAGGGAGATAGAAATGTTCTGCTCTTCAATAAAAGTTCTTTTACACTTTTAAATAAAAGTCACTTGATCTTCGTAACCTCCTGGGTTTATGTTCTTACTGCCACGCTCTGCAGAATATGATCTATTCCAGAGCGTTTTCACCTAGTGATGACAGAGAAATAAACATTTATTCTATGATCTATTCCAGAGCGTTTTCACCTAGTGATTACAGAGAAATAAACATTTGTTCCTGAAAGTGCATCTATGTGGCATACTAGGACTTACTGGGGAAAATAAAGACATGAAAGCTGTGTGTGTGTGTGAGAGAGAGAGAGAGAGAGAGAGACATGTATCTGAGAGAATTGCCTCTGCAATTGTTGTCAGTTTAGATTGATTTCGGAGCCCGACTGCAAAAGGGATTGAGCTCAAGAGATTTTTGCTGGAATAGCCTCGGGAGATTTACCTTCAGCATCAACCGGTCCAATATTAACCCATTCTGACCTGAGATCAGATTCATACGAGGTTTCCACCGGACACACACTGGTCTGATTAACCCCATTCTGACCTGAGATCAGATTCTAAAAAATGTCAGTCGTTCTTCGATTTTTCAAAAATAGCAGACCTACAAGCTCGTAGCGCGCCACTCGGTGGCGCGCTATGAGCTTGTAGATCTGCTATTTTTCAATAGCTAAAACATAACATGATGCCGACACCAAAATTAGTTCCCGTTCAGAATGGGTTAACTTCTTGGTTCAGACACCGAAGAATAAGAAAGAGGGTCTTTCAGATGTATTTTGCAATTAAGGTGGCATAAAATGGCAAAATGTCATTCCTTAGTAGTGACATAATACAGTTTACCCAAGTTAAAATAGCGTGACGATAAAACCATTAGTCCTATGCTTGCGGTACCAGATTAATTTGAAATTAATCGCTCACGTGTGTGAAATTGACTGTCTAAAGTCAAACGTTGCCGGAGGATTTAACAACAGACGAATGCGTGACGGTGTTTGTGGATGAGAAGAGGCAGGGGGTTGTGTCCTTGTGTCGTTGCAGTGTAGCGACCCCTACTGGTCACCCAGGGGAGGGGGGGGGGGGGGGGTCCCTACATGATTTTGCGGGGGTCAAACCCAGCTGGACATAATTGGAAATGAATTTGCTAATCAGTTCCAGCATTGCTGCGTTTTCATACTATTACTATCTGTAATCCAGCGACCGCGTCCAGCCGCCAATCGCTTTCATTTATAGTATTGCTAGAGATGTATTATACCAGCTCAGTGGCCTTGTGGTTAGAGTGACCTCCGCCCTGAGACTGGGAGGTCGGGGTTCGATCCCCGGCCGGGTCGTACCAAAGACTCTATAAATGGGACCCAGTGCCTCCCTGCTTGACACTCAGCATCAAGGGTTGTCCCTGTGACATATACTAGCGTCATGTCCAGGGGGTGTACTTGTACATCAAGCTGCCTCACGCTACAGAAACAGGAGATAGGCTCCTGCCCCTATGGGCCTCATGGCTACAGAAACAGGAGATAGGCTCCTGCCCCTATGGCCCTCATGGCTACAGAAACAGGAGATAGGCTCCTGCCCCTATGGGCCTCATGGCTACAGAAACAGGAGATAGGCTCCAGCCCCTATGGGCCTCATGGCTACAGAAACAGGAGATAGGCTCCTGCCCCTATGGACCTCATGGCTACAGAAACAGGAGATAGGCTCCTGCCCCTATGGGCCTCATGGCTACAGAAACAGGAGATAGGCTCCTGCCCTATGGGCCTCATGGCTACAGAAACAGGAGATAGGCTCCTGCCCCTATGGGCCTCATAGCTACAGAAACGGGCGCTCAAGTACCACCAGTGGTACCGCCGGTACCAGTGGTTGGGAACCTCTGCAGGCTGGTCCCCTCCCTCCTACACATGAACAAGTACTGAGCAGAGAACACCACACACACACACACACACACACACACACACACACACACAGAGAGGACGGGTCATCACACTATGATGTATTGTGCACAGTGCAGCCTGTCTTGTGCACACTGACTGCAGTAGGCTATACTTCCACCTTCCACCCCCACCACTCCCCCACAAATATATATTTGAAATATCTAACATTCATTTCATGGTAGAAAAATCAATGGGGCGTGGATTGGGATGAAACCTTATATAGATACATCATAGATCACCGCATAAGTCCAAGATCCACATAACATGCAGTATAGCTCCGTTCCAGTGTGGATCTCCGGGTCACTTTGCACGTTAACAGAATGAATTCAGTTAATTGAATCAGTTAATCATAATTATATAGCCAGTAGTAGTAAAGTGCACGGCTCTATAGAGATGCCAATGTTGGTTAGTTAAAACCACTTTCACATGTTTGGGGCCATAAGTGTGTATAGCTTTTGTGGCGATTCTCCACATCACCCACACAATACAATACAGGATGGCATCCGAGCTGACCTGCAGCCTGCATGCACAGCACGTCTCCATTAAACAGCACATTCAGACACTTAATGGAGTCATAAAAGGCGAGTGAGTGTGTGAGAGAGAGAGAGAGAGAGAGAGAGAGAGAGAGAGAGAGAGAGAGAGAGAGAGAGAAAGAGAGAGAGAGAGAGAGATAGAATCAAAGAAGGATTTCTTAAAATGAAAAATAATGTAGCCCATGTGGGCAATGATAAAGAGCGACAATTTCATCCAGGCAGTACGTGGTCTGAGCCCTTTTTGAAATAGGACTAAACGGCTGATTTGCTTTGAAGGGCTTGAGCCAAGTGCGTTAGCTCAGTACAGACAGACCCATGGAGTAAGACAAGAGTCACGAAAACTCCGTTCACTTCATGTTCGCTTCAGTCCAATGGCAGCTCTCCTACATACATGTAGACTTCTATTGAGAATGGGGACTATTTGAGAAATTAGCATATTTCCATCGCTCAAAATTATAATTTATTTGTATATATCCTCTCTTCATAATGTAAATAATATCCCAAGCGGCACACTTTACTACTTCTTTCGATGGAAATAAGCAAACTAGCATAACACCCAATAGCCCCATTCAATTCCCATTCAATGCAATGCAATTCATTGAGGGCTTATGGTAGGGAAAATAGCCAATAAGGAGTTTTTGCACAAAAAAACACCTGGACCTCTTTGGTGGGGACGTAACAACTACAAAGAAAGGTAAGAAAGATAAGAAAGCATTCTAGCATGGAATTCTCCTTTAAAAGACTATCAGCGGAAGTGCGGGATTTTAGCGGAAGTATATCGCCGAAAGGGAATTACGTTGATGCTTTACAAATCAGTTTACATTACATCAGTGTTGTGATTGGTCGGGAAAATATCGTATCCGGGGGAAATATACATCGACGGATATCCGGAGGATACAACCGCCGATAGCTTCTCTGCCTTAGGTTGTGACCAGGCTTTACTTTATGCTTCTCTGTCTTACGTTGTGACCAGGCTTTACTTTATGCTTCTCTGCCTTACGTTGTGACCAGGCTTTACTTTATGCTTCTCTGCCTTACGTTGTGACCAGGCTTTACTTTATGCTTCTCTGCCTTACGTTGTGACCAGGCTTTACTTTATGCTTCTCTGTCTTACGTTGTGACCAGGCTTTACTTTATGCTTCTCTGCCTTACGTTGTGACCAGGCTTTACTTTATGCTTCTCTGCCTTACGTTGTGACCAGGCTTTACTTTATGCTTCTCTGCCTTACGTTGTGACCAGGCTTTACTTTATGCTTCTCTGCCTTACGTTGTGACCAGGCTTTACTTTATGCTTCTCTGTCTTACGTTGTGACCAGGCTTTACTTTATGCTTCTCTGCCTTACGTTGTGACCAGGCTTTACTTTATGCTTCTCTGCCTTACGTTGTGACCAGGCTTTACTTTATGCTTCTCTGCCTTACGTTGTGACCAGGCTTTACTTTATGCTTCTCTGCCTTACGTTGTGACCAGGCTTTACTTTATGCTTCTCTGCCTTACGTTGTGACCAGGCTTTACTTTATGCTTCTCTGCCTTACGTTGTGACCAGGCTTTACTTTATGCTTCTCTGCCTTACGTTGTGACCAGGCTTTACTTTATGCTTCTCTGCCTTACGTTGTGACCAGGCTTTACTTTATGCTTCTCTGCCTTACGTTGTGACCAGGCTTTTCTTTATGCTTCTCTGTCATACGTTGTGACCAGGCTTTTCTTTATGCTTCTCTGCCTTACGTTGTGACCAGGCTTTTCTTCATGCTTCTCTGCCTTACGTTGTGACCAGGCTTTTCTTTATGCTTCTCTGCCTTACGTTGTGACCAGGCTTTACTTTATGCTTCTCTGCCTTAGGTTGTGACCAGGCTTTTCTTTATGCTTCTCTGCCTTACGTTGTGACCAGGCTTTACTTTATGCTTCTCTGCCTTAGGTTGTGACCAGGCTTTACTTTATGCTTCTCTGCCTTAGGTTGTGACCAGGCTTTTCTTTATGCTTCTCTGTCTTACATTGTGACCAGGCTTTTCTTTATGTTTCTCTGCCTTAGGTTGTGACCAGGCTTTTCTTTTTGCAGATAAGTAAGACTGGGATCGAGGCTATAGGCAACAGCCCAGCTTTAATGATCCCTTTATTTTAGATTGTTTTGTAGTAATCGTACAACATAAACATTACAGAGACTTTAGTTGTCACTGTACAATACTTTAGAAACGGTTGTCATGTTGCACACATGCCTAAAATAGCTCTTATATTTGCGCCGCCCTCGTTGAAAACAATGTATTTCCAACTCCAGCTTTGTCTCAGTCCAGGCTGCATGAACAGCGTCTCGAGCGCTCGGTTTCTGCCCCCTCAATGTCGTAACTCTTCCATTAGAAGATGGCTTTGGCTCGATCAGTATAAACAAAAGTTGGCATCATAATAGTGCCCATTCACACTCCCTGGAGATGCCCCGGTGCCACGTCCCCAAATACATGTGTCTGCTCTTCTCTCCGCTTCCTTTTTAGCGGCCGGGGAACAAATTAAAATGTCCATTTGGGCGTCTGTTTTAATTTCTTACGGTGCTGTTTTTGTAGTTCCCGACACTACAATACTTGACAATAAAGTGTCGCTGTAGGATGAAGAAGAAACATAAAATGTAACAACGTGTAGGTTCTGTAATCACTCTGAATGCAGGAGTGCAATTCGCAGGGTGCAGAATCTGCAGATGCGTTCTTTAGCCATAAACAATAATGGCGGATTTGGCCAAGCCCGAAAAATACCACCCGTAGGCTTATCTGTGACTCAAAGAATAACATTGACTGCTGTTGGGGGTTATTCTGAATTTATAAAAGACACAAATCCATCCAACTATTCAGATTTTTAACTTTTCGCTAAGCTGCCACAGTGCTCCATATGTTGGGCTGTTGACAGTGGGATACTGGGTGGAATTAGGTGTAAATTGTTGAATATTTGTTTATTATCATTGGTGTGTTTCTTGAGTGTTATGTCTTTTACCCTGCTGTATCTACATATCTACAGTATTTTTGTCTCCACCAGCCGAAGGCTGAATGTGAATGTGTAAAAGTACACATTCAGGGCTTTCATTCAGTGTATAGGATGTATAGCATATTTTTGTTGTGTTCATTTCTATATCTGCCTGTCAATGTCTGTGAAATGCTATCTAAGGGGGTGGGGTAAGTGCTATGGGCCATGATGGAGTCTGAAAAGATGGGTTTTCAGACTACGGCGGAAGATTGGGAGTGATGCTGCAGTTCTGACTGCAACGGGAAGTGCATTCCACAGTGTTGCATACTATGCCCACTTCTGTGCCTCCAGATTCTGTCCAACATCCTGCAAATCCTTACACAGCGTCACCCGCCTTCTAATGAGGGCGCAAATTCCACAAAATCTCTCTTGGAAGAGCCACCCATCGACTACCGTAATCTAATATACGGCAACCTTCCCAAGGGTTTCTTCACTGGTCCGATCCAGAAGAACACACAGTTTACCAGCCAAAGCTACAGAGCTGACAATGAGGTTAAATATCTTCCCTTCTTCTCTGGTAGTCCTGCCTCAAAGCAGACCAGAGGTAGAAAGCTGTCGTTTCAACAAACTTCAATACAGTACCCCCCATGTTTGTGTTGATGTTGCCATTAGAGAATTACAGTAATCTTTCTATTGGTACAAATTGCTCGATTTGTTCAATACATAATATTATGTGATGATCACAAACAATGGATTAATAAACCTAAGGTTAAAGTTTGAGATGGTGTTTAAGAGGATATGCGGGACAGGCATCAGGTATTCTATAAAACCCACTTAAGGTTCAACTATATGAAATGTTACTTCCTAGAAAGACACATTTTCTTTTTAATGCCGTTCTCCTTTTTACACAGAAGCTGCAAAATTGAGAATATAACTCAGTTGCAGGACATTATCCTCATTGTCACAATATCAGTGCCTTTGAGTAGGCAGGCACGTAGTGCATAGAAAAGCGCTATAAAAAAAAAGCAATTCATTAAACAAGCAACACCCCCGGTGTTTTTAATCTGTCTGTCAAAGAGATTTTAGAGTTCTCTATAGATTAATTTAAGGACCACAACATGTTCTCTCAGACACATTCACGGTGACTTTTATATTCCCCATAAAGTAGTGTCTGTATTTCATTATGAGGAGATAAACTTTCTACAGTGGGACTGTAAGTTACGGTTACGGTACGTAACCTGCCGGTGTTTCCATTTCTGTGAACATACGGTAGTAACGGTACACATTCATTCAACCTTTAGTTATTGTCTCGGAAACACTGAGGGCACATTGAGGGCAAGCCAAAAAAGTATTACAATTCTATCTGGAGCCGCAAAATATGTTTGCTTTAATAAAGCAACCTTTAATTTAATTATTTGTGATTTTTCTGGTCTTTCAATGTTTGCTACGTATAGCAGTAAGCCAGCAGCATTGGGTGGTGAAAACAAACAAAGATGTCTTATAGCATTAATACATTATTTTTTCCCCCCCTTCATTCAATTTGTTTCTTATTTTTTATCTGCATGGTGTATATATATAGGCAACAGTGTTTTGCAATATCAAAATGAAAGAATAACTTTATGCCTATACTACAATAATACAGAGTAAAGAGCATGCAACGGCTCATAGAGTGGCTTATAATGATGCCTTGAGGTTATACTCTTACGTGTTCCTAGGTGGCACAGTGCCAGTCAGTTATTTACCTCTGTTGGTTTGCCCACATGCGATGCGTTATTAACCCATTCTGACCGGGCACCCGTTTTGGTGTTAGCATCATGTTATGCTTTAGCTATTGAAAAATAGCAGATCTACAAGCTCATAGCGCGCCACCGAGTGGCGCGCTACGAGCTTGTAGGTCTGCTATTTTTAAAAAATCGAAGAACGACTGACATTTTTTTAATCTGATCTCAGGTCAGAATGGGTTAATCGGACCAGTGTGTGGTCCAGTGGAAACCTCGTATGAATCTGATCTCAGGTCAGAATGGGTTAAGAAAACTCATGTACAAATTTATGCAACGCCTGGAGGTGTCTATAGTAACAGCATCATAGAGGCACTAACGAACCCTGTGAAGAGCTGTTCGCTTTTACCCCTTTTTCCATGTTGTTTGTCTTTTTTTTTTTTTTTTTGTACGTTGATCTTATGTGATATGGACTATTGTCTGAAATAAATTATTATATATATAATAATAAATTATGATTAAAAATAAAAAAACTCTTATTCCTTTTCATGCTTCTTTGCCCTAGCAACTGGGAGCCACGGGAGAGGGCCTATAAGAGCCACATAGAGCAGCAGGTTGCCTTAAACCCCTGAACAGTAATGACGCATTAAGATTTGATTTGTTTATTTTATTTATTAAGGTAGATCTGGTCCATAGCCTTAATCCACTTTGCACGGCAGCAAAGTGCATCAGGCTATATGGACCAGAGCTACCTTTCATCCTATTGCCCTGTATACGTTATCATAACTGTATATACCTTATCATACTCGCTCAACAAACACCCCAAAATATTATCCTCACATGCCCAGATAGACAAGTAGATATAATGTGACCAAATTTGACTGAGAGCCTGCCATCGCGCAAACTCCAGCTTTTCACCAGGAGAAACACATTTTTTTTTCAAAAAGGGTTAATAACACAGGCAGACTCTTCAGCGGTGGGCGAACGGTCTGCGGAGCGGTCTTGATACCGGAAGGTCGCTATAGTTCGTATCCCCGGACCGGCACGTTCAAATTATTACCACCGCTGAAGTGCCCTTTATGGACAAGGCATTGAACCCCTACCATGAAATGTTCTATGAGCAGGGCCTGGCTGTAAACAAGTTCTTCAGCTTAGTCCAGTTACCCTGGGTAAACATGGTAACGTTGCTTTCACATACTAGAGCATGTCTGAAATAAGTGTCAGAGCTGAAATTGTAAATATGAAATAAATGCTTAAACTTAACATTTTTAGTTTTTTATTAATTTCAGTTAACTAAAATGTATTTTTTATTATTCTAGTTCCATGGGGGTTGGGCCATATTGTGTGAAAAGTAAAAAAAATGAAAACAATAAGGCGAATGTATGCATGATTGCAAACTATAGACTGTGGTGCTTGCTGAAGTGTTCCATTAGTGAATAGACTGTGGTGCTTTGCTGAAGTGTTCCATTAGTGAATAGACTGTGGTGCTTGCTGAAGTGTTCCACCAGTGAATAGACTGTGGTGCTTTGCTGAAGTGTTCTACCAGTGAATAGACTGTGGTGCTTGCTGAAGTGTTCCACCAGTGAATAGACTGTGGTGCTTTGCTGAAGTGTTCCATCAGTGAATAGACTGTGGTGCTTTGCTGAAGTGTTCCATCAGTGAATAGACTGTGGTGCTTGCTGAAGTGTTCCATCAGTGAATAGACTGTGGTGCTTTGCTGAAGTGTTTCACCAGTGAATAGACTGTGGTGCTTGCTGAAGTGTTCCATCAGTGAATAGACTGTGGTGCTTGCTGAAGTGTTCCATTAGTGAATAGACTGTGGTGCTTGCTGAAGTGTTCTACCAGTGAATAGACTGTGGTGCTTGCTGAAGTGTTCTACCAGTGAATAGACTGTGGTGCTTGCTGAAGTGTTCCACCAGTGAATAGACTGTGGTGCTTTGCTGAAGTGTTCCACCAGTGAATAGACTGTGGTGCTTGCTGAAGTGTTCCACCAGTGAATAGACTGTGGTGCTTTGCTGAAGTGTTCCACCAGTGAATAGACTGTGGTGCTTTGCTGAAGTGTTTCACCAGTGAATAGACTGTGGTGCTTGCTGAAGTGTTCCATTAGTGAATAGACTGTGGTGCTTGCTGAAGTGTTCTACCAGTGAATAGACTGTGGTGCTTTGCTGAAGTGTTTCACCAGTGAATAGACTGTGGTGCTTGCTGAAGTGTTCCATTAGTGAATAGACTGTGGTGCTTTGCTGAAGTGTTCCATCAGTGAATAGACTGTGGTGCTTTGCTGAAGTGTTTCACCAGTGAATAGACTGTGGTGCTTGCTGAAGTGTTCCACCAGTGAATAGACTGTGGTGCTTTGCTGAAGTGTTCCATTAGTGAATAGACTGTGGTGCTTGCTGAAGTGTTCTACCAGTGAATAGACTGTGGTGCTTGCTGAAGTGTTCTACCAGTGAATAGACTGTGGTGCTTGCTGAAGTGTTCTACCAGTGAATAGACTGTGGTGCTTTGCTGAAGTGTTCCATCAGTGAATAGACTGTGGTGCTTGCTGAAGTGTTCTACCAGTGAATAGACTGTGGTGCTTGCTGAAGTGTTCTACCAGTGAATAGACTGTGGTGCTTGCTGAAGTGTTCCACCAGTGAATAGACTGTGGTGCTTGCTGAAGTGTTCCACCAGTGAATAGACTGTGGTGCTTTGCTGAAGTGTTCCACCAGTGAATAGACTGTGGTGCTTTGCTGAAGTGTTTCACCAGTGAATAGACTGTGGTGCTTTGCTGAAGTGTTCCACCAGTGAATAGACTGTGGTGCTTTGCTGAAGTGTTCCACCAGTGAATAGACTGTGGTGCTTTGCTGAAGTGTTTCACCAGTGAATAGACTGTGGTGCTTTGCTGAAGTGTTCCACCAGTGAATAGACTGTGGTGCTTTGCTGAAGTGTTTCACCAGTGAATAGACTGTGGTGCTTGCTGAAGTGTTCCATTAGTGAATAGACTGTGGTGCTTTGCTGAAGTGTTCCATCAGTGAATAGACTGTGGTGCTTTGCTGAAGTGTTTCACCAGTGAATAGACTGTGGTGCTTTGCTGAAGTGTTTCACCAGTGAATAGACTGTGGTGCTTTGCTGAAGTGTTCCACCAGTGAATAGACTGTGGTGCTTTGCTGAAGTGTTTCACCAGTGAATAGACTGTGGTGCTTGCTGAAGTGTTCCACCAGTGAATTACCTCAGCTCGTCTTTTAGCTGGAGGGCTTCCAACGAACACATAGAGTGTGACTTCCAATTAGTTTCCAGGAGATTTACCCCATGAAACTGTTAAGTTGTGTTTAAAGAGGTTCACAAAGTAATGGACTTTAAATTAATGTTATGTGTTATGTGAATGTGGTGTGTTAACATGCCTAGTCTCTAGCTTTCAATGTACACATACAGTAAAGAAATGTTTAAGTATATGTTGCTTAAATGAGAATGGTGAAGAAATATATGAGTTACCAAAGATAGTGAACACATTTGTCATGTGGTACAAGATAAATACCGTGAGACGCCCCTCACTTCACACACGAGTGTGATTTTTTTGTGTGACACATTCTGAGTGTGTGATGTGACTGTATAGTTCCAGAAAGACATAAAAATGGATCTGCTGGGTGTATGCGTGCGTGCCTAATTGCGTTTGTGCGTGCATGTGTGATTGTGCGTGCGTGCGTGCATGAGCACTACCCACCAAAAATGTAACACTCCGAGTTAAATTCAACATTTTAATGTGTACACATGGGTGGCTCTCCGTGTATATATATATTGGCATGCCTCCATCGTTTCCTCCTCTCTGACATTTAACGCATTCTGACCTGAGATCAGATTCATACGAGGTTTCCACTGGACACACACTGGTCTGATTAACCCATTCTGACCTGAGATCAGATTCTAAAAATGTCAGTCGCTCTTTGATTTTTCAAAAATAGCATACCTACAAGCTCGTAGCGCGCCACTCGGTGGCGCGCTATGAGCTTGTAGATCTGCTATTTTTCAATAGCTAAAGCATAACATGATGCTACTAACACCAAAATGGGTTCCCGTTCAGAACGGGTTAAAGCAGGCTAATCCCTACTTCTCCGTCAGCAGGTCATGACTGAATGACAGCATCTGATATTTTAGGCATACTGATTCCCATTGTTTCAGTCATGGAATCCGAATGAGTATGCCTTAAATGTCAGCGTCAGAGAGAGAACAGTGGAGGCATGCCAGTTCAGAGCCTGCCTCCCTGTGTAGCCGCGTATAAAGAGCGCTGTCAATTGAATAACACTTAACACCGAGGAAGAGATATGTCTCCCGGGTAACAGCCTACAGCCGCGCGCGGGTCAGGCGTTTCCATAAATTACAAGGGATTGTGTTGACTTGTGTGCAGGACTTGCATAAGCTGAGGACAGAATATAAAATATGTATACAAATATATAAATATGTGTAGCCAAGTTAAATTAGTGTGCAAATATGGATCCATTTGGTTACAGTACAGTATAGGCTATACACTCTCAGAGAGAAGTCTGGTTTTATCGTGAGGATCTTGTGACATTTATCAAATACGCTCTAGCTACTGTCAAGGGATTTAGCAAAAAAAGGAACCTACAGTAATGATAACGGTGAAAGCTGCCTGTGTGTGCAGTCTGCTTCAAAGTCAACCATTCCATTGTTGAGGACTATACAGACAAGTCACCATATGTATATATATATATATATATATATACAGTGAAATCCTAAGTGTTCTTTTAAATCAGCAAAGTGTACATTTGTATACTCTCCTTGGAGATAAATTAACACCCATGTTTTTATGGGTCCCTTGCTTCCATTTGTACATTCTTAAGAGTTATAATAACAATCAAGGATTTTGCGATATATTCGATTCACAGCCAAATGACTCTAAAAATGTAGTTGCTGCTTGAGTGGAACATAAAAGTAAGACTTTAACCCATTTAGGCCTGACGTCGAAAACTAAAGATTTAAATAAAATCACAAATTTTGACAATTAACAATTTTCAAAATTACAATTTTCTGAAACGCCTCATGTTTCTGTATCAGTGGTTCTCAATATTTCATGTCAAGGACCTCCAAACATTATCTGTATTTGGCCGCCGACCCCCATCTGAAAATATGTTGTTCCAGGGACCCCCTAAATATGTTGTTCCAGGGACCCCCTAAATATGTTGTTCCAGGGACCCCCTAAATATGTTGTTCCAGGGACCCCCTAAATATGTTGTTCCAGGGACCCCCTAAATATGTTGTTCCAGGGACCCCCTAAATATGTTGTTCCAGGGACCCCCTAAATATGTTGTTTCAGGGACCCCCTAAATATGTTGTTCCAGGGACCCCTAAATATGTTGTTCCAGGGACCCCCTAAATATGTTGTTCCAGGCCCCCCCTAAATATGTTGTTCCAGGGACCCCCTAAATATGTTGTTCCAGGGACCCCCTAAATATGTTGTTCCAGGGACCCCCTAAATATGTTGTTCCAGAGACCCCCTAAATATGTTGTTCCAGGGACCCCCTAAATATGTTGTTCCAGAGACCCCCTAAATATGTTGTTCCAGGGACCCCCTAAATATGTTGTTCCAGGGACCCCCTAAATATGTTGTTCCAGGGACCCCCTAAATATGTTGTTCCAGAGACCCCCTAAATATGTTGTTCCAGGGACCCCCTAAATATGTTGTTCCAGGGACCCCCTAAATATGTTGTTCCAGAGACCCCGGCCCTAACCTGACTTCGCCAGATTGCAGCAGTATTGAGATCACCAGAACTCAACTCAGAAGCAAACATTTGAGTTAAAAACGTTCGCTCTGATAGAATAATATTCAAAGATTTGCGCCACATTTTCACGGCTTTTTTGAAAATAGCAGCTCTACAAGCTCGTAGCGCGGCACCGAGTGCCGCGCTACGAGCTTGTAGATCTGCTATTTTTCACCAGCTAAACGTATAACATGATGCTTACAACACCCAAAAGGGGTTCCCGCCCAGAATGGGTCAAAGAGTGTGATAATAACATTACAGAGAAAGTGATGTATATTTATTATTCTGACCATAAAGCCATCAGCCTTTAATTCATTTAAATAATGCTATTTATTTACTTCTGATTTCTGCTGTTGTTAATACAATAACCAGAACTGGTATACGCTGTTTAAAGTGACTAACTGAGCGTGACTGTCAGAAGGGAGGAAGCAAAACATGGACTGCACAGCAAAACATGGACTGCACAACAAAACATGGACTGGACTGCACAGCAAATGTTGAATGTTCAGATTCCGAAACAACATAAATCACTGGTTCTCAGAGAGCGGTCCGGCAGGGACCCCCAGGGGTCCTTGATGGGGTTCTACAGGTTCCCCCGATATTAAGTGATTGATACTTAATTTAACCCTGAGTTAAATTACCACTACGGATGGCACAGGTATAAATTGAGGTGTGAGTTCTAACTGCAGAGATGCTGTTCTAATATCACTAATTTACATTAATAACAGTAGTTTTAACCCCGTTTACTGAACACACACATAAAATACATGAATGCTGTAAGGTAGACAGACAGTAGCCATGCTATAAATGAGTGCAATGCAGATCTAATTTAGGATTAGGTCAAAGTGTGCAGAACAAACCAGGGAGGAAAGGTTTGGGTAAAGGACGACTGAAACTGAAAGGTTTGGGTAATAAAGGACGACTGAAACTGAAAAAGGGTATTCAAGGTTTTATCCGAGAAAGCAAAGCAGAGAACTGCAGTGTCTCTAATATACCTCACTTGATTGCTTTAATCTCTTACATATGTTGATTGGGTCGATCGTCATCAGTGCGTTACTTGATTGGTTAAGCTTCCAATTCTATACACTTAATTGCTTCATCATGGAAGGAATGTTCTTCCTTTTTGAGTGGTGCAACCACTCCTACAACCAGCAATGTCCGTGTATATGTGGTCATGTACCCATGTGGCCATGAGCACCAGTATATGACTATATATGTATATCCCTAATGTATATCCCTATGTATATGACCAGTAGGGGGCGCCAGAAACAGAGAGAGTGATAGTGCTGCAATGTTGCCTGCTAATGAGAGAGAGAGAGAGAGAGAGAGAGAGGTGGGGGGGGGGGGGGGGGGGGGAGCTGCACCACTCAGTTCACACGGGTGTGATTTTTAACTTGTCAAACAGAAAAGCTTTGGTGTTTTAAAGCATTATGTTATACTTTAGCTAAAAAAATCGTGAAAATGTGTTTACAAAGTAAACATTTTAACTCAAATCTTTGCTTCTGGGAGGGGGGTTCCCCTGGAACAACATATTTTCAGATGGGGGTCGGCGGCCACAATTACATGTAATTTTTGGGGTCCGCGACATGAAATATTGAGAACCACTGATTTTTCAAAAAAATTGTCGTCATTTAGAGAAGACATTTTTTTTTATTTCGATGTCAGGCCAACAAAACACTTTACTGTAGGTGAAGTAGCTGCAGCTGAATATAGTATCAAAGGCGAACAAAAGAAAAGTAGCAAAACGGCACATTCCAAACTCTGTGACGCATCCAAACTCTTCACTGTGAGCTTTCTGTCACTTGACAAGTTGACCTTTGTATTTATTCTCCAAAGACATCGAGGTTATATTCATACTCGTCGTCGAGATCTCCTTAACCCATTCAGGCCTGAAAAAAATGTCTTCTGAATCCTTAGTTTCCTGAAATACCTAATGTTTCTATAGGCCTATATATCACTCAATATTTCATGTCAAGGACCCCAAAAATGTATCTGTAATTGGCCTCCGAGACCCACCCCCCCCCCCCCCCCCCCCCCCATCTGAAAATGGTTCCAGGGACCTCCTCCAGAAGCAAAGATTTAAAAAGATTCGAGTTAAAAACATTCGTTCTGAAAAAAAATATTCCAAATTTGAGACACATTTTCACGATTTTTCAAAAATAGCAGACCTACAAGCTCGTAGCGCGCCACTCGGTGTAGATCTGCTATTTTTCAATAGCTAAAGCATAGCATAATGACGAACACCAAAAGGGTTCTCTCGTCCCAAATGGGTTAAGCCTTCTTCAGGTTTCTGAAAAACTATTTATAATTCCTGTATTAATTAACTTATCCTCACTGTCGGGTGGAAACCTCGTCTTGTCTAAACAGTTTTTGATTATTATTTTTAACCCTCTAAGACCAGCATTAATTTCTACTTGCAAAAAATAGATTTCAACCTTACTACTACTTTGTACTACTAGGACTAAGACTAAAAAATATGTTAAAAAAAATCGGCATGGAACAAGCTCCCACTGTACCTTCGACAGGCAGCCTCTGTAGTTTAACAAACTCCCACTGTACCTTCGACAGGCAGCCTCTGTAGTTTAACAAACCCCCACTGTACCTTCGACAGGCAGCCTCTGTAGACATTTTGAAAGCTCAGCTCAAGACCCACTTCTACAACATTGCTTTTAATTGATCTTTTATTTTTTATTATTCATGTCCTCACTGTATTGCATTACTGCTTGTTTTTTAATGTCGTTGCCTTGCTTTTCTTTTATTCTCCATTTTTCTGTAAAGCACTTTGAGCTGCATTTCATGTCATGAAAGGTGCTATACAAATAAAGTTTTATTATTATTATTATTATATAATTATATAATTATATAATAAATTTATAATTTACATTTGGGGGATATCTTTCACAATAATGAATAAAACATGTTCTAGACATTCTAATGATCACAAAAAAACATATATTACAATTATTTTACCTACTTTTATTAGGGTAAAGGTCAAAAGTGCAAAAATTCAAAATTGCACAGAGTCCAGACATTTTTTATTTGTGTGAATTTCAGCCTCTGTGGGGGGTATTTATATGCAAATATCATGACCAATGGCATTGAAATGGCATTGCAATGAACATCACTGATGACGTTTAGGTGAAAAAAGAACAGAAGAAAATAATAATAATAATTAAGTAATGAATTAAAATATAATTGTTGCTATAAAGCAACGCTGGGTCTTAGAGGGTTAAAGCGTTTTAAAATAGTGACAATTAGCCGATCTACACGACAACGCAATGCATATAGCGACGCGTTGTGAGTGAGCTTGTAGATCTGCTATTTTTTCACAACTTTTTTGTGACACTACTACTAGGGCATTCATTTACGAAAAATAAGTTGAAAAGTGGTGATACAAGCTTTCTGCCAGACAGCAACGATATGTAATTAAAAACCATGAATTTGCATAGAATATTTTCTCTGTATATGAGGCATTTATCACTGGTTTAACATACAGTCCTACGATATTTTTAGTTTCTTTGATTAACAATTCTGACATACCCAGCTAACATTTCCCCGCTAGCTACCGCCTCCCGCTGTCGCCTTCACAGCGTAGCACGCCCGGGCTGGCTTGGTCTTCCCCCCGCTGTCCGCGCGTCAAACGAGCGCGATCAGTTACTTTTTAATGCCTCGTGAATTTACAGCGATTTACAGTCCCTCCTCACGCTGACGTAAGGCTTGCCTCCCCCGCCCGTCTCTCTCTCTCTCTCAGACAAGGATGTGCATTATATGTATAAAATACATAATTTTTTAACTATTGAATATAATTAAGTGGATTCTTCTTCTACTTCTTCTTCTTGCGGTTATATTTATTATTATTATTATTGTTGTTGTTATTAATAATAATAATAATAATATGTACCTGCAGACTAGTGATTGTAACTTTAGTTCAGGCTAGCCTACCTAGCCTGGAGCCGAGGCTTTACCCGGCATGCATTGCAGTGTTGTTGTTTTTGTTGAATCGACGTACGGGGGTGGAGGCAGTCGCAGAAGACAAGACTCTCCAACAAATGCTTATATTAGTTCTTACACAGTTTTTCTCCGGAGAAATTCAGTTGAAAGGTCAGTGTATTTTTATATCCGATATCTACCGTGTGTAGTGTAATTGCACGTGTTAAAATCGTTTCGATCTTTATCTGTGTATGTTTCCCTCTAGCTAGCTAGCCTAGCTACCTGGGCAATCTATTGTTTGGACGAGGGGATAAGGTTAGCATTAGCAAACGTATAACTCATGCTATTTTAACAGGTAACTTCTTATTGTGTTGATAAGTCCTTAAACACAATTATTCGAATTAGATAAGATTTGATACGTTGCTTGTGTAGACTACATAAACAGCATTTAGCTGTAAATCACATTTTTTGTCATTCTTTGTTTTAGAACTTCTCCTATGGTACCACATCAATACAGCATGGGGTCTGTGTGTATGTGGGGTCTGCAAGGCTAAATCTTCGTCAAATGTCTGTCTTGCAAATGTAAAAAATATCACATAGTAGGCTAATGTTTAAAACAGACTTTTTTTGTTATTCTATTATAGGTGCAGATGCAGTGACCAAAATGAGCATTGCCATGCAGGTACGTTCTTCTGAGCCATTTCTTTTACTCTTCTCTCTGTTGTCTCCTCTAAAGGAACTTTGCTAGGCCACAATTGCAAATAAAGATTTGTCTAATTACAACACATTTTGATTTAATTTTTGTCATTTTAGTCATTTTGTTGTTTTATTCTAAGCCTGATTTTTACACTTGGTTGCATGCTGAATATAGCTGGTCTACAAGCTCGCAGCACATTGTGTGCTTGTAGATCTTCTGTTTTCATCAAATTGATTTTTATGTACATACAATGTTTACCATTTTGTTGTTACTGTGATTTCAGACACAGGACTTGGATCTGTTGGGCGTACAAACGGTAAGAACATTTCTACCACTGAATTAAGGTTGCATGCTACAAGCTCTCTTGCCTCAAGTTTGCTGTTACATTTGAAAGAAATTTGACTTGAATTTGATTTCATTTTACAGACAAGGTGACATGCTGTACAGAGCTGAGACATCGTTCTTTAATTTAAGGTAATTGTTCATTTTACCAAGGACAGAAAATTGGCACCCAACAATGTGTAACTGTGTACCATTGTTACCATCATAACATTTTAAATGACTGAGGTGTATTATGATGAGTACTGTGGCACTCTGTGCCACACTATGAGCTTGTAGATCTGCTATTTTTCAACAGATAACAGCTTTTTAAAAGTGATGGTAGGTAGGCCTATGATTAAGGTGAAAATAATTTATTTAATTAATTCTGTGATTTCAGACGAACTTTCGCTGGAGGAAGACCTATCGACTTCAAATGCAACCTCTGCTGGAAAGGCTACCACCAGTCGGGTTTCCCTGACCCTCTACTATACGCAACATCCAGACCTCAAGGAACGCACCCAGCTTTCCGTGCTCGGACATACAGACATGGGGACATACATACATTGCTACGCTCAGAAACTCCTGACTCCACTCAGAAGAGAATTGGTGTTTTAAAGACTTAAGCACTTACACTTGAGAACTGATGTCTTCTAAATCCTCACAGATTTTAGTTAAAACATTTGCTGCAAAATAATATATATTTACAGATTTGTGCCACATTTTCACGATGTTTCAAAATTAGCAAATCTACAAACTCGTTTTCAACAGCTTACAGCTTTTTAAATAATGGTTAAAGTGGCTAAAACCAGGGGATCTTGGACTTCAGTGACAGGGACCTGGGGTCTGAGAGCCGGAGACGTTGGACAGGGTGCATTTTGGAACTTCTGCTGGCGGCCACCACCAGTCAGGCTTCATAAAGGAAGGAAACGGACAGGCACGGCAGGCAGCTCATCAAATGGTGGTCCGTGGCTCAAATGCTGAATAACTTTGGCATGAAAAGGGTTCAAACCCACCGCTATAGGGGTTTCCTTGAATTTCTTGAATGTATGCTGCACGATTTCTTGCTCAAAAGGTGAATCTCGATTGTGTGTTCTGTTTATTGCTGTGTAACTGTTATTGCAACATTACTGGGCCTACATAACTAACTCCACACAGAATAGACTTGGTGTTTTATAGAAATTAAACTTGAACTGATTCCACAAAATGTCTTCTAAATCCTCGCAGATTTTAGTTAAAACGTTCACTGTGTTTGGGCCACATTTTAGTATTAGCAAATCTACAAGCTTGTGAGCTTGTAAATCTGCCAACAATCTAACAGCTTTTAAAATTATGGTTAAAGTGTTTGAATGGTATGACTGTTTTCTGAAAAGCCTAGATGTTTCTGTATCATTGGTGTTCAAACGATTTACTCCAATCTGAAAATATGTTGTTCCAGGGACCGCGCTACGAGCTTGTAGGTCTGCTATTTAGTTTTATCCTGAAAATGTGCAAATCTTTGAATATATATTGTTTCAGAGCAAACGTTTTTAAACTCATCTTTGCTTCTGGGTAGTCCCTGGAACAACATATTTTCAGATACTGTAGGTGTCTGCGGCCAATTTCATAATATTTCTGGGGTCCTTGACATAACATAATTTGAGAACCACTAATATAGAAACATAGGTTTTTCAGAAAACTGTGGAAATGTGGACACAATCTTATCCAACATGTTCTGGTGGTTTCAGGAAAGTTGGTGTTTTATAGATTTTAGAAGCCAGTGGTTCTCAGAGTGGTCTTAAAGTGCATTCTCAGCAAAATGACATAAAAATCAACCACTTGTATTCTAAACTTGGTTGTTTACATATTTTTTCTATGTGCCTAAATGATTTCATTGTAACCTTTTTTTTTCCTAATAAAGAAACAAAATTAAGTATACATTTGCTGCTTTATTATGTTTCTATAAATATGTGGGAGGGAGGTGAGCATGGGGGAGGATCGAGGATATATGGGGGGGGGGGGGGGTGTCATAAGACAGCTCCACGCTGTCCTGCTGCTGCCGTCGTAGCTGACGTTCGAGTCGCGGCAGAGAAGCGGGGCGCCGGCTACACGCGCGTCGGCGCGCACGGCACACGCTGATCAAGAACGACGCGGCCACATCGTGCGACGCGCCCGGCGGAGGACACGATCGGCGGCGCGCGGCGACCGCCTCCCGCAGGCGGCGCGCCATAACTTGCTAGCTGGGTAGTACTCATGTGGCAATTTCCATTGCCTAATTTTAAGATTGCTAAACTCCCCTTAATTGTTTCATTATTATTAATGATGTATAACTGATATATAACTGCATAATGAGTACTTTAACTTTTAGTACATTTTGATGCCAGTACTCAAGATTTTGAATACAATACTTATACTTATTCTATTCCTATAGAGCGCAGCAGTCCCGCCCCCTTTCAGAAAAGCGAGTGGCCCAGGAAATGAAACCCCAATGCATTTTTCCATCGGCACTTCGAATATAATTTATTTAAAGACGGTTACGCCGCTGACAAAGCCAATTCGGATCATGACAAATCATGACAACGAACACAATGTTTTGGGGCCGATCAAATCATTAGAAAGAAGAAAATAAAGGCAGGAGACACAACACTATTTGTTTTGTTTTTCGTCTTATAAATTATTTGATCGGCCCCAAACATTGTGTTCATTGTCATGATTTGTCATGATCCGAATTGGCTTTGTCCGCGGCGTAACCGTCTTTAAATAAATTATATTCGAAGTGCCGATAGAAAAATGCATTGGGGTTTCATTTCCTGGGCCACTCGCTTTTCTGAGAGGGGGCGGGACTGCTGCGCTCTATACCACTCATTAACCATGGATCTCCGAGTGATCACTTTAGACCATCATGCTCCTGCATGCCTCAGAGAGTGAACCACTTTGGCTGCGTTTTCTTCTTACAGAAGGTCCTGTTGGACTGCCTTTAGCCTCAGCCAGGAGTTCATTAACTGACAATGAGGATAATGGAGACAGCGGGATTCAAGGGCTTTTTGTGCCAACGTTTCCGTCTAAAGTAGTAGGCTGCCTTTATACTGTATATTCTAGATAATGTTAGAATAGGAAAATGTATCCTTGTCATGCAGTCACTCACCTTTATTTATTTAACCTGGTTATATCACAGTAGGGAAGTTTACTGTTTGTTTGATTGATTGATTGATTGATTGATTGATTTATTAAAGGTATATTCAGTGATTTCACTTAATTCAAATATCACTTATTTTTTTTGTTTTGTTGTGATAGTCCTCTCTACTATAGAGTGTGCTGACCATATAAGGAGTTCCTCCCTGTCCCCAGTTAACCCCTGGGGGTCAAAAAACCCAGCCAAAAACGAAACCTAAGGTTTTTTTGAGTGAAATCACTGAATATACCTTTAACAGTTTGCAGAATTACAGTACATTTTATTTTTATATAATTAATATATTATATTATATTTAATTAAGTACAGCTCAATACAAAGACTGTTAACTGTGAGTGGTGACGACACCATAAAGCATTACACTTGTTTACAAGAGGGTCCACCATGTTCAATTCATCAAAACATTTAGAGACGTATATGAATATACAAAAGGAAATATAGTCAAAAGGAAATCATCATAGGAGGTAAAAAGGGAAAAGAAACATATAGTGAGGGGGAACAGGGGTGGGTGGGGGATTCAGATTTTATGGGGGCCAGTTTTGAATTGCAGCCGTCCGTATAGGTGCCCTTTGAGAGCAGTTTTGAAGGATTTGCATGTCTTAATGACTGTTGGTAGGGCGTTCCACATTTTGGTGGCATAGGAGCATGACCTACTCTACGCTAATGTATTTGATGCCTTAACAAGCAGGATGTGTTTTAGAGGGACACACTAGCCCCTCCTATACACAGCAAACGCCATTTGACAATGAAGGGAAAATCTACGTCATATTGTCTCGTTAATGTTTGTTTTACATCACCATTAAATCACCTAATCAACATGAGTTAGACTTTAATATATTAGCGCCCCTCAGTTCACACGGGTGTGATTTTTTAAATGTGTTTATATTATTAGTTTAAAGTTATTTCTTTATTTATTATTACCCTTATTATATTCATTTTCATTATGCAGTATGTATTATTTTAATGTGCAAATAAACTAAACTAAACACTAAATGTTGTTGACATCAAAAGTCATCATTGATACAAGACCCCACTCACTTTACACAAGTGTGATCTATTGCATTTGTATTGCAACTATTTAAATTCAATCTGACTTGCCTATAAGCCTGCAGTGCAGATACCGTGTTACTGTACATAATTTCTTTCAGAATGGACAAAATTATTATAATTTTTCAATACAGAATGATATCATATCGACATCGGTAATATCGGTTATCGGCCACAAGTAGCGAAGAAGCGAACGCAGCTCGTACATATTTGGGGTTTTTTAAGATTTTGTTTTAAGTTAAGTTTTTAAGATTTTTTTTAGAGTGTGTATGTGACTATGTGTGCGTGTGTGTGTGTGTGTGTGTGTGTGTGTGTGTGTGTGTGTTTTTGTGTGTGATACAGCTTCGCCCTCTGGTGGCGGGCAGGTGATGTTACAGCGTGACAGAAAGACAGACACACAGACAGACAGACATGTTCTGCTAGGTCTCTCAGTGCGTTCGCAATAACAGCAATTAATTATATCGGATATCGATATCGGCCAAAATGTCTCATCGGCACATCCCTATACTTCCCAGTAGTGTGCAGATGTGTTCCGTTCATATAATTCTGTGTACAAAGAGGCTCTACTGTACGCACACCAGAGTCCTTGTGGTGGTGCCGACACACGGGAGAAAACTGTAGAGGAGATCTTGAATAAACAAGAAGGTGGCCGGCCGCACACACACACCGATAGCCAGAGTACCAATATCGTATTAGGACAGCAGGTACAGTAAGATGGATATTCCTGTCTTATACCTGCTGTCCTAATAAATATTGGTACTCTAGAGCTATTGGTGTGCGGCCTGCACCTTCTTGTTTATCCCATTCTGACCGGGAACCCGTTTCGGTGTTAGCATCATGTTATGCTT
The DNA here is from genome assembly GCF_963924005.1 of Protomyctophum bolini. NCBI lineage: Eukaryota > Metazoa > Chordata > Actinopteri > Myctophiformes > Myctophidae > Protomyctophum > Protomyctophum bolini. The sequence continues at coordinate 2,641,258 of NC_137862.1, read as the reverse complement.
TAGCTATTGAAAAATAGCAGATCTACAAGCTCATAGCGCGCCACCGAGTGGCGCGCTACGAGCTTGTAGGTCTGCTATTTTTGAAAAATCGAAGAACGACTGACATTTCTAGAATCTGATCTCAGGTCAGAGTGGGTTGATCAGACCAGTTGTGTGTCCAGTGGAAACCTCGTATGAATCTGATCTCAGGTCAGAATGGGTTATTCAAGATCTCCTCTACTGTTCATATAATTCCCCATATTTATACAGTATGCAGCCTGCTGTAGAAAGTCACATTACTCGACCAACAACGTGCTCTGTTGCATTACACGGATCTGTGTTGAATACAGTCTGCATACCTTTTAACCCATTCTGACCTGAGATCAGATTCATACGAGGTTTCCACTGGACACACACACTGGTCTGATTAACCCATTCTGACCTGAGATCAGATTCTAAAAAATGTCACAGTCGTTCTTCGATTTTTCAAAAATAGCAGACCTACAAGCTCGTAGCTATGAGCTTGTAGATCTGCTATTTTTCAATAGCTAAAGCATAACATGATGCTAACACCAAAATGGGTTCCCGTTCAGAATGGGTTAAAGTGACAGCTTTTCAGCGTGCAGTAATCATGGCTTCCGCGCTACAATGAGCATCTACAGTACGGTGCTAAATAAATTGCTCTCCTGTGCCTGGAATTGCAGGGCAGATGAGAGCCCATTAATGTCCATGTGCTTCAAATATGCAGCACCCGTATCCGCACGTATTTATTTCTAATACAACCTTCTTTGTCAGAGTTGACGTGCAGCAATTTGCACTGCGAGGCCTTGGTGGTGGTACAGTATACCGTAGAAGCAGCCTTTAACCCATTTAGGCCTGGGAAAAAAAGTCTGAAATACCTATGTTTCTAGGCCTATATACCTCAATATTTCATGTCAAGGACCCCAAAAATTATCTGTAATTGGCCTCCGACCCCCGTCTGAAAATATGTTGTTCCAGGGACCTCCCCAGAAGCAAAGATTTGAGTTAAAAACGTTTGTTCTGAATAAATATATTCAAAATCTGAGGCACATTTTCACGGTTTTTCAAAAATAGCAGACCTACAAGCTCGTAGCGCGCCACTCGGTGGCGCGCTATGAGCTTGTAGATCTGCTATTTTTCAATAGCTAAATTATACCAATGTTTAAAACACCAAAAGGGGTTCCCGTACAGAATGGGTTAACGCTACACAAACTGTGCTGTTGCAAAACTGCACACCTACGGTAGTTGACATTGTTGATTTTCTTTGATGACTTTGGGCTCGGGGCTCCAGGGGTGGACACTAGTGTGCCACCGCCACCAGACACTGACCGTACACTAGGTCCCCTTCTGGGGGCGACCACCGACCAACGATAGCCAGAATGATGGAGAGCTACACTTAGTAAAAGCTGTGTGTGTGTGTGTGTGTGTGTGTGTGTGTGTGTGTGTGTGTGTGTGTGTGTGTGTGTGTGTGTGTGTGTGTGTGTGTGTGTGCGTGTGCGTGCATAACTGCGTATGTGTGTTGATGTGTGTGTGTAATGTGTATGTGTGACAGGGAAAGAAGGAGAGAGTGCTCAGAGGAGCCCTTATTCTGGCGTGTGTGTGTGTGTGTGTGTGTGTGTGTGTGTGTGTGTGTGTGTGTGTGTGTGTGTGAGGGTGCAGTCTCTGACAGGGATGAATATATCATCGCCTGCCCTTTTGGTCAGCAGCCATCAGAGACCGGAGCAGATGGAACTGATGGTGCGTTTCCTACAGAGCTTTTATACTGTGGGTTTTTACAGGCCCTGATGTGCTGCTGCTTTGTATGTATGGTAGTTTTTATACTCTGCTTTTTGCTAATGCATTTAGCAATACATACAGTAGAGCAATTATGTGTTAACCCATTTTGCGCGGGAAACCCCTTTTGGTGTTTTAAGCGTTACGTTATACTTTAGCTATTGAAAAATAGCAGATCTACAAGCTCGTAGCGCGCCACCGAGTGGCGCGCTACGAGCTTGTATAGGTCTGCTATTTATTTTGTTTAATCGTGAAAATGTATGCCTCAAATTTGGATTTTTTTTTTTTTTCAGAACGAATGTTTTTAACTCAAATCTTTTGCTTCTTGGAGAGGTCCCTGGAACAACATATTTTCAGACGGGGGTCTCGGAGGCCAATTACAGATCATTGTTGGGGTCCTCGACATGAAATATTGAGTGATTATAGGCCTATAGAAACATTAGGTATTTCAGAAAACTGTCAGGATTTAGAAGAAGGACTAAATGGGTTAATTATGTCAGTTCAATTATTGCATTCAAAGTGGTAACACTTTTCAACCAGAAAGGGGTCCTCCCCTCTCCGCAGAAGAATGCATATCTCTGCTGTGTAAGTAGTGGGTTTACACGAGGACCCAAGGAAGCTGCAAGGGGGAAATGGCATTTATATGACGTACTTTACCACCTATGGGCAGAATTAGGGGTTTATTGGATTGTTGTGTTCATTACGTGGTGACTTGGGGGGTAAGATTTGTAAAGAATTAAGCAATTTGCACCTAATTTTGGAAGCAATTAACCCATTCTGAACGGGAACCCGTTTTGGTGTCAGCATCATGTTATGCTTTAGCTATTGAAAAATAGCAGATCTACAAGCTCATAGCGCGCCACCGAGTGGCGCGCTACGAGCTTGTAGGTCTGCTATTTTTTGAAAAATCGAAGAACGACTGACATTTTTAGAATCTGATCTCAGGTCAGAATGGGTTGATCAGACCAGTGTGTGTCCAGTGGAAACCTCGTATGAATCTGATCTCAGGTCAGAATGGGTTAACGGCAAACGGTATCAGAACGCTGTTTGAAGCTCATTGTCACATGCCTCCTAGCTGCATGTCATCTGTACCTATTTGGTAAAGAAAATCTAGACAACGCATTGCATAGCGAGTCAGCGGCGTGTTGTGAGCTTGTAGATCTGCTATTTTCACTACTTTTTTGTGACACTACTACTAGGGCATTAATTTACGAAAAAGAAGTTGAAAAGTGGTGATACAAGCTTTCTGCCAGACGGCAACGATAATGTAATTAAAAACCATGAATTTGCATAGAATATTTTCTCTGTATATGAGGCATTTATCACTGGTTTAACAGTCCTACAATATTTAATGCTATTAGCCTATTGCAATATATTTTTGAACACATTTTTCACCCCTGTGTCAATTATCTAATGTGATCCTGGGCTCTACACGAATACCGGAAGACTCGCCCCGGTGCTTGCCCGTTTTTCCTCCCGGAATTGTCACCAGTGAGGGGGATGACTTTGTAATATGCTATTGGCAGTTTGTATTCTTTTTGGAAAAATATAAAAAGATACTCCTGTAGAAAGGCTATATTATTTTACTTATATTGACCCTATAAACAATTTAGTATTATTTAGTATATGTAAGGTTTTGCACACTCAAATGGTACCTCGTCAGATAATCCCCACATATCCTACAACAACTTCTGTGAACAGACTTCACTGTAGAAGCTTTTCATAAATTATATTTGTACTTTGATTTGGCTGTTCTGCTGTCATGAAAGTTTATAGTTGGAGAAATTCAAAGTCCAGCCGTCTGCTGTCCAGCCTCTCCCACCAACCCCTCACTGGGGAAAATTCTGGGAGGAAAACAGAAACGGGGCGAGTCTTCTTGTTACCCTCTACACACCCTCCCCCAACCTAGTCCCCATATTATGGGGGACATGGGGAGAAGAAACCAATCAATCAATGGAAGTATATAGGCTGTACATTTGGCGGAAGTACTGCCCAAGGAAATTAAGTTAAGGTTCTACAGAGGAATAGCAGCGCTCTCGTCGGGAGGAGGGGGGAGCACAAATAGGGCAACCAAATGGTCATCTACGTCCCTGCAGACAGACTGACAGTTTCCAAGAGACATGACAGAAATCTTTACATTATGTCGTTACCATGCACTCTTTTCTCCTCAAGAGACCGTGGTCGGAAAATTATGATGACGACAGCTAGCACACACAGTTGACACAGACACACACACACACACAGATACAGTAAAACAAATGCACCACACGCCTTACAAATCCAACATTAGAAAAAATACCGATACTGTACATTAGAAACACGAAAAATAGGCTGTATATACTGTACTGTACCTAATAAATGTGTTGCACTTTGCAGGGAAACAATGTACAAGCTTAGAACCTTATAAATCTCATGAACTGTCCAACTACAGTTGACCAACAAAACAGTGACCGTCCATACCCAACGTTGCAGTAGGAAAAGGGGGCACAATATCGAGACGTTGTTCCGAGCAGAGCTAGACGAGGCCTTTGGCAGTCGACAGCTTCCCCAAGGACCAGCAAGAAGCTATAGCTCTCAAACAGCAGAACACTTAATAACCTTGACAACGGTGATGCATGCTGGCCGTAGGCTTCCTGGTAATTACTTAGCAGTTAAATATAATCGTCTGCCTTAATAAGAATGACTTTCGACTTCACATGGGACTGCATGTGTTCTTCCATGGGCTCCTGCATATATGCATCTATTAATCACATTTATCTTAACGAGCGGTATGTGTGCAACGCTAGGCTCGACACACTGCAAAAGGTTTAGTGTTGAACAATCTGTTACAGATTCCGCGATCTCTGTGTGAATGGACACAACTCTCAGAGTTAATTAAACGCCTTGGGTTTTGCAGTGTATGTTAACCCATTCTGACCTGAGATCAGATTCTTAAAAAAATGTCTTCTACATCCTGACAGTTTTCCATTCTGACCTGAGAACAGATAATTAGGCACTGTCGAAGGCCACAGAGAAAAAGGGACTTAAAAACCTCTAATGAGGTGTCAGAACGGATGTGGAGGTGGTATAGGCTGTTCCAGAGTCTATAGGGCCGGCCGCTGCAAAAGGCCCGGTCACCTCTCAGCTTGTATTTGGGTTTTACGGTCGGTCAGCAGTAGCTTGTTGTCAGCTGACCTGAGGGGTCCAGGGCGGGACATACGGGTCAATAAGTTCTGACAGTTCTACTGGGGGGGGGGGGGGGGGGGGGGGGGCAGCCCATTCAGGGCTTTAAAAACAAATGTATTCGGAAATGGACAGGAAGCCAGTGGAGGGAGGCTATAGGACCGGAGGAATGGTGAATTAGATTAATTAGATGAATTAGATTAAAAAAGAGGTGACATCGCCAGATTCGCTGTATTTGGTCAAAATCGGCATAATGGTGACGTTACCGAGTGTCTAATACTATAGGATTGCCGTGTGAGAATGAGATGTATTGTGTACAGTACTGTAATATCACAGATTTTTCTATTGGCATTAAAATGACGAATTAAACATCAACACAACATAGTGCAGGCAGAAGGCACAATCCACTGTTAATCAGGCTGGCCATAAGCCAGTTAATTAGATGAATTAAAAATAACTGTAATAATGTTCAAGTCTACCATGCAACGGCAGGGTTCAACCAACCCAAGGATGCAAAGGTGAAATCTTACTGATCCGTTACATCCATTCAAATGTGTGGTACTGTACACATAACCTCCACAAGATGATGGACAAAGGGAACCTTCATAAACATGCATTATTGTGACTATTTGCCTGCTTTTCATATAAATAAATGATCACGTTAACATTCTATTAAATACACAATTCAAATGAATTACTGACAAAAAAGGATAATGATTGCAAAATAGCCTATTGAAATATAACCGGAGGACGTTCTTCTAATATCGTACTCTCATTACCTGTATTATTATAGCAGCCTGTATTATGTGCATACATGTTGTTTACTGTATGTATGGAATGTCTTACATGAAACACTCCAACGAGAATCATCAGAGTGTGAATCACGTAGTGGATAATTAGTTTCTCCCTCTCTCTGTCTTCGAGTGAATGCATCTGTTGTGCAGCAGTTCAGCTGTTTAAGTGATGGCGCTGTAGTATGTCAACAACAGAAACATAATAATATGAACATAATGCCCACCAATCATGTGGGAGCAATGAGAGGTTCATGCTCTGTCTGCCAGGAACGTATAATAATCCTCCTAACTCAGGTAAAGAAAAGGTTTGGTTTGATGGATTAGATTTACAAACCTCTGCACAGAGAAGGCTTCCTGGGGAGAGAGAGACCCCATGCTAATATTATACCCACATGGAGAGACAGCAGCTTCACACAGCCTGTGGCAATAATAATCTACCAGAACATAATGATGTGTGGATTCAAATTATAACAGAGATATCGTGGTCGGTATAAACCAACAATCAATCATTTCAATTTCCAACAGCTGCTCTGCTATAAAGTGTTATTATTGAGAGACGTTAGAGAATCCTAATGACTCTGCTCTTCTGTTCTGTTCTGTTCTGCTGCTTTGCATCATGGCCTGCTGGGCCAGCCACATATCCCCACAGTTCGTTGCATGTCAATGAGCCGTACGGTGAGACAGACATTTTGTGGAGAAACGCAAAAATAAAGCTGAGCTTTCACCCCATATCCACCCTGATGTTGCCTCACCGCTGACTGTCATCTATGATCAAACACTATGTTCACCCTGATGTCAGGGGCAGCGGTGGCCCAACGGTTTGCGGAGCGGTCTTGATATCGGAAGGTCGCTATAGTTCGTACCATGAAATGTTCTATGAGCAGGGCCTGGCTGTAAACCAAGGCTGTGTGTGTGGCTGTGTGTGTGTGTGCGCGCGCGCACGCGCGCGCGTGCGTGCGTGCGTGCGTGCGTGTGTGTGTGTGTGCATGCGTGCGTGCGTGCGTGCGTGCGTGTGTGTGTGTGTGTGTGTGTTTTTGTGTTAGTGTTTCTCTTACCTTAACACACTAAAGGCATGCTGAGTGGAGCCTGTCTGTTAGGACCGTCACCAACAGCACAGCGCTGGATGACTACTACTGCTCACTGGGCCGGCCACCTGGACGGAGGGGTGGGATGGAGTGGGGAGGGGAGGGGTGGGGAGGGAGGGGAGGGGAGGGGTGGGATGGAGTGGGGAGGGGAGGGGAGGGGAGGGGAGGGGTGGGATGGAGTGGGGAGGGGTGGGGAGGGAGGGGAGGGGAGGGGTGGGATGGAGTGGGGAGGGGTGGGGAGGGAGGGGAGAGCAGAACATCGGTTAGAACAGCTTTTCAACAGCTTTTCAACAGTGAAAAACAACATGGAAAAAGTACTCAAATGTTTTCCTTTATGTAAAAGTATATCAATACTGCAATTGGGCGGCCCGGCCGGTTAGCTCAACCGTCTGGGCTCCTATATAGGCTGCCAAGCCAGCTGGACGGGTTCGACTCCCGAGCCCGACGGCCTTTGCCGTGTGTCACTCCCCATCTCTCTCCCCCTTTCCTGTCTAGTTACTCCCTATCAATAAAGGAAAAAAACTGCAAAAGAATATATCTTTAAAAAAAAATACTGCAATTGGGCGGTGGTCGCTCAGGGGTAGGGTTGCCGGATGGTAACCGCAAGGTGGCCAGTTCGAACCCAGGCTCCCCCAGAGTTGGTGTCGAAGTGTCCTTGAGGAAGACACTGAACCCCCAATTGCTCCTGATGTGCTGGTTGGTGCCTTGCATGGTTTCCGCCGCCATCGGTGTATGAATGTGTGTGTGAATGGATGAATGTAATGCACAATCTATGTAAAGAGCCTTGGATACTGTTATTGAGCTTAGTCCAGTTACCCTGCAGGGTAAACATAGTACCTTTCCTTTCCTTAGTCCAGTTACCCTGGGTAAACATGGTACCTTTCCTTTCCTTAGTCCAGTTACCCTGGGTAAACATAGTACCTTTCCTTTCCTTAGTCCAGTTACCCTGGGTAAACATAGTACCTTTCCTTTCCTTAGTCCAGTTACCCTGGGTAAACATAGTACCTTTCCTTTCCTTACTCCAGTTACCCTGCAGGGTAAACATGGTACCTTTCCTTTCCTTAGTCCAGTTACCCTGGGTAAACATGGTACCTTTCCTTTCCTTAGTCCAGTTACCCTGGGTAAACATGGTACCTTTCCTTTCCTTAGTCCAGTTACCCTGGGTAAACATAGTACTTTTCCTTTCCTTAGTCCAGTTACCCTGGGTAAACATAGTACCTTTCCTTTCCTTAGTCCAGTTACCCTGGGTAAACATGGTACCTTTCCTTTCCTTAGTCCAGTTACCCTGGGTAAACATAGTACCTTTCCTTTCCTTAGTCCAGTTACCCTGGGTAAACATAGTACCTTTCCTTTCCTTAGTCCAGTTACCCTGGGTAAACATAGTACCTTTCCTTTCCTTAGTCCAGTTACCCTGGGTAAACATAGTACCTTTCCTTTCCTTAGTCCAGTTACCCTGGGTAAACATAGTACCTTTCCTTTCCTTAGTCCAGTTACCCTGGGTAAACATAGTACCTTTCCTTTCCTTAGTCCAGTTACCCTGGGTAAACATGGTACCTTTCCTTTCCTTAGTCCAGTTACCCTGGGTAAACATGGTACCTTTCCTTTCCTTAGTCCAGTTACCCTGCAGGGTAAACATGGTACCTTTCCTTTCCTTAGTCCAGTTACCCTGGGTAAACATGGTACCTTTCCTTTCCTTATTCCAGTTACCCTGGGTAAACATAGTACCTTTCCTTTCCTTATTCCAGTTACCCTGGGTAAACATAGTACCTTTCCTTTCCTTAGTCCAGTTACCCTGGGTAAACATAGTACCTTTCCTTTCCTTAGTCCAGTTACCCTGGGTAAACATAGTACCTTTCCTTTCCTTAGTCCAGTTACCCTGGGTAAACATAGTACCTTTCCTTTCCTTAGTCCAGTTACCCTGGGTAAACATGGTACCTTTCCTTTCCTTAGTCCAGTTACCCTGGGTAAACATGGTACCTTTCCTTTCCTTAGTCCAGTTACCCTGCAGGGTAAACATGGTACCTTTCCTTTCCTTAGTCCAGTTACCCTGGGTAAACATGGTACCTTTCCTTTCCTTATTCCAGTTACCCTGGGTAAACATAGTACCTTTCCTTTCCTTATTCCAGTTACCCTGGGTAAACATAGTACCTTTCCTTTCCTTAGTCCAGTTACCCTGCAGGGTAAACATGGTACCTTTCCTTTCCTTATTCCAGTTACCCTGGGTAAACATAGTACCTTTCCTTTCCTTAGTCCAGTTACCCTGGGTAAACATAGTACCTTTCCTTTCCTTAGTCCAGTTACCCTGGGTAAACATGGTACCTTTCCTTTCCTTAGTCCAGTTACCCTGGGTAAACATAGTACCTTTCCTTTCCTTAGTCCAGTTACCCTGGGTAAACATAGTACCTTTCCTTTCCTTAGTCCAGTTACCCTGGGTAAACATGGTACCTTTCCTTTCCTTAGTCCAGTTACCCTGGGTAAACATAGTACCTTTCCTTTCCTTAGTCCAGTTACCCTGGGTAAACATAGTACCTTTCCTTTCCTTAGTCCAGTTACCCTGGGTAAACATAGTACCTTTCCTTTCCTTAGTCCAGTTACCCTGGGTAAACATGGTACCTTTCCTTTCCTTAGTCCAGTTACCCTGGGTAAACATGGTACCTTTCCTTTCCTTAGTCCAGTTACCCTGGGTAAACATGGTACCTTTCCTTTCCTTAGTCCAGTTACCCTGCAGGGTAAACATGGTACCTTTCCTTTCCTTACCATGTTGCCACATTGCTGTCATCTATGATCAAATGTTCATGTTCATAAACTACTATGACATGCTTTGCTTTGAGGTTTCCAAGAACTACTCAGTTTTCATGTTCTCTACCATGTTTTACACGTTGCCTGTATGTTTTATAACGGAGACATACAGTATGGTAGGCTACAGTACAACTACAAAGTATACAGTTTGATTTTAGTATTGTTTTTTGAGAATCACACTGAGATGGAAATATAGACATACAGTATTATATTCTGGACAGCACAATGTGTCATGATTGACTGACAGGTGACAGGTGACAGCCAGAGGAAGTTTTGACATCCTGCTGCTACATGGAAAATAAAAGAGACCTTTCTATTTTCTAACTGTCTTTTTTAAAGATGCGCGTGCGCGCATGTGCGTGCGTGTGAAGATATATATATATATTAGAAACAGGACTGTTGCCGGCCAGACAGAAGCGTGACGTCACGGCATAATGTCACATCTCCTACCAACCAATGGGCTGCCTTATAGGCTTATACTGTAGGAGTTCACATCTCCTACCAACCAATGGGCTGCCTTACTGTAGGAGTTCACATAATGTCACATCTCCTACCAACCAATGGGCTACCTTATAGGCTTATACTGTAGGAGTTCACATCTCCTACCAACCAATGGGCTGCCTTACTGTAGGAGTTCACATAATGTCACATCTCCTACCAACCAATGGGCTGCCTTATAGGCTTATACTGTAGGAGTTCACATCTCCTACCAACCAATGGGCTGCCTTACTGTAGGAGTTCACATAATGTCACATCTCCTACCAACCAATGGGCTGCCTTATAGGCTTATACTGTAGGAGTTCACATCTCCTACCAACCAATGGGCTGCCTTACTGTAGGAGTTCACATAATGTCACATCTCCTACCAACCAATGGGCTGCCTTATAGGCTTATACTGTAGGAGTTCACATCTCCTACCAACCAATGGGCTGCCTTACTGTAGGAGTTCACATAATGTCACATCTCCTACCAACCAATGGGCTGCCTTACTGTAGGAGTTCACATAATGTCACATCTCCTACCAACCAATGGGCTGCCTTACTGTAGGAGTTCACATAATGTCACATCTCCTACCAACCAATGGGCTGCCTTACTGTAGGAGTTCACATAATGTCACATCTCCTACCAACCAATGGGCTGCCTTACTGTAGGAGTTCACATAATGTCACATCTCCTACCAACCAATGGGCTGCCTTATACTGTAGGAGTTCACATGATGTCACATCTCCTACCAACCAATGGGCTGCCTTACTGTAGGAGTTCACATAATGTCACATCTCCTACCAACCAATGGGCTGCCTTACTGTAGGAGTTCACATAATGTCACATCTCCTACCAACCAATGGGCTGCCTTATACTGTAGGAGTTCACATGATGTCACATCTCCTACCAACCAATGGGCTACCTTTACTGTAGGAGTTCACATGTCACATCTCCTACCAACCAATGGGCTGCCTTATACTGTAGGAGTTCACATAATGTCACATCTCCTACCAACCAATGGGCTGCCTTACTGTAGGAGTTCACATGATGTCACATCTCCTACCAACCAATGGGCTGCCTTATACTGTAGGAGTTCACATGATGTCACATCTCCTACCAACCAATGGGCTGCCTTACTGTAGGAGTTCACATCTCCTACCAACCAATGGGCTACCTTACTGTAGGAGTTCACATAATGTCACATCTCCTACCAACCAATGGGCTGCCTTACTGTAGGAGTTCACATGATGTCACATCTCCTACCAACCAATGGGCTACCTTACTGTAGGAGTTCACATAATGTCACATCTCCTACCAACCAATGGGCTGCCTTACTGTAGGAGTTCACATGATGTCACATCTCCTACCAACCAATGGGCTACCTTACTGTAGGAGTTCACATAATGTCACATCTCCTACCAACCAATGGGCTGCCTTACTGTAGGAGTTCACATCTCCTACCAACCAATGGGCTGCCTTACTGTAGGAGTTCACATGATGTCACATCTCCTACCAACCAATGGGCTGCCTTATACTGTAGGAGTTCACATGATGTCACATCTCCTACCAACCAATGGGCTGCCTTATACTGTAGGAGTTCACATAATGTCACATCTCCTACCAACCAATGGGCTGCCTTACTGTAGGAGTTCACATGATGTCACATCTCCTACCAACCAATGGGCTACAGTACCTTACTGTAGGAGTTCACTTCAGGGGAAAAGGCATGCTCTCTATACTCAGACAGTGTTATATAGTTTCAGGCGTGTGCTGGTCTGGGTGCAGATAAAAAAAAAATAACATAATTAAATCTGCACTTCCAGTCGAGTAAGAGTCTTTATTAATAAAGATAGTGCTCCAGTCTGCAGCAGTCATAATACCAGACAGACAAACGCGTTTCGGCGCGCAGGCCTTGATCGTCAGTGTCAAACTTAACAATTCTCAATTTTGACACTGACGATCAAGGCCCTGCGCGCCGAAACACGTTTGTCTGTCTGGTATTATGACTGCTGCTGCGGAAGAGCACTATCTTTATTAATAAAGACTCTTGGAAGTGCGGATTTAATTCATTTTCTACCTTACTGTAGGTGCAGATCAGCTATCACAGACATAGAAGATAATAGAACTCTCATCTTAGGCTCAAGGTAGAGACCTCGCTCCCACACGAACCAATACCTGAAGGAGGACAGTTGACACCAACTATGGAAGTCAGGCGCGCAGATATAGGGGGCGGGGGATCGACCCCCTCAGTTTCATGACCCTCCCGCTCACTCAGATCAGCCAACGCAGGGAAGCTGGAAGTACCCTCACTAAAAACACCGGGACAACGCTCCACACGTCCCAAACTCTTCTCCCTTCTGGCTCCAAAACTGTGGAATGCACTTCCCATTGCAGTCAGAACTGCAGCATCACTCCCAATCTTCCGCCGTAGTCTGAAAACCCACCTTTTCAGACTCCATCATGGCCCATAGCACTTACCCCACCCCCTTAGATAGCAATTCTGTAGACTTAGATAGCATTTGATACAGACTTATAGCATGTTATGTAGACAGCATAAGTGCATTGTATGTAGTCATAGCACATATGTGTAGCATAGTAGTATAGATGTATAGCTTATATGTATAGTTTCATTATAGATATTCCACTGTTACTTTCTTAGCTTACGCATGTTTCATGATAAATGTCTTTATGTGATGTATTCCCATGCTTTTTTGTTCTTGCTTAATGTATCGCTCTGGATTAAGAGCGTCTGCTAAATGCCTAAATTGTAAATTGTAAATTGCATGAGGAGGGGGGATTATCCCCTCCACCCAATCAGGTAAGGATGTCCGTCCCCCCGTCCCCCCCCAGTTATAAAATGCTATCTGCGCCCCTGATAGAAGTACTACAGTCCATATACCGAGGCTAACGCAGGCGACTGTCTTTCGCAGCCCAAACACAAGGTTCTCTACCATCTCAAGGAATGCAATGCAAGGTCTTAAGGCTCATACATAGTCTGGATGTTCGGTGGTGAGGTGACCACCGAACTACAACATGACGTCACTGAGGTGACCACCGAACTACAACATGACGTCACTGAGGTGACCACCGAACTACAACATGACGTCACTGAGGTGACCACCGAACTACAACATGACGTCACTGAGCCGCGGTGAAGAGCAAACCACCGCCACCGCTCCAGCCCTTCTTTCTGTTTTTTACTCACCACCGCTCAACGTTATTTCAGCTCCGGTGGTCACCTCACCACCGGAGCGGTGGTCACCTCACCACCGGAGTGGTGGTCACCTCACCACCGAAAATCCAGACTATGAATAGGCCTTTAGCGATCCTCAGCCACTGAAGACATCTGACTGGGTATACCTCAGTTCGACTCCGACTGCATGGAGTCTTGGCTATACAAGGGCATTTTATCTGAACATTTTACTAAAGTATAGTAGTATCCTCCCTGTGTTTTGAAAGTAGACAAATAGTGATTTCTGTTCCATCACGAAATACAGTAGAGTGAAGATCAATGGCACCTGATGCAAGAATATTGATTGGATTGTACAGTCTGCATCTCGTCCATGACCAGTGGCTTTGTGACCAGTGTTGTTTTTGGCAACAAATTTCTATTTTAGTTTTCACTTAGTTTTAGGTCACATTTTATAGTCACCCGGGAATGTTTTAGTGTTAGTCTAGTTTTAGTCGACTAAATCTACAGGTGATTTAGTCGACTAAAATGTGTTTTGGCAGGCTTTGATGCCGTCGTATAATGACTGATTTTACACTTTGAAAATAGCCGATCTACAAGCCCACAACGCGTCGCAGCGCGACTTATACTGGATCTCTTGTCCACTAGTCCCTTCCTAACATCTTAGTCTAGTTTTTATTTGTTGACGAAATCGTCAGTATATTTAGTCTTAGTTTTAGTCACCATATCTTAGTTTTCATTTAGTTTCCATGTAGTTTTCGTCAGTGGAAAAAGGTAGTCGACGAACATTTTTCGTCTTAGTTTTAGTCGACGAAAACAACACTAAGTTGTGAAACCACTGCTTCTCTAGTGCTACTAAATGAAACCTGCATTCTGCTGTACAGTATAATATAATAACAATAATAATATAATATATACAGTACAAGCATAGGGAGTGAGCTGTATACAGTCGTCCTGTCAAATGTGCATTAACTCATTTTGGGCGGGAACCCCTTTTGGTGTTTCGTTATGCTTTAGCTATTGAAAAATAACAGATCTACAAGCTCGAGCTTGTAGGTCTGCTATTTTTCTACAAATCGCCAAAATGTGGCACAAATCTTTGAATACATATTCTTTCAGAGCGAACGTTTTTTAACTCAAATCTTTGCTTCTGGTGAGGTCCCTGGAACATATTTTCAGATGGGGGGGGGGGGGGGGGGTCCGCGGCCAAATACAGATAATTCTGGGGGTCCTTGACATGAAATATTGAGCACCACTGATATAGAAACATGAGGTATTTCAGAAAACTGTCAGGATTTAGAAGATTTTTTTGTAGAATCATCCTCAGTTCTAAATGGGTTACTGAGAGAGGAGGAATATGAGTCTCGTATAAGTGCGTTGTCAGAGGGTGTGTTGTCTGAGGGTGTGTTGTCAGAGGGTGTGTTGTCAGAGGGTGCGTTGTCAGAGGGTGTGTTGTCTGCGGTAAACGGCTAGGCCATGTTCACTTAACGGGGCATCAGAGAAACATTCTTATCTCTGACACCGCCTCTCCGGAGACAACAGATTTCACCTCTCAAATGAACAGTGTCTCTCTGACAGATGGAGTATGTCTTTGATCTCTCTGCACCGCGCTCAGGTTTCACACACAGACGTGCTTTCAGGATGTAGAAGCCATTTAGTAAAAAACAAAAAACTGTAATGTCTTTCATGTACACAGACAGACAAAATGTCAAGTTCAATGTGATTCAAAATAACTTTTGTCAGGGTTGCGTTTGAAAAGTGCAACGTGGTAACAAATAGATACATTGTGAACGGCCCATATAATTAGTCTCGACAGCTGAGGTCAATATTTATATGCATTTATATGAAGGCAGATGGCCGTCCTAAAGCATGCATGGTTTCCCTCACCTTTGTTCCACTTAACCCATTCTGACCTGAGATCAGATTCATACGAGGTTTCCACTGGACACACACACTGGTCTGATTAACCTCATTCTGACCTGAGATCAGATTCTAAAAATGTCAAGTCGTTTTTCGATTTTTCAAAAATAGCAGACCTACAAGCTCGTAGCGCGCCACTCGGTGGCGCGCTATGAGCTTGTAGGTCTGCTATTTTTCAATAAAATTTCCCGTTCAGAATGGGTTAAGAGGGCCTTTTTCATTGATACTGTACCTCACAAAAAATGCTTGCTCAGGGTTGGAGGGACGTCGGGTCTCTGCTTTATATGAAAAATGATTGAGACATTTAATTTTTTTGTGATTCAGCACTATAATAAAAATGTAATTGAATGAAACTGAATGAACTACTGAACTGAATCCATTATCTTTGGATCAAATGGTAATCTCAGCAAGGCAGATGAATTTTCTTGGTTAGAGTGGGTGACAAATTATCATCACAGGAAAAGATGAAATTACCATACCTAGGTTCCATCCTGGAGGCAAAGCTTTCACGGTGATAAAATGGCCACCAACGTAATCAAACGAGTCAACCAAAGAACAAGATTCCTTTACAGGATCTCTTCACTGGTTCGACAAAAACACCTTGAGGACCCTAACAGGAGCCCTCGTACAAGGTTTCTACACTTTGAAGACCCTAACAGGAGCCCTCGTACAAGGTTTCTTCAACTATGCACGCTGCTGCACCTCTTGGTACCACTGGTACTAAGAGGTACCTCTTGGTACCACAGGTACTAAGAGGTACCTCTTGGTACCACAGGTACTAAGAGGTAACTGTGGTAGCACCTTTGTTCTGTCTTTATAGTAATGCGAGTAACAAATGTTAAGACTCTTTCTTTCTTGGTTCTCTTTTTTATTTTACCTCAAATTATTAATGAGTTCCAACTGGAACACTATACTGTTACTTAGGTCTCCTCAACTAGAACCCTGTTACTTAGGTCTCCTCAACTAGAACACTGTTACTTAGGGGTCCTCAACTAGAAATGCTGAAGGTTCACAAATACTTTTTGAATAAGACTAAGGTCCGGTCCCATGCGCGTGGCATATAGCAGGGCTCTATGCCTGTTTATAGTACAGTCAAACCAAGCTTATACAAACCAGATCCCCTCCCAACCAACCAATACTGGGGTGCAGAGTATGAAAATAAAATGTTTCACTTTGACAAATATTCCCCTCCAAAACCTCACAGCAAATGAGAGGTATTGTGTTGAGGCACAAAGAACGCTTTTATTCAAGTGGACGGACTCATCCACTGCTAGTTAAATACACCCTGCATTGAACATCACAAAGCTGTTTGGACCAATCACCAGCCAGTATAACAGTACATTGGTTTCAGTGTAATCCGACGGTGGGATTTGCTTTATTCTAGCTGTCATTATTTCCTTTTTTTTGATGTTTCAGTTCAGTCAAACATTCTTTTGTATATTTCTACATAATGGCTCGTGCGTGCTTTACCAAAGTGCACGCCACATTTTGAACACTGAGCACTTGAACACTCATTAAAATTCCGATTTTCCGATGTGGCATGGCGTGCAGTAGGCCTATGCGTCTGCCCCCCCACCACACATTAATGTCCCCGGACCCCTAGCTGTCATGACATGCCGGCCTATAGAGCGCCGCAGTCCCTCCCCCTTTCAGAAAAAACGAGTGGCCCAGGAAATGAAACCCCCAATGCATTCTCCCATCGGCACTTCTTATTTAATTTATTTAAAGACGATTACGCCGCGGACAAAGGCAACTCGGATCGTGACAAATCATGACAATGAACACAATATTTTGGGGGCCGATCAAATCGATCAAAGTTGGCTTTGTCCGCGGCATAACCGTCTTTAAATAAATTAAATAAGAAGTGCCGATGGGAGAATGCATTGGGTTTCCATTTCCTGGGCCACTCGTTTTTCTGAAAGGGGGCGGGACTGCGGCGCTCTATAGTAGGCTACTACACAGACACACACACGCGCAGTCCAGCACACAGTCAGTCAGTCGGTCCACATTCAGAGCGCTGCGTTGCTCGGCATTCAGCGAATACAACAGAAGATTTCAACTTGCGGGTCTCTTTCTTCTATCATTTTGTCCAGGGTCCGCAGAGAGGTGCAGGTGTGCCCCGGTCCGGTCCGGTCCGGTCCGGTCGTAGACCGGCGGTCCGCCTATCGAGGACCACTAAGACCATAATGTATTTGGTATAAAGCTATACGGTACAATTCTTCACAAAACCTTTCTGCATTCTCAGTTAAGGTTGTTATGCAATTTGTCCGAAAAAAAATCACAGAAATACAAGCCAAAAATAATTTCAACCATTACAGGCTATCTAGGCTATGTGGTCGTCAGTCATCATTGTGGGGAACTGTGGAAGTCCGTCTCAAAGCTTCTAAAGGCCCATTACACACCTGTCATTTCCTCTCCATCTCTCTTAACCCATTCTGACCTGAGATCAGATTCATACGAGGTTTCCACAGGGCACACACTGGTCTGATTAACCCATTCTGACCTGAGAACAGATTCTAAAAAATGTCAGTCGTTCTTCGATTTTTCAAAAATAGCAGACCTACAAGCTCGTAGCGCGCCACTCGGTGGCGCGATATGAGCTTGTAGATCTGCTATTTTTCAATAGCTAAAGCATAACATGATGCCAACACCAAAATGGGTTCCCAACTTCCCGTTCAGAATGGGTTAACATAATAGAGAAATATCAATCCCATAATTCAACATAATTAAACTCTACTGTGAGACAGGGAATATTTCAGCAGATGGCCGATTACAAATGGACAGTGGCGTGCACAGACGTTTAGAGGGGCAGCTGGTGCTCAAGTGAAAAAAAAGGGCACCTTGTGCAGCGCGTGGAACCGGCCGGTTGCCTTAATAGTGTGAGATTTATAGATTGTGGGGCCTAAGAAATATATTAGAAGCTTTTTTTTATCAAGAATTGATCAATGTCACCATGGTCCACATACTGTACAGTGTACACTGTACAAAAAAGAAAAAGAAAGGGGCACATTGCCAAAAGGGCAGGGGGTGCTCTAGCACCCCCTAGTGTATATCTGTGCACGCCACTGATAATGGAATATTATGTGAGAGAGAGAGAGAGAGAGAGAGAGAGAGAGAGAGAGAGAGAGAGAGAGAGAGAGAGAGAGTTCCAGCTGGAATCTACTGGGGCAGTTTTCGTGATGCCTGTGTTGCAATCATTGCGATCCAGCACATGTACATTAACTCCAGCAGCAGTGAGTGGAGTGATCACAGTCCATTGTCAGTAGAACGGAGGCTGAGCGGACGGGAAGGGAAGGAAGGGCCCACAGCAGTGGAAAACAACCCTCCATTCATTCCATGCTAATCACAGAATAGATTTAACATAATTAAATAGCATGAGGTATATGTATACTGTATATCCTGTATGCATGCCAACAAATCCCTAATAAGTTCACGCCACAATATGTGGTGAATTTCTGTAAATTTGTATTTATTTATACACGCCTTCCTTGAGAGTGGACAAACAACCGGTTCCCTAATGAGAACCGTGGCCAAGGATTCCTCAAGACAATTTGAGGCAGCGTTATGCTAATACCCTGCAGCCTGCAACAACGAGGCCATGAGGCTCAGAGAAGGGCTTGTCAGCCAGTGCGCCATGTGGAGCCCAGCCGGGCACAGTCCGAAGAAGCTATAGGTCACTTCTCCATCCTGTAGGTCCCCCTGGTGGTATTATGGTGCACTCCCAGTACTAGAGTGTGATCAGGGGCGTAGCTGACCATTTGGTTGCCCTACTCGTAGGATATTTTATAATGCGCGTGTTTCCCTACGTGCATTGCGCATTGCGCGTATACTGTAGGTAGCGACGGCACTGAGTGTGATGTCTCGACACACCACACCGCGGAACGTCACAACGTGCTACAGCACAAAATGTACTCAATGTAATTAATTATTACGGTGGAAGTCCGTCTCAAAGCTTCTATGGCCCATCATGCACCTGTCATTTCCTCTCCATCTCTCTTAACATACAGTATAATAGAGAAATCTCAATCCCATAATTCAACATAATTAAACTCTCAATATTTCAGCAGATGGCTGATTACAAATACTATAGAATTCGACCGGCCTTCGGTCGGTCTCACTCCAGGTGGCCACTGTACTGTACTGTACTGTACTGTAGCAGACTGTCACGCCTCATGGTTGTCAGTCCATCACGCCTCACGACACGTCACGTCACCATATATGGCAATCCATTCATCACGCCTCGTGACATGCTCCATATATGGCCGTCTCCATAATATGAAGATCACGAACTGATCAACCTCATCGAACCCTGTTCTGACGTTCCCTAATATGTGACCTCATCGAACCCTGTTCTGACGTTCCCTAATATGTGACCTCATCAAACCCTGTTCTGACGTTCCCTAATATGTGACCTCATCGAACCCTGTTCTGACGTTCCCTAAATATGTGACCTCATCAAACCCTGTTCTGACGTTCCCTAATATGTGACCTCATCGAACCCTGTTCTGACGTTCCCTAATATGTGACCTCATCAAACCCTGTTCTGACGTTCCCTAATATGTGACCTCATCGAACCCTGTTCTGACGTTCCCTAATATGTGACCTCATCGAACCCTGTTCTGACGTTCCCCAATATGTGACCTCATCAAACCCTGTTCTGACGTTCCCTAATATGTGACCTCATCGAACCTTATACACTATGTACAAGACACACTCCATATTATGGCCAGACCTCATCAAACCCTGTACACTCAAGACACACTCCATATTATGGCCAGACCTCATCAAACCCTGTACACTCAAGACACACTCCATATTATGGCCAGACCTCATCAAACCCTGTACACTCAAGACACACTCCATATTATGGCCAGACCTCATCAAACCCTGTACACTCAAGACACACTCCATATTATGGCCAGACCTCATCAAACCCTGTACACTCAAGACACACTCCATATTATGGCCAGACCTCATCAAACCCTGTACACTCAAGACACACTCCATATTATGGCCAGACCTCATCAAACCCTGTACACTCAAGACACACTCTATATATGGCCAGACCTCATCAAACCCTGTACACTCAAGACACACTCTATATATGGCCAGACCTCATCAAACCCTGTACACTCAAGACACACTCTATATATGGCCAGACCTCATCAAACCCTGTACACTCAAGACACACTCCATATATGGCCAGACCTCATCAAACCCTGTACACTCAAGACACACTCTATATATGGCCAGACCTCATCAAACCCTGTACACTCAAGACACACTCCATATATGGCCAGACCTCATCAAACCCTGTACACTCAAGACACACTCCATATATGGCCAGACCTCATCAAACCCTGTACACTCAAGACACACTCCATATATGGCCAGACCTCATCAAACCCTGTACACTCAAGACACACTCCATATATGGCCAGACCTCATCAAACCCTGTACACTCAAGACACACTCCATATATGGCCAGACCTCATCAAACCCTGTACACTCGAGACGCTGCCCCCCCCCGCTGCCACCCTTAGATCTCCATATTATGGAGCTGACCTGTGCTTACATTCCATAATTATGTTGGAACTCATCAAACCCTGTACACTCAAGACACGCTCCATATATGGCCAGTACAGAACTCATTCCATATTATGTTCATCTGACCCCCCCATTCCAAAACGCCAGCGCTTGCCCAGCAGTCTGACGTCACCCAGGCAGATGCGTGCACGCGACCTCTCCCTTACTGGTATTAACCCATTTTGGGCGGAAACCCCTTTCGGTGTTAGCATTATGTTATGCTTTAGCTTTTGAAAAATAGCAGATCTACAAGCTCGTAGCGCGCCACCGAGTGGCGCGCTACGAGCTTGTAGGTCTGCTATTTTTGAAAAATCGAAGAGCGACTGACATAGAAGACATTTTTAGAATCTGATCTCAGGTCAGAATGAGTTAATGAACTATGTATTTTGAAGTGTAATCAGTCTGGTGACTCTGGTCTCAGAGGCACTCGACCATCGGGCCAGTATAGTACAGTGTTTAGTAAAGGAAATTGCAAAGTGTGGCTGCCTGGATCACACAGACGCCTTCGGAAAATATAAGCCCCTCCCACCGATTTTGCTAGCCAATAAATGTAGTAATTACAATTACTAATTTGCAGGGGATTAATCCCCCAAAAATCATGCATTTAATGTTACATTGCCATGGATGAGAATGCAATTGCTTTGGGCTGCCCTCTAGCTGTGAGACGACAGCACTACAGACTGTGCCACCGGTGGAAAAGTGTGTTTTTGAAGAGAATTCAAAATGGTGGAAATTCTTTCTAGACGCAAATGGGTGTGGCCTATATGGAGAAATATGTCATGACTCAAGGAAAAATACATTTCGATTTTTACGACTTGCGGTTCAAGAGTTATATGTCAAAAGGTAAAGTGGGCTGTTATATATAGCGCCACCGTGAGGCCGACTGATGTAATTCCTTTTCAATTATTTTTTTATGAACCTCCTCTCCAAGGTTTGTACTAAATATAGCGCTTACGGTCTCCAACAAAAAAGATCACACCCATGTGAAGTGAGGGGCTCTCTTTACATTATATATAATTATACATCATCATACATCATCTCATGAACAACTGAAATTATGCGATTGGTTCGCCAATTTGCTCGTCTACATTTGACCTAATATCTCCATTCATTGTCAATGGCAAATATTGAGACGTGTGTGGACAAAAGCTGTATATATGAGGGGCTAGCGCCGGTCAAAAATCACACCCGTGTGAAGTGAGCAGTGGCGTATGCAGGAATTAATTATTACCTTGGCATGGGAAAATCTGCCTGGGCACACTGCGCAACATTTTGGCATTAATTAATTCTCATTTTTAATTAATTTACTCATTTTTGCCTTCAATTTCCTAAAAAATATTAAGTCATGTGTCTTAGAGATTGACAGGTGTAATGTCAGGTTGCTACCAAGACAATTCATCCCAAAAATCACACCTTCATCTTCAAGGTTGTGTTTACACAAACATTCAAAGCTGGCCATCCATTGTCAATGGCCTTCAATGTCTGTTTTTACACAAGGTTTGTGTTTACACAATGTCTGTGTTTACACAATGTCTGTGTTTACAATGTCTGTGTTGACACGAACCCTCAGCTGGCCATAGGAGCACTCCTCAACAACCATATAAACAACAACAAGTCAGGCAGACTACTATAGTATAAGTATAGTGTTGAGTTGAAGACTGCAGAGTGTAACAACAGCTAGTTTCTTTCAACTCACTTCCAAATGAGCCAGATAGCACCCCATAGCATAGCAGCAGACAGCATGGTTAGCACCCCATAGCATAGCAGCAGACAACAGCAGACAACATGGATAGCACCCCATAGCATAGCAGCAGACAACATGGGCACAATCGATGGAAATCCATTCAGCAACAACATTACAGTTGAATTCTCACCTTTGATGTCTTCAAACATGTAGTAATCCAATGGACGGACGCTGTTGTGGAGTTTCCCAGTAGAGCTGAAGTCCTCAGGATACAACTGTTGTAGGCCTGCAGTAGGCTAGCTCCTCTAGGGACTGTTGTAGGCCTACAGTAGGCTAGCTCCTCTAGGGACTGCATGCTGACTTCCTTTCTTTACAAAACTTTGCAATAGACGTTTGGCATTGTGAGGCTAACATTTAGGCTACTCTCAGAGAGGCTTCTCATTTATTTATTATTATTTATTTAATCATAAACAAAGACACAATTTCTGGGGTGAAGAAAAACATGTCTGCCACATTCTAGAAACAAGCACATGATGACAGGCCTCAGGCAGGCATGAGCAATCAATCTATGCAGGTACAGATGGACAAACCAGGCAGTGAGGAACTTCCAACCAACACAACATGAATCTCTGAATGTCAACATGAAACTGATAGCAAACAAAATGGCTCCCTTCTTCACTCTACAGAACAGGTAAGCTATAGAGATACTGCCCCTAGTGGATGGCAGAGAACCCTTCACCAGTGGCTACAGATCCAAATAGGAAAAGATAAATAATAATACACCCACTGCCGTATTTTGCTAAATTGAATGCAGTGATTGCATTCACATTATGTTATGTAATGACGCTACTGTCATTATATAATAAAAAAAACACTTTGGCTGGGCCGAGTTCAGAAATACCTGGCCTAAGCCCAGGTAGGACCAGGTGTGGATATGACCCTGGAAGTGATGGCCGATCTTATCATGGTAGGCTGCTACATCATTATACATCATCTCATTCCGGCCAATCAGAATTTGCGAAACCTTCGTCTTCAATGTTTGTGTTGGGCCTTTCTGTGTGGAGTTTGCATGTTCTCCCCGTGTCCCCTAGGGTAGGTACCCTCACAAAAAAACATGCAGTAATCCTGGCCTCCCCCTGGCCCCCTGGCCAGCCGGGGCGCCTGATGGAGGGGAAAGGAACTGGTTGGAATAACGTGTTCCTTCCACGCGCTACGTCCAACCAGGGAAACTCCCCCCTGTCAGGTGTAAAGGAGCAACTTGGACACTCAGGCACGAAGGAAGCATGAGTTCAAGTCCGTTGCTCTCCCCAGGTTGGCGGAGGGTGTGTAGAGCCCAGGATCACATTAGATAATTGACACAGCTAGGGGTGAAAAATTATTATTAAAAAAAAAGAAAATGTTTGTGTTACGCAATGTTCCTGTTTACACGAACACTCAAAATTGTTCATTCAGTCAATTCCATTTAATTTGTGTATAGTTTGTGCAGGACAAAGTTTGTGTTACACAAATGCACATACGGTACACATAAACTAAAATTTTGTAAAATTGAAAAAAGGGCCTTGTTAAGACCTCCATAATGTAGTTTTCAAAAAAGGCCTGTGTGGACATTCAGAGGTGTTGGTGCAGCCAGTGAAGAGTATAGTGACAGTTCACAAGCTGTCTAAAGCAAATCGGTTGTTGACAGGATTGTCATTTTCAATTCAGGACGGAATGCAGGAGCGCACAGCAGCAGAAGCTTCATAATCACTGCTATCCGCAGTTTGCTCCCTTTAGAACACACTTATACTGCACTCTATATCCTCAGCTGGCCATCCTTTCATACCCGACCCGTCGTAATATTCATTAAGGTTCACAAGACTTCATGGCTTGCCTCACTGGACCAGTTGTTGCGTACCACAACATCTGCTGTGTACAACACCCCTTTTGCTCGTTATATTCTTCAGAAGGTTCCAAAAACAAACCCTGCCTGCGTTCAGTTTGTCGCCATTTTTGTCTAAAACGTTTTTACTAGGACATCCTGTAGAAACGATATTACAGTCTGTCAGACAGATATAGCTCTTGCTTGTTTGTTTATTTATATTCTTCTTGTTTCTGTGATTTGTTTTTATCTGAGCCCGAATGTGAACGGAAATAACAGCCCCTGGCTATCGAGGCTTATATATCTGCTTTTAAACAGATTTTCTTGCCCCCACCCCCTCCCTACATGAACCTTGAAATAAAAACACCTGCAGGTTTCCGAGGCTATCTGAAACTCAACTATAGGCAAGGTGCTGAAATGAAACTATTTGATTAGATGACAAAGAGGCGAAAATGTGTAGAAATAAAAACAACAAAAACTAAGCAAAACTAAATACTTTTTATTATTGGTCACAAACCGGAGTGAGGTTAGGTGAGGTGAGTGTTGTTTGACTGCCTCATCAATTCAAAGACAAAAGTTAACCAAAACAAAGGTCATCTGGTTTTGAGGACTATGTTTTGCCCTGGCATTTTTACAGCTGCTAAACACAATAAGATTACATTTTGTTTTTTTTGTTATATAATCGTGCTATTTATATGCGAGTGGGTACATCTGGGGCTTTCCCCCCCAGGTTTAACCTGTAGGCAGATCAGCCTTCCAGCTCTAAACAGTATGCAGATATTTCACCGACAGCCAGTCTACTCCAATTCATTCATGGGTCAGAACTTGAAGTGATTTAGATTTGTGCCAGACAACTTTACCGAGCACCGAGTCTGTCTCCTTAAAGCTGATGCCGGTGTGCTTCCGGCTCACATGTGTTTATCCTGAATCCATATTTAGTTGATTGAACAGAATCAGAACTTATTTAAGCTCATGTGCCAACAAATATATGGTAAATGCTGGATTTACAGTATCTACGTAGCATCTTTTTCCATTAATGCTTTACAAAGTGCATTTCATTCATTTTATTGTTCCACATCAGTCAGACACGTATCAGTAAAAATGGTAATGCCACAGCTGATCTACAAGCTCACATGAGGGGACACAGTTAAGTAACTATAAGAGACAATTAACCCACAGAGCCTATAGTCCCTCCATGTGCCAGAAGTGTACCTCCCAGCCCTGGCAGAGTAGTTCTGGAATAGTTCCAATGGATTGTGTGCCCCTGGTTTTTCCCTAGTGGGACTGATCGAGGGTAGCTACTGGGACGTAAGTCGGGACTTGATCACTCCCGGCTGGGTCGCCTGAGTGAGGGGTATGATGACCCCGTTGACCTCAGGATACATCACTGAGGATACATCACTGAGGATACGTCCCAGGTGCATCCATGCAATGTTTTTTAGTTATAAGAATCTACAAACTGTCAGGGCCCTAGAGCTGGGTGTGTTTATTGGACCCATATTATTATCTCAAAGTGGCAGCAAATGAAGGCTTAATTAACTCAAGCAGACAGTCTTTACTTAGGAACAAACTCGGGTGCTAATTCCTTCAACCGAGGAATTAAGCATAAACTTGAATAAACATCGTGAGATAATCATTAATGTTCATTAACCCATTCTGACCTGAGATCAGATTCATACGAGGTTTCCACTGGACACACACTGGTCTGATCAACCCATTCTGACCTGAGATCAGATTTTTTTTTAAAGTCAGTCGTTCTTCGATTTTTCAAAAATGGCAGACCTACAAGCTCGTAGCGCGCCACTCGGTGGCGCGCTACGAGCTTGTAGATCTGCTATTTTTCAATAGCTAAAGCATAACATGATGCCAACACCAAAATGTGTTCCCGTTCAGAATGGGTTAATGTTCACGGCCCATGGCAATGTTCACGGCGATGAACACATGCTTCCTCTGTGTCCTCGACCGGCGACCACTGAAGCATGACACACACACACACACGCACTCACACACACACACACACACACACACACGCACACACACACGGTCCACTGGAATTCAGACAGACGGCAATTCGGCAGGGATTTTGACAGAACTCATAGGAATACAGAACAGATCAGTATTTGGGCTTGGTATAAATAAAGTTATGGTGCCTCTACTGTACTTGAATGGGTTTAATTTCCCCCCACAGTGTGAAGTGGTGAAGTAGGTGTGGGCTTAGCGTCAAACAGACGTTATGAATCATGGTAATTGCAGTTTTACACTGTGATGGGTAAATCAATACAATAACTCCAACATTTTATGAGTCCTTTAGAGACCACTATACCATGCTTAGGTATGGTCAGCCACAGTGACCTTCATTCAGAGAGGGTTTACTGGCCTAGGCTGGTGGTAGCAGCATATATCAGCATATTTTTCTCTCTACCATCATTTTATCCTTTTCCAATTCAAGTATCTGATGCTTAGTCCAGTTACCCTGGGTAAAGGGTATAGTACCTTTCCTTTCCTTTCCCCACTGACCGCTCCTTCCTTGTTGGTTCTTCTAGACCAGTGGTTCCCAAACACCGGGTCGGTCATGGACCAACTTTTATGGGTCGCGACTCGAGTAAAAATCTAAATGTCGTTTCCTACATTTAAAGAAATATATGTGAAAAGATAAATAAATAAACAAACAAACAATAAATAAATAGCTGATCTACAAGCTTGCAACGCTGTGTCTTCTTCCAAACCAGCGCCACTGGTCTGGATGGTAACCGACTGTAAGGCAACCGTAAGGTTGCCAGTTCGAACCCTGTGGGCTCCCCCAGAATTACTGCCAAAGTGTCCTTGAGCAAGACACTGTATACCCCTAATTGCTCCCGATGTGCAGGTTGGTGCCTTGCATGGTTTCCGCTGCCATCGTGGTATGAATGTGTGTGTGAATGGGTGAATGTAATGCACAATCTCTGTAAAGCACCTTGGATAAAGGCTGCTATATAAATGCACCATTTACCACAAATGTTTTCACTTGCCGCCTATTAATTCCAAATAGCCTTATATAATTACTGATTTTGGTGACCCTTAATTATCTCTAGTGCATCCAACTTTGTATTTCCACAAGCTATGGTCTAACCAATGACTATAGTCTAAACTCTAAACCAAGTAGGCTACTGTATAAAACTAAGTACTGCACCCCAAGCTGTATCTAAACCTGATGGACAGATTGCCATGAAACTTGCTGAGCACATCTGCTGCAAGGAATGAACTCTACTTTTTGCCAGGTGACCCCATCCATATCCATTCTACTACAGCAGCACCACCCTAAGGCCAAAAGGGAGTGTAGCTTTTGGGTTCTCTCTCCAAAACTGTGAGCCGTTTATAAATTATTAAATGGTTTGTTTTTTGTCAACACCAGAGTTTTATATTTGAAAAAAATAAGGTTGGCTAGAACGTGTGACAGAAGATTATGTAGAGCCTACAAGGCCAACTTTTTCAGTTAAAGCCAACATTGATTGATTTAATTTTTTAATTTCACAGTATGCAATGCATAATGGGTACATTTCAAACGAAGGCACAAATCAATACAAAAAACTGTTACTTTGTTTGAGGAACCATGATTAAACATTGAACAGGGTTCAATTCATCACATTTTAGTGGCATATAAGTACATAAAGTGAGAAGCAAGCAGCATACAAGCCAGGGAGGGTAACTGGAGGCCACTAAACCCAGTTTTGGAGCACTAGAGTCACAGTGGTTGTCTACCAAGCGACCAGAGAAGCCATAATTATGCTTTGGGAAATGGTCTGACATAAGGTAACGTATACACGATTTGAACATGCTTGAGCATTTGACATTTAAGGCCTTAATTATATGGCATAAACAATAAGTTGAAGGGTACATTTAGCAGGTTCAAATCATGCATACTTTGCGTTATTTCATGCAATTTTCAAAAGGATTGTAGAGACCTTTTGTCCTTGTGGTGGTTGACTGAGAGTACCTTTTTCTAACTGACTGGCTTTGTGCAGCAAACTTGACCAAAAAAGGGAAATGAGGAATATCCAGACATAGAGTTGAAGTTGAACTCAAAGGGTTTATTTCATCCAAGTGGAAAACAAAAATAAAGATACTTTTAGCATATAACTGTAACTGAGAATAGAAGGAGGTGTAGAACAAAAACCAGACTTAAAAAACTGTGAACCTCCAATCAACAACACCTGGCCCTCTGATGGCCAGGTGATTTATGTCCTCTCTGCCATGTCTGTAGGGGGTGACAAAGCACACTAACAGGAATGTTAGACATGGCATGATGGCACATACATGATGTGATGGCCTCCTACAAGGATTATTTAATTTACTTTTTCATATTTTTGGAAGGCAATTGCCAATGTAATACTGCAAAACATATAGTACACAATACATTATTATGTGTTATGTGTTCTGAAAAGAATCCCCCAAAAGAATGTGGCTGCATGCGTGGCACAGAAACACACACACACACACACACACACACACACACACAGAAACACACACACACACACACCCCGTATAGAAGTGTACCTTATTTAAAGTTCTGAAAGGTGGCAACCCATACAGGCCCGGCTGCTGCTGCAGAGAACGCTATAGCCTGCAAACTTATATAAAGGACTTTGAAGTATGCTATGGCCCGTGTCCACACACACTGCATTTTATGAGCTGGAGGGCCACGGAGAAAAATGTCTGTCTGTCAATGAGAACTGTGTGTGTACATGTGATGTGTGTGTGCATTGACCCATATAGGAACACCGAACACATGCCTTCATACATAACTATACAACTCTGCAAATACTTTGACTGCACACAAACCCCCGGGTAATGCAACATTCGCTGGGGGTCGACCTGCCTTGAAAGATATAATAATTAATTCACCTGAATGGTGCTAATTGCTAGCGTACTACAAATGCAACACTCACCACTTACAACACTCACAACACCAGAGGGAGTTCAACAAAACACGTACAACCCAAATTCGACTCAAACAAGGGATTAAATTATTTCCGCTCCTATATGCCACTAAAATGCGTAATGCCCTACCAACAGCCATTAAGAAATGTGAATCCCTTGACTCCTTCAAAACCGCTCTCAAAGAGCACGTACGGATGGCTGCAAATTGGAAACTTCATGGCCACCATAAAAAAGAAAAAAATAATAGTACCCACCCCCCTTTTCTCCCAATACTGTACATGTTTTCCTCTTTGATTTCATGTTTTTGTATGATTTTTGGATGGAGTACCCTGATGTAAACAAGTCTAGTGCTTTTCATAGTTTCGTCCTCAAAGTAGCAGGTTTTTTTGTATTGACTCAATGACTTATGCTTGACGCATATGGTTAATGCTATATGTGTAACGTGGTTAATAGTGCAAGATCACGTCTGTTACATATGGTTAATGTGTTTGTAGAATCCCTCACTCCTATTTGTGAGGGTGGTGTAGTCATTTCATAATATAGCCCTAAACACGCACGCACGCACATCTCACACACGCACGCACATCACACTCACGCACGCACGCACGCACACAAGGTCACATGCACACACACACACACACACACACACACACACACACACACACACACACGTTCTTCCTCTTCAACATGAGTATACTGCATTTCATCATTCATGAACCATTAGAAAATGTTTGAAGCTTAATCACACCCCTGTGATTTGATTATGATAGGAAGCTCAAATGTTCACTTGGATAGAGTGTTAACCCATTCTGACCTGAGATCAGATTCATACGAGGTTTCCACTGGACACACACTGGTCTGATTAACCTCATTCTGACCTGAGATCAGATTCTAAAAATGTCAGTCGCTCTTCGATTTTTCAAAAAATAGCAGACCTACAAGCTCGTAGCGCGCCACTCGGTGGCGCGCTATGAGCTTGTAGATCTGCTATTTTTCAATAGCTAAAGCATAACGTGATGCAAACACCGAAACGGGTTCCCGGTCAGAATGGGTTAATTGCACTGGGTCCAGGCAGAGCAATTAGCACTAAATGTATTCTAGATGATGATGTGTGCTGGAGGTTATGTTTGACAGATTGGGGCAGATGAAGGATCTGCAACATACTGTACCATTTATAGCTGCCTATTTCAGTATCCAGTGTGAATGTGAATGTGTGTACATTCAAGGAAAGCACTCACACACTGATGTGGGTTTTAGTTTATTGATGATTTTATGAGTATTTCTTCTAATGTATTCTTCCTATACAATTCCCATCGGCATCGCCGCCATTATGTCATCTGATTCATATCTTCTTCTTTTTTTATGTTTTTCATTTTTTGTGGCTTTTGCCTTTATTATATATATTTTTTATGGAGGGTCAGACAGTAGGCTGACAGGAGATGGGGAGAGAGATGGGGGGGGGTGACATGCAGTAAAGGCAGTCTCGATCGGGAGTCGAACCCGCGGCACACTGCCAGACTGGATTATACCAGCCAAGGTGCCTCATGGACCGCTGAGCCACGGCCCAGGCCCTAGATTCATATCTTCTGAAGTCAAGACAGCTGTTTTGCTGTAAACACAGTGAACTACAGGAAGTGAGGGTTGTAGTTTTGCTGTAAACACAGTGAACTACAGGAAGTGAGGGTTGTAGTTTTGCTGTAAACACAGTGAACTACAGGAAGTGAGGGTTGTAGTTTTGCTGTAAACACAGTGAACTACAGGAAGTGAGGGTTGTAGTTTCGACGGGACAGCCTTATTCCACAGAGCTTTCGACCAGCTGGGCGTGGTTATATGCCAATACCTTAGTATATCCACCCCTAATCTTAACCACACCCACCTGGACCAAAGCTCTGCAAAAAGGCACTCCCATATAGTTTTGACATTCACAGACTTTCTTCCAGAAACATACATCTTTAACCCATTCTGACCTGAGATCAGATTCATACGAGGTTTCCACCGGACACACACTGCTCTGATGAACCCATTCTGACCTGAGATCAGATTCTAAAAATGTCAGTCATTCTTCGATTTTTCAAAAATAGCAGACCTACAAGCTCGTAGTGGCGCGCTATGAGCTTGTAGATCTGCTATTTTCAATAGCTAAAGCATAACATAGTGCTAATACCAAAATGGGTGCCCGCCCAGAATGGGTTAACTAGTATACAAATGTAACCAAAAGGACCTGCAAATTAACATTGAGGATTTTTCTGTGAGCATATATATACGGTAGAGGGATTATCAAGGGATTGTGTTGTTG
The DNA here is from genome assembly GCF_963924005.1 of Protomyctophum bolini. Lineage (NCBI taxonomy): Eukaryota > Metazoa > Chordata > Actinopteri > Myctophiformes > Myctophidae > Protomyctophum > Protomyctophum bolini. The sequence goes on along the minus strand of NC_137862.1, from coordinate 2,609,711 downwards.
TTATTATTTATTTTATTGTGAGTGTTTCTCTTTAACCATATACCCCCTAGTATCCCCTGTTCTGGGCATGCCATAATAGGTCAACATTCAGAAACAAATTGTAGCTTGTAGAAAACTACTAGTTTGTACGTTTTTCCATGCACAACACATCACACGGCAGGTTGAAAGTTGTTACACAGCAGCATCCTCTGTTTTGATTGTGTATGCTGTATGCTGTGACAAACTGACAAGACAACCAACCCATGTGACAATCAGGCTGCCCAGACTCTGGACTGTGTATTATTATCCCATTCTGACCGGGCACCCATTTTGGTGTCAGCATCATGTTATGCTTTAGCTATTGAAAAATAGCAGATCTACAAGCTCATAGCGCGCCACCGAGTGGCGCGATACGAGCTTGTAGGTCTGCTATTTTTGAAAAATCGAAGAACGACTGACATTTTTACAATCTGATCTCAGGTCAGAATGGGTTAATCAGACCAGTGTGTGTCCGGTGGAAAACCTTGTACGAATCTGATCTCAGGTCAGAATGGGTTATAAGACATGTGGTGTTTGAAATAACTTCTTCCCTCCCAGTCAGAAACATTTGGAATTGACTATCAGACAATCACTGCAGGAGGCCGTCTGACCCCATATTGACAGCTCTGACCTGGAAGAAAATCTGCAATCCCAAGTACCCAATTTAGCAAGGTTATGTGAGTTTATACTGTATGTGCTTGAGAGAGGGGGAAAGTATGATAAAATATGATCCTGGCCTGGCAGTTTCTGCAACGATTGTATACAGCTGTACCGTATGGTATAATATTATAACAACAATGTTAAGCCTTTATGTTATGTCCCTGCTCTTTTGGAACAAGATTTCAGATCAATTTTGTTTACCCTAACAAAGGTTAGCTGTGAAATAGACACTTGATGATGGTGATGTCATACGATTTTATTCATTTATGAACACCCATTTGCATTCGGCACAGCTGTCAATCAATTATTACTATTATTTACTTGTTTTTTCCATCAACGCCAAACAGGCAATTGTAAGATACAGTTTATTAGTATCATCACTCACATGTGACATGACAAGCAGTGTTGTTTTTGGCAGCAAATTTTGATTTTAGTTTTAGTCATAGTCTCTTCAATAGTTTTCAATTAAATTAGTTTCAGTCACATTTTAGTCAGCCGGAATGTTTTAGTGTTAGTCTAGTTTCAGTCGACTAAATATCATACGATTTTAGTCGACTAAATCTACAGTTGATTTAGTCGACTAAAATGTAGTTTGGTGGGCCTCGATGCCATCGCAATGACATCGTAATGTTTTTACACTTGCTGAAAATAGCTGATCTACAAGCCCACAACGCGTCGCGCTGTGAGCTTGTAGATCGGCTATTTTCAGCATAAAAGCGTAAAATGTCTTATACTGGATCTCTTGTCCACTAGTCCCCTTCCTAGCATTTTAGTCTAGTTTTTATTTGTTGACGAAATTGTCAATTATATTTATAGTCATCATGGCTTAGTTTTTATTTCGTTTTTATGTACAGTATTTTGTGTCACTGAAAAAAGGTAGTCGACGAACATTTTTCCTCATAGTATTAGTCGACGAAAACAACACTGATGACAAGGAATTGTGAGATTAGGAGCTTTACGTGACTGAGCCTCTGAGCCAGCTGCTACACATCATGCTTGAACACAGACCTTTTGGTGCCGTTTGTTGAGAAATTGGGTTCTTTTTAGTGGACTTTGTTCTACTTGCACTTGGAGCTGCAGCTTCATTATTCTCGCTAATTAAGATTTAGGTCTGTGTTGTCCTCTGGTGAGTCCTTTGTCACCACAGTGTAAGCGATCTTCATTGATTTTATTTGCTCATTTCTTTTTAATTACATGGACTGTGTCGCAGTGTAACCCAATCTCCCCACAGCCACCCTCTGTGTGCATGAGCATTCTACCCTGCAGCAGTATTCCCTCTTAGACTATATTTGAATTGTGCAATGTGAACATGGATATGGAAAAGATATATATTTATACCAGTGTATGGCAAATGTAATTGTTAAAATCACTCAGTAAGAGTGCAAATCTCTTCCAGGAGGAGGCATGACCTAACAGTGATAGTGATCTACATCATGTATGCGGGCTACATTTCTATAACTCTACAGGCATGCAAGAGTACAGTAAGTAGTGCAGCATGTTATTACCAGTTATATTTCATCTCTAATGTATTTCCTCCGTTGCTCTGCTCTCTCTCTGACTCTCTCTCTCTCACACACACTATAGTACATATTCATTTTATATCTCTCTGCATCTTTCTCTCAGATATATGGCATTCAAATCACTCTGTAATCCACAATGTCTATCTTTTAATGCCTTGTGTGTCCGACGCGAGGGGAAGTGAGATCTGTAATGCTGCCTGACATGTCTAACGCAAGTTGACATTCAGTTGTGCATAAAAGTATAATGTATAGGATGGAAGGTACTGTACAGTGTACACAGCAATAAGCTGCATGAGATGGAGATGAAAGGTTGATATTATATATTAATGGCATCTTGTGCAAAGTGTGTACCTCATGCATGCTTGTGATTGTCTAGTTTCAGTATATCCCATCCCACCCATAAGGCAAACAGCCAGCAGCACAGCAGCGTTGTTATTGGTCAGTCTAGGCGGGATACTTATTCTAGCCTGGGGAGGATCAGGCTTTTCTCTTTTTTTTATGCGGTATAGTGATTTGAAAATAAATAATAATTTGAGAATATGACACTGAACAGCCTTGTAGTAGTGTGTGAAGTTAGAACAGTATGTTGTAGATGTATAGATAGACCATACATTGGGCATGAGCAAACTGGTGGCCCGGGGGCCACATCATGCGGCCCCCACCTTCACTTAATGTGGCCCTCGGGTTAATATCAGAATACTGATGTATTATTTAGTTCAATGCTGTTACAATTCAAAACCTGCAAACATGACCCGTTTTAATTAGGCTACTTCAGTCTAAATGAGTAGCTTAATGACTAGTATTAAAATTTGATTGTCTTTTTTTTATGTCCAACATTTCATTTATTCGTGAAAGGAGGGGTAACTTAACGGGAAATTAAGGGCACTAGATTTGCCCGAAAACCTCAAGTTTTAGCATGCGTAATCGCCCATAAACGCCCGTAATGAATGATACACAAATGTACATAAAAGATGGATACAATAAGTTTGGAATTCTCCTTTAAAGTAGTATGTATGTACATACATACACACACACACTTCGGCGTGCGCAGACATTTAGAGGGGCAGGTCGCGTGCACAGACATTTAGAGGGGCAGGTCGCGTGCACAGACATTTAGAGGGGCAGGTGCTCAAGTGAAAAAAGGGCACCTTGTGCAGCGCATGGAACCGACCGGTTGCCTTAATAGTGTGAGATTTATAGACTTTGGGGCATAAATAATATATTAGAAGCTTTTTTATCAAGAATTGATCAATGTCACCATATGGTCCACATACTGTGAATAAGTAAGTAAGCCTTGCCGAGCCATGGGGCCCATAGGGGCAGGAGCCTATCTCCTGTTTCTGTAGCCATGAGGCCCATAGGGGCAGGAGCCTATCTCCTGTTTCTGTAGCCATGAGGCCCATAGGGGCAGGAGCCTATCTCCTGTTTCTGTAGCCATGAGGCCCATAGGGGCAGGAGCCTATCTCCTGTTTCTGTAGCCATGAGGCCCATAGGGGCAGGAGCCTATCTCCTGTTTCTGTAGCCATGAGGCCCATAGGGGCAGGAGCCTATCTCCTGTTTCTGTAGCCATGAGGCCCATAGGGGCAGGAGTCTATCTCCTGTTTCTGTAGCCATGAGGCCCATAGGGGCAGGAGCCTATCTCCTGTTTCTGTAGCCATGAGGCCCATAGGGGCAGGAGCCTATCTCCTGTTTTTGTAGCCATGAGGCCCATAGGGGCAGGAGCCTATCTCCTGTTTCTGTAGCCATGAGGCCCATAGGGGCAGGAGCCTATCTCCTGTTTCTGTAGCCATGAGGCCCATAGGGCAGGAGCCTATCTCCTGTTTCTGTAGCCATGAGGCCCATAGGGGCAGGAGCCTATCTCCTGTTTCTGTAGCCATGAGGCCCATAGGGGCAGGAGCCTATCTCCTGTTTCTGTAGCCATGAGGCCCATAGGGGCAGGAGCCTATCTCCTGTTTCTGTAGCCATGAGGCCCATAGGGCAGGAGCCTATCTCCTGTTTCTGTAGCCATGAGGCCCATAGGGCAGGAGCCTATCTCCTGTTTCTGTAGCCATGAGGCCCATAGGGGCAGGAGCCTATCTCCTGTTTCTGTAGCCATGAGGCCCATAGGGCAGGAGCCTATCTCCTGTTTCTGTAGCCATGAGGCCCATAGGGCAGGAGCCTATCTCCTGTTTCTGTAGCCATGAGGCCCATAGGGGCAGGAGCCTATCTCCTGTTTCTGTAGCCATGGGGCCCATAGGGGCAGAAGTCTATCTCCTGTTTCTGTAGCCATGAGGCCCATAGGGGCAGGAGCCTATCTCCTGTTTCTGTAGCCATGAGGCCCATAGGGGCAGGAGCCTATCTCCTGTTTCTGTAGCCATGAGGCCCATAGGGCAGGAGCCTATCTCCTGTTTCTGTAGCGTGAGGCAGCTTGATGTACAAGTACACCCCCTGGACATGACGCTAGTATGTCGCAGGGACTTACACCCAATCTAACCCTTGATGCTGAGTGTCAAGCAGGGAGGCATTCGGGGTCTCCACACCTACATATAAGCGCAAAACGGTTTTGCGCTGCGGACAGAATAAGCTGTGTGTGCGCAGCTGGCCGTCACGCAAGTCGTCTGCGGAAGTGGAGCTTTTTTTATTCTCCATCCACCAGCTGTCTTAAAAACCCGGTTTTGAAGCTGTGCGCAGCCGAAAACGTGCGCGTCTCTTTTGATAGTGTGGCAGCACCCATTGGGTCCCATTTCTACAGTCTTTGGTATGACCCGGCCGGGGATTAATTGAACCCCGACACTCACCTAGACGGGCTTTTATACAGGGCGTCGGCACCGGGCCCAGGTGCCGCCGCTTGACTGATTGTCATGACATCATAGCACTGCAAGACAAAGGAGAACAGAAATTAGGACAGCAAAGTAAAGAAACCATAAACTAACCAAAGTGTACTATAAATATAATATATATAAAGCTATACACCAGACCATCTAATATAAGATATACCATACTTCTAAATATACTATACACCCTATTATACAGTACAATACAATATATACAGGGAGCAGTCACACGGTAAACAAACATTTCTCTCTTTTCTTGCTAATTTGAAACCAGACACCAGACATGACATCTCTTTACATTAACTAACTTGTCAACGTCAGGGAGCAGGTTCTGAGCATGCAGTTTCTTTTCCATAATGTCATGTAGACGCCTATGTGTCACATGTTGAGCGCAGTTTGGATGTATTGCTTCATTACAAAGAAAGCCTGCTCACAGAGATATGGTGTGCTCTCTCTCTCTCTCTCTCTAAACCTTAGAGAGAGAATTTAAGCTATATACCCGTTTTGGTCTGTGAATTCATATTTTACCATTTCACATTTTAACCCATTTTGGGAGGGAACCCCTTTTGGGGTGTTAGCATTATGTTATGCTTTAGCTATTGAAAAATAGCAGATCTACAAGCTCGTAGCGCGCCACCGAGTGGCGCGCTATGAGCTTGTAGGTCTGCTATTTTTGAAAAATCAAAGAACGACTGACATTAGAAACATGGCTTTTTCAGAAAACTGTCATTTTCAAACAGACATTTTTAGAATCTGATCTCAGGTCAGAATGGGTTAAGCTGTATTGCATGCAGTGCTAATTAGACTATTGTATAAAACGCAGCTATATCTCTGATGTGCTGAATAAACATCTTCCAGCTCTACAGTATTTACACACGTTATGGTTTTATAATGTATAATGAGGAAGATCTCTTCCCCGTTGTCCCTGAATGGTTCTTCTTTACCTTTCTGTTTTCGGGGGGGGGGGGGGGGGGGGTTGGGGGGGTTGGTGCAGGTCCAGATCATTACCCATAGCTTACATACTGTGCATGTGGGGGTCTTTCTAACAGATGGTTTTATAATGGATGCTTGGCTTTCCTGCACTGTGGCCTCCTTTTTTTCTGCACGCTCTTCCATTTTATGGAACTCATCATGATTGGCACCCCTGAAAGTCTGAAAACCCACCTTTTCAGACTCCATCATGGCCCGTAGCACTTACCCTACCCCCTCCCTTAGATAGCATTTCTGTAGACTTGGATAGCATTTGATACAGACTTATAGGATGTTATGTAGACAGCACTATAATTACATTGTATGTAGTCATAGCACGTCATAGTACATATGTATAGCATAGTATAGTATATATGTATAGTTTATATGTATAGCTTCATTATATAGATATTCCACTGTTACTTCTTTAGCTTACGCATGTTTCATGATAAATGCTTTTTATGTGATGTATTCCCATGCTTTTTTGTTCTTGCTTAATGTAAATCCCTCTGGATTAAGACTAAGAGCGTCTGCTAAATGCCTAAATTGTAAATTGGCATGCAGGGAGGAGCCGAAATCCTTTTGATTCGAACATAATATCAGGGACGACAACACATTTACAATGTAGGCCTTTATAGCAGCTGCTCTTATCCAGAGCGACTTGTGTGAAATCAGCAATAGCAGAGTACAGTAATAAGCATGCATGCCCCCTAGTCTAATAAACACCCAGGTTAAATATAGTCACATACATTCAGAGCAGAGAGAACAATGTCGTGCCTCGAAATGAACTTTGGATACCAGGTAAACAATATACCAGGTAAACAATATACCAGGTAAACAATATACCAGGTAAACAATATACCAGGTAAACAATGTACCAGCCAGGTAAACAATGATATTATACAATTTACAATTTAGGCATTTAGCAGACGCTCTTAATCCAGAGCGATTTACATTAAGCAAGAACCAAAAAAAAGCATGGGAATACATCACATAATATTATATAAAAAGCATTTATCATGAAACGTACAGTACTATACTCCTACTGCATGTACACTATGTCCTGTACATCCACATCTGTCTGGGGAGTTTCTTCATGAATTCGATATACTGTATATTATATACAGTATAATGTATATCCACAATATGGAGCATAAGGATAAATGATACAGTTAGTTCAGTGAGATATACTCGAGGGGTTTCATGCTGTGCTCAAGGGCACATACATATAGGCTACTCAAGGGGTTAATATATATGCTGCATTGCTATCCCTGTAACTTCACCTAAGATCCCATGCGTGGACAAAAGAAGCGGTCTTTTGCGTCATTTCCGGGTTTTTAGACAGCTGGTGGATGGAAATGAAGCTCCGCCCACGCCGCAGATACATCCCATAGCCTGGCTGATTGTTTCAGAAACTTAGCTCCTTATTAACCATTTAACCCTGTCTTCCCCCGTGTGGAGTTTGCATGTTCTCCCCGTGTCCCCTAGGGTAGGTACCCTCACAAAAAACATGCAGTAATCCTGGTCTCTAAACTGCCTCCCCCTGGCCAGCCGGGGCGCCTGATGGAGGGGAAAGGAACTGGTTGGAATAACGTGTAACTTCCACGCGCTATACGTCCAACCAGGGAAACTCCCCCCTGTCAGGTGTAAAGGAGCAACTTGGACACTCAGGCATGAAGGGAGCATGAGTTCAAGTCTGTTGCTCTCCCCTTGTCCCCCATATATGGGGACTAGGTTGGTCTCCCCTTGTCCCCCATATATGGGGACTAGGTTGGTCTCCCCTTGTCCCCCATATATGGGGACTAGGTTGCTCTCCCCTTGTCCCCCATATATGGGGACTAGGTTGCTCTCCCCTTGTCCCCCATATATGGGGACTAGGTTGGCGGAGGGTGTGTAGAGCCCAGGATCACAGTAGATGATTGACACAGGGGTGGAAAATGGGTTACAAAAAAGTGGGTTACAAATGTAGAACCCCCGTCTTCAACGTTTGTTTACAACAGTAAACGTCACGTGACGTCATATAATATAAATACCAAAGGAGTGATCGTGACGCCCCTCACTTCAGTGTTTTTCATAATACATCATGTTAATGTGGGCTGTGATATTGCAGGTATGGATGCAATTCTAGACTTCATTCATCTAGATGTCAGATATAGTGTAGGCAAGAGATGCAAGGAGGATGGAACTGTGTGGGAGGTTCAAGGTCGTAATTATTTCATGACCGCTTGATCTATAGCCAGGCTACATTTAGATTCCCAGAATGTTCTTATTCTCTCAGCACAGATGCAAGCATGGTTTTGCTCGAGAGAAATGTCACTTAATAATTCCCAACCACCCATCCTAATGGTCTCATATCTGGTCTCATTTTACAGCTATAGACAAAATGGCCAATGGAATAACAGATGTGAGTGGAGCTATATTTAGAGCTATTTAGTTTTAATGGATTGTGTCGTTTTGTGAGGACAGAATGAAAATATGAATAGCATTCAGCGCTCCTTTTATGTCACGACACTGTGTGTAAGACTGATCACGTGAAAGATGACACTATCTCTTTCCCAACAACACCCAGTGCTTACAGACAGATAACCATTATATTGACAGAGAGCCTATATAGACCGTTAACCTTCATATTATCGGGTGATGATTCAGTTGCATTCTTTATTTTCTAGAGATTCTTACAAAAAACCAGTATATTGTATAAATGTATTGTAGTCTAACACAACACAACAGTGAAAGCACATACGTCTCCCAGACAAGAGGGTCAGAAATATTTATTTCCTCCCCTCCAGATTGCGTGCAGTTATATATATCCCATTCTGACCGGGCACCCATTTTGGTGTTAGCATCATGTTATGCTTTAGCTATTGAAAAATAGCAGATCTACAAGCTCGTAGCGCGCCACCGAGTGGCGCGCTACGAGCTTGTAGGTCTGCTATTTTTGAAAAATCGAAGAACGACTGACATTTTTAGAATCTGATCTCAGGTCAGAATGGGTTCATCAGACCAGTGTGTGTCCAGTGGAAACCTCGTATGAATCTGATCTCAGGTCAGAATGGGATATATATTGCTGCCAACAGGGAGTTGTCAAGCTTTTTCCAAAGTCATTTAAATATTAATTGGTGGTGCTCGGTAAAGAGTGTTTCCCTGGCGTCATCCCTGGAATAAAATGCAGCGTGCCTCATGAATGTGAATTGAGGACTTGCTGCAGTATCAAACTTCCAAACTAAGCTGTTTTTTTTAAAGTTTTAAATACTTTGAAGTAAGTGATGGGCCAGCTGTGGCTGCAGCAAGCTGAATCCTGGATTAACTTCTAATCATCCAGAGGATTGTTCAGTGCATTTCTTCCCACACATCGGCTTCTTGTTTGTTTCACAGTTACTTGGTGAAGATTTTATTATTATTATTCATAGCACTGTCTATAGAACAATTACACATTTTCATTATTTCTTATGGCATGGTACTGGTCCATGGTACTGGTCCATGGTACTGGTCCATGGTACTGGTCCATGGTACTGGTCCATGGTACTGGTCCATGGTACTGGTCCATGGTACTGGTCCATGGTACTGGTCCATGGTACTGGTCCATGGTTCTGGTCCATGGTACTGGTCCATGGTACTGGTCCATGGTACTGGTCCATGGTACTGGTCCATGGTACTGGTCCATGGTACTGGTCCATGGTTCTGGTCCATGGTTCTCATACATTGTCAAGGACCCCCACATTGATACTTATTATTCCGTATAGACTCCCATTTCAACGCGAATCCCTAGACTCCTTCAAAACCGCTCTAAAAAGGGCACCTACGGACGGCTGCAATTCGAAACTGGCCCCCGTAAAATTGGAATCCCACGGTTCCCACCCCACCCCTTTTCCCCCTCACCGTATGTTTCTTTTCCCTTTCTACCTCCTTTATGATGAATTCCTGTTCTGTTCTTTGACTATAATATAGAAGTGTCTATTTGTATGTCTCTAAATGTTTTGATGAATTGAACAAGGTGGACCCTCTTGTAAACGTAAACGAGTGTAATGCTTTATTGGGTCGTCCACTCACAGTTAACAGTCTTTGTATTGAGTTGTGCTTGAATTGTACTGTCATTCTGCAAACTGTTAATACATATTTCAATCAATCAATCAATTGAAGAGATTCCATGTGTTTAGAGACTAGATTTAGTACTGTCTAATAGGTGGGGAGACAGTGGAGAAATTGAAACCTATGATCTGAATAATCATTCTTATGGAATCTCTCATTGAAATAAATAAGTGAAATAAACTATTCCTATTTTTTCCTGGGAACCCATTGAATGCCCCTAAGGGCCTCTGGTCTATAACAGTGTGTTGTGTGGTTGTGTGTTTGTGTGTGTGTGTGTGTGTGTGTGTGTGTGTGTGTGTGTGTGTGTGTGTGTGTGTGTGTGTGTGTGTGTGTGTGTGTGTGTGTGTGTGTGTGTGTGTGTGTGTGTGTGTGTGTGTGTGCGTGTATGTGTATGTCCCCTGTGCAGACCATCTGTGTCAAAAAGCAGTACAGTAAGCTGAATAATTTTCCATTTCCATTTTAAGATGGATAACATTGGAATGTCGGCTTATCATTGGTGACGTGTGCACAGTGCACATTACAATAATAATTGTTCAGGATATGCATATAACTACAGTATACCCAACTGCCACGGCCAATCACAGCTCACCTCACACTACTAAAATTCATGTCAGCACGTGAGCACAATACACATCAGTGCTTCATTCACAAACTGCACACCAAGTAACTTATGCTATCTGTAACTGCCATTTTTCTAGTTTCCAGTCTCCTTTGCAGTTACCTCACACTTAGCCCCTCTCGGAACTCTACATAAAGCTTTTATGAAATTTGATTGTCGCTTTATATAGGGTTCCTGGCCATGCTAAGATTTTCCAATGCGATTGTTGGAACGCGGATATAAACAAACTCAACCTTTCGTCGATCGGCGCGCTATTACCACGCTTTTTCTTGTGTTCACTTACGAATGTGCGAACTATAAGTACCTTACATACCTCTGATAAAATCTCCTGTGTCGCGGAAGCCGTTAAGTATTTTTAATCCATGTTTGATTAAAAATGCGCTTTGATTTCTTCTTGTTTATTTACCGTTTATTGTACCGCCTCCCGATGTGCGGTTGGCTTTGCGGGCTACGTCCCTGCCTCTGATCTGCTCCGTCATAGCTGTAGCACCACTAGCTAGCCAGATAGGCGGTACAATGAGGTGTCAATAAACAAGGTAGGAAGAAGCGACATTTTTAATCAATCATGGATTAAAAATACTTAACGGCTTCCGCGACACAGGAGATGTGTCGGTATGGTATGTAAGGTACTTATAGTTCGCACATTCGTAAACCAACACAGGTAAAAATGGCGTAAAACCGCGCCGATCGACTTCTCCTTACGTGTTTACATTGTATTTGTGTGTGCGTAACTGGCGGCAGCCCAGCGTGAAACAGGACCCAATGTGTAAAGTAATCAAAGTGTCAGAAACTTTACTACATTTGGGTTCTGCTTGCGGGGCTACCTCACACTAGGTATGGGAGTGATCCTACACACACAGATAATTGCAACAGATGGATGTCCAGTCTTTGATCCAGTTTGAGTGTTATTTATTTATCAGAAGTCAAAGTGAGCAGTTTAAATCATGAACATGAACATACCAGTGATGTTATTAGTAGATGTTACAAGTTTGTCTCTGTTCTGCTGCAGCTGTGCTGCTGCTACTGGTAAGAACGGTTTGCTCCCTGGTTCCCTGTGTCTAGTGATCTGATTAGTGCACCTGAGTGACCCTAAATACACACCCAGTGCTGTCAAATCTAAAGCCCAGCGCCACCAAGTGTTCAAAAATAATATGCCAACCTAACCAATAATAATATAGCAGCATCATAATGGTTCCTACAGTATCCGTACTGTAGCGACAGATTGCACAGGGAAGCCACACCCGGTCTTGTTTGTGTAATTCCAGTGAAGGGAAAACTAAGAATATTAGAATATTCATTCTAATAATTAAAATATCCCAACTTAAAGGCAATATTTCAATGAGCATATAACCCTCCTTTATAATATTGCAGGGCAAGGATGATCTTGGTGATCTTTTACTTCCGAAGTCTGAGCCCATTAAAATGTAATAATTTGTTGCAAATACCATTATGGTCCCTTATTGAACGCCTGCATATACACCCTTGTTGGTCAAATTAATTCCTCTGGGACAGCACAATAAACAACTTCAATGTTTGTTTTTGTCATTGTTAATTTATGCTTGGGAGGATTTTTATGTTTGTCTTTCTCACTACCATCTGCTCAGTCTCAGTTTTGACGTGCTGTGAAGAATCTGAGCAATTTAAGATTTGTTGAATCATGGCCTAGTATTGTTTGTTTCTTAGCAGAATTGCAGAGAAACTCTGGGATTTACAGACCAAAGTATTATTTGTGCTCTCTTTTGAATTAAATTGCATGGTCACATTGTGTGTGCGTGCGACCGTGCTGCATGTGTGTGGCTGTGTGTGTGTGTGTGTGTGTGTGTGTGTGTGTGTGTGTGTGTGTGTGTGTGTGTGTGTGTGTGGCTGTGTGTGTGTGTGAGTGTTGATGTGTTCACAGATTTCTTCCTTTTTGTTTTTGCTTGAAGAATGCAGAGAGACAGCCAAGGGCAGAGAGGGAACACAATGGCTCTGGCTATAATCTGAAGACAGTGCAATCATAGAGTCTGTACACTATAACCACACACCTTCTGGTGTGCCCCTGGATTTGTGGGTTTTAACCCACTCTGAACGGGAACCCATTTTGGTGTTAGCATCATGTCGTGCTTTTAGCTATTGAAAAATAGCAGATCTACAAGCTCATAGCGCGCCACCGAGTGGCGCGCTACGAGCTTGTAGGTCTGCTATTTTTTTGAAAAATCGAAGAACGACTGACATTTTTTAAATCTGATCTCAGGTCAGAATGGGTTAATCAGACCACCAGTGTGTGTCCAGTGGAAACCTCGTAGTATGAATCTGATCTCAGGTCAGAATGGGTTAACTGAATTTGAACCCAGGACCTTCAGAGCCTTTTCCCAAGTAAATACATCATGAAACGTCATGAAAGGGCAAAACCTAGAGGTGTGCATATTTCAGCTTCGTTGGCTCATCGTCGCCATAACCTTGACCTTTTGACAACCAAATTACACAATGCTACTGTACTGTACTGCTGTGTGTCGGGTACTGAATTACACATCTGATATTTTTGAAGTCTATCCTGGCCTTTTGCTGGGATTTGATTATTATGGTCCAGTCGAGTGTATAGGGGCTGCAATAACTCACGATTATTTTCTTAGTGATTACTTTTTCGATTCATCGAAAAATCGAGAAGCTTGTTTTCTTAATGATTTCATTTAGCTTTTTTCCTTTTTAGACATAAAATGAAACAACTAGCGACAGAAAAACAATACAAATGTCCTACAAAAAGCACTTAAAAACAAGATGTTGTACCAATATAGGCTACATACATACACACACCCATATACTGTACACACACACAGTCACACATACATAAATAATAAAATAAAAATAAGGTAATCAATAGATTTGTACATCTCAGCCTGAAAAACATCACTCACTCACTCAGGATCCTATAACAGAAACCATAAACGTACCACACCTACACCTACACGCTATTAGGCTAATTACTTAAGGAGTCTTATAGGGGATTCACACTGAGACGGACTGGGCTTTGCTTGGCATATAGTCTCCAAAGTAAAACAAAATATTTAGGACGACCGTTGAGCCGATTCTACGAAGTCTGGCTCCGAGACATGGACACTTTCAAAGAAACTAGAGAAACGGTTGGATGGCACTTACACCGGCCTTCTAATGAGAGCGCAATATCTGTCTTGGAAGAGCCACCCATCGACTGATCTAATATACGGCAACCTTCCCCGTGTTTCTTCACTAATCCGATCGAAAAGAACACAGTTTGCTGGCCACAGACAGACCAGAGGTAGAAAACTGTTGTTCCCTGATGTCATCGCTAGGGACACAGGCATCAGTAAGCAGGAACTGGGGATTGCAATGAAGGACCGGGAAGTCTGGCGTGTTATTGTGAAATCCGCAACGGGACGCCCCGTGGTCTCCGGCCCTACAGCCAACCAACGGATGAGCAGATTTGCACCATGCAGAGCCATCTCAAGATCAAACACTATGCTGCAACCTTTCCCAGCCATTCCTGCACAGTCTTCCACTGCCTCAATTTACAATTTACAATTTAGGCATTTATCAGACGCTCTTAATCCAGAGCGATTTACATTAAGCAAGAACAAAAGCATGGGAATACATCACATAAAAGCATTTATCATGAAACATGCGTAAGCTAAGAAAGTAACAGTGGAATATCTATATAATGAAACTATACATATAAACTATACATATATACTACTATGCTATACATATGTACTATGACGTGCTATGACTACATACAATGCAATTCTAGTGCTGTCTACATAACATGCTACAAGTCTGTATCAAATGCTATCTAAGTCTACAGAAATGCTATCTAAGGGGGTATAGGGTAAGTGCTATGGGCCATGATGGAGTCTGAAAAGGTGGGTTTTCAGACTACGGCGGAAGATTGGGAGTGATGCTGCACTTCTGACTGCGACGGGAAGTGCATTCCACAGTTTTGATCCTCATGATCTGCTTTGCCACCATAATACTGCATGTCTTGATCCATTCACCATCAGACCCCCTTATATACAGTTATAGCTAGTATCAGAGGATCACCCAACACCATCAAAGTACATTTTCGTATCACTTGTCAATCGCTTATTTGGGACCAATATTCTTGACAGAAGATCATCTTGGATGAGATTGATGTCCCTAGATATTAAATATTCTGACAGATGCTATCCCCTTCCTTCTCTCGGTAATCATAGAGAGACGACTTCCGCCTTTTCAGCATCTTCATGCCTGAAAGAAGGCCGAAAAGGCCGAAACGTTGCTATGATTCTTAACCCATTCTGACCTGAGATCAGATTCATACCAGGTTTCCACTGGACACACCACTGGTCTGATGAACCCATTCTGACCTGAGATCAGATTCTAAAAATGTCAGTCGATTTTTCAAAAAATAGCAGACCTACAAGCTCGTAGCGCGCCACTCGGTGGCGCGCTATGAGCTTGTAGATCTGCTATTTTTCAATAGCTAAAGCATAACATGATGCGAACACCAAACTGGGTTCCCGTTCAGAATGGGTTAAATAAATACATCTCTTGAACCAAGTGGCGGTGTGCCACTTATATTTTGATTATGTTGTCAAGAAAATCAGAACGAGGTGGCGCAGTACTGGTTGTGCTAAAGTAGAAAATTGTAACATTCATTCATTCAACAGTCTGCTTTAGTTCATAATCCTCCTTTTACTGTTAAAGCCATTGGCGTTGCTCGATGGAGAAGTCCTTTGCTACTGTTCAAGGCTGATTCGTATATATTGCTGACAATCAATAGACACTATCGTGTAAACAGATATTACTGGCACATGCTTAAGATGACATAGAGGGGTTATTTCCTTTTATTGATTTTCACAATATGACATTTTAACTAATATTGTGGTGTTTATATATCAAGGAGAAAGGGGAGCTGTCCCCACTTGCTCTGCATTATGCAATATGTTTGGTATATATAAGTCACAGGGCTTGAAAATAATATGCAGCGTATGACGGCTTCACTGAGACATAACTCTAGTCTACAGCATATCGACCACTGTGTGCAAAACACCGGCCTTCACTCTTTGAAATGTGCTCACCGACCGGCCATTACCCATGCCTTTCACTATAGGCCTACTGCACCATGATGGATTCCTATGCACCAGACCTCTTACTGCCTTTCAGCTAAATACTGTTCCATCCGTCCGTCCGTCCGTCTGTCCGTCCACCAAGGCCTATACCTACTGTACGTATACTTATCTTTGACAGATATATTTACCGGTATTAAGCTACATCTTTCTTCGCTTGACACAACAACTTTCAAAGAGCCTGTCAGAAGTATAGCTACACTGGTCTATCTGCTTGCTGAAGCCTGTGTGTGTGCGTTTGTGCTTGCGTTTGTGCGTGTGTGCGACCGCGTGTGTGTGTAATGTCTTCAGTGCCGGTTCTAGGCCTTTTGAGGCCCTAGGCAACATATTATACAGAGGCCCCCCCCCCCTCCTGCTTTGCCACGCCGGATAAAAATTGTAAATTTGCCATGAAAATGCTTCAATCTGGTGCACTTTGAGATCAAAATTAAGAAGCTAGGTGGGGGCCACATGTGGCCAGTAGCCCATGTAAGGGATACATGAAAAAAAAAAATCTTCTCCCTGTGACGAGGCCCCCTCAGTGGTTGAGGCCCTAGGCGACCGCCTAGTTCGCCTATGCCTAGAACCGGCCCTGCTGGTCCTACTCCCCCCATGTTTATAAACAAATCCCAAATGTTTGTAAACAAATCCCAAATGTTTATAAACAAATCCCAAAATGTTTATAAACAAATCCCAAATGTTTATAAACAAATCCCAAATGTTTATAAACAAATACCAAAATGTTTATAAACAAATCCCATGAGACTTGGTCCTACCCCCCCGACCATGAGACTTACTACAGGTCAACTGGTAGTGGTCCTACCCCCCCCATGAGACTTACAAATCCCAAATGTTTATAAACAAAGCCCAAATGTTTGTAAACAAATCACAAATGTTTATAAACAAATCACAAAATGTTTATAAACAAATCACAAAATGTTTATAAACAAATCCCAAATGTTTATAAACGAATCCCAAATGTTTATAAACAAATCCCAAATGTTTATAAACAAATACCAAAATGTTTATAAACAAATACCAAAATGTTTATAAACAAATCCCAAATCCCATGAGACTTGGTCCTACCCCCCCGACCATGAGACTTACTACAGGCCAACTGGTAGTGGTCCTACCCCCCCCATGAGACTTACAAATCCCAAATGTTTATAAACAAATCCCAAATGTTTGTAAACAAATCACAAATGTTTATAAACAAATCACAAAATGTTTATAAACAAATCACAAAATGTTTATAAACAAATCCCAAATGTTTATAAACGAATCCCAAATGTTTATAAACAAATCCCAAATGTTTATAAACAAATACCAAAATGTTTATAAACAAATACCAAAATGTTTATAAACAAATCCCAAATCCCATGAGACTTGGTCCTACCCCCCCGACCATGAGTGCGTGCGTTTGTGCGTGTGTGCGACCGCGTGTGTGTGTAATGTCTATGTCTTTTGAAAGGGATGTGGAGCCATGAGAGATTTACCACAGGGAAACCTGACTTTATAATGTATTTCTTCTTGTTTCTTTTCTTTTAACACAATTGTATTTCTTAATTCTCCTTTAGTTGAATGTGCCAGAACTTTAATTTCCTTAAACAAAAAAAAAAGCCAGCTTCCACTACTAAAGGTACAACTTATACTGTATGCTCCCTTTATCGCTCGGGTTTTCTTTCTTGGCGTATAGATTAGCAGTTAAGATAATGGGTCCTTTTGGGGAAACGGGTGAACCATGGAATTTATTGTGTACTCTGTACTGTACAGCGTTACTCTATACCGCCACCTGGAGGATGAACTGAACCGCTACCGATGAGCGTTACTCTATACCGCCCCCTGGAGGAGGAACTGAACCGCTACCGATGAGCGTTACTCTATACCGCCACCTGGAGGAGGAACTGAACCGCTACCGATGAGCGTTACTCTATACCGCCACCTGGAGGATGAACTGAAGCGCTACCGACGAGCGTTACTCTACCGCCACCCTAAATGTCCATTTTGCACATACGATACTAGTCTAATAATAAGCAGATTGCAAAATGTTTTATGATCGTTTGAGGAGTGTATTGCGTACGTACGCATCTCCCTGAGAAGCAAGTCATTTCTCTTAACCCTCATGTACTCAGAAAGTAATCAACAGAGGGTTCCAAATTAACCCTCTTATGCGATGACACCTTGAACTGTATACAGTATCACTAATTAAACTAGATCTGAACAATCTTCAGAAGTACCAGATTGAGTGTCTTAACACTCAAACTGAGCTGATGAAGTGAATGCTTAATGAAAGTGGGGTTGGAGAGGCTTATTGTTGATATCAACTAGGAACCAGGGTGAATATACAGTAGATAGAGAGAGAGGCCACCTGGGAAACAGAAGGGAAACAGATGGTCCCGGTCTGCGTCTCAGCCCCTGGCTTTTTTAAATTATATATAATAATGGCGGTGTTCTGGGTTTAGTAGTTTAGTACGTGTTTGTTGTGTGGTATAATAGTTGAAGGAGCTCTGGGAAGTTGGGGAGATATTGGTATTCTCGGTGTAATGGATGCTGTGAGTGAGGTCTTCCTTGACAATGTCCTCAGGCTGTCCTGCTTTAAGCTCTTAATATTTATTTTGCATAAACAATAGGAATGCTCTCAAGGGATTTGTAAAACATGGATAGTACTAAAGCACTAGAGTAGTCATTGATGTTGAATGATGGATATTTTTTGTTGGTGGCGTTTGGTATCATTGGCTTAGGAGGCAGCCAATCACGATAGGTCGCTATATATAGTAAGGTTGTTAGAAGGCAGCCAATCGTGACTATAGGTCGTCACTAAAGTCGCCACTAAAGTTGTCTTTACATTCGTCAGTAGTGGTGAGTGGAAATGTAGTCCATGTGCTTTTCAAGCACCTGGCAAAAAAAACTAAACAAATGAAAACAGTAATAAAACGGAGTATGTGAGAAAAATTGTCAGGGAAATTGGAGATGTGCATTTTGGAATGGATATAAAATAAGCTTATACCAGGATTTCTCAAAGGCCACACAAGATCTACTCCTTACTGGAGTGTAAATGATTGCTTCACTCATCTACTGTAAGAGAGTGTGTGTGTGTGTGTGTGTGTGTGTGTGTGTGTGTGTGTGTGTGTGTGTGTGTGTGTGTGTGTGTGTGTGTGTGTGTGTGTGTGTGTGTGCGCGTGCGTGTGTGCGTGCGTCAGTTGGTAACCCTGTTTTACCCGTCCCTGCTGACCTCGTTCCTGCTGGAGATCTGAGTAGTGGTTTTATTACAAGATGTTTTACCGTTGGGCTGAATGGAATGATTTCTTTATCTTGGAACATTGATGCTGCATGGGGAAGGCTAAGGGTTGCATTCAATTCAATTCAATTCAATTCAAAGGGCTTTATTGGCATGAGAAAACATACGTTTACATTGCCAAAGCAGAAAGCATTCAGGTCACATAACTACGAAGACGCTGTTGTCTGGTCTGGTTTTTCTGCCCGTTTTCTGGCCTGTTCATTACATTTAGTTTCACTGACCATCCATGTGTAGCCAACTAGCCATATCAAACCACTGACCATCCATGTGTAGCCAACTAGCCATATCAAACCACTGACCATCCATGTGTAGCCAACTAGCCATATCAAACCACTGACCATCCATGTGTAGCCAACTAGCCATATCAAACCACTGACCATCCATGTGTAGCCAACTAGCCATATCAAACCACTGACCATCCATGTGTAGCCAACTAGCCATATCAAACCACTGACCATCCATGTGTAGCCAACTAGCCATATCAAACCACTGACCATCCATGTGTAGCCAACTAGCCATATCAAACCACTGACCATCCATGTGTAGCCAACTAGCCATATCAAACCACTGACCATCCATGTGTAGCCAACTAGCCATATCAAACCACTGACCATCCATGTGTAGCCAACTAGCCATATCAAACCCCTTTCTCCTCCGTGGGAAACAAAACAACTATCACTCATCAAGAGTCATCACTTAATTGCCGTAGCACTGGCACTATAGCGTCGACAACCTTACAGGCGCATACAATGGATGAACTACAGGGTAAACAGACACTGTAAATCGCTCTGGATTAAGTGTGTCTGTGCTTAATGCCTACATTGTAAGAGGGAATCCTTGTTGGCCATTGGGCTGAGCTTCAGGCAGGGTAGCTCTGGTCCATAGCCTTCTACTGCTTCTAATCATAGAAGCAGTAGAACGCTATGGACCAGAGCTTCAGGCAGGGAACCAGTATCCTGCCCAACAACAGTGTCTACACTTCAGATGTGCTATTTAACATACTATACCATACATAATTGTTAATATATAACATTTAATTGTATGTATATATTCCTGGATTGCAGCTTTAATGCTATACTAAAGATATGGATACATGTGTGAATGTGTGAAGGATCGGTGTATTTTCTGAGATTCTGAATGGTGACATCACTTTGTTATTAATTATTCGTTTGTGGATCAGAGATGTCACATCATGGTGTCACACTCATGTATTGCCCTGATGCTAGTTCATGAGCTAGCTATGCACTAGGCACTATACACTATAGGCACTATACACTATGCACTAGGCACTAGGCAGCTAGCTATGCACTAGGCAGTCTGGAAAGTACAAAACGAGGGTTGGGGATAGATAGGGTGACGTCAACTAAGTTGATTAAAAATAATAGGAAAAATGAGCAATTATAAAGGTGTGCAGTACTGCTGCTAGATATCACCTCTTAATTATGAATGTAATGAAACAGGCTTAGAATTAATATTTATTATCCTCTTATCCGTGCTTGTGTGAACAAGGTGTTTGTCATTGATAACCTGGCCAGAGCGCTGATGAGACCACGGAGCACTCACAGCATATCCTCGTCGTAACGTGAATGGATGAGGTTGCAGAACTAAGAGAGACATTATGATGAGGGGAGAGAGAGAGCCAGAGGGGGGTTGTCCTTCAAAACATCATCTCCAAACTGCCTCCCCCCTCTGGCCAGCCGGGGCGCCTGATGGAGGGGAAAGGAACAACAAGGAGCAACTTGGACACTCAGCCATGAAGGAAGCATGAGTTCAAGTCCGTTGCTCTCCCCTTGTCCCCCATATATGGGGACTAGGTTGGTGGAGGGTGTGTAGAGCCCAGGATCACATTAGATGATTGACACAGGGGTGAAAAATATATTTAAAAAAAAGGATTAGAGATAGGGATGTCACGATCACGTTTTTTTTTGTTGCTCCCCATCCGATTCCGATCGTTGATTTTGAGTATCTGCCGATACAACTTTGTCCCGATCTGATATTTTTATTGAATATAAATAATATGCCATATCACAATAGTATAGATTATCCAAAATCACAGACAAAATCCAGTCTAACATCAAAATATACTATATGGGATGTCCCTTTTTTTTTGCTCCAGATCTGATTTCCGATCATTTGAAAATGACGTAATTGGCCCTGATTTCCGATCAGGCGATTGGATCGGGACAACCCTACATCCCTTATGCTCTAACCTTTCTTTCCAATGAAAGAAGGAACGAATGAAGAAGGTTTTGGTAGCTCTGGCCTTACAATCTTTTAACCATTTCCATTATGAAGGTAATGTATATACGTGTTGTTGGGATAAAGAAGATTGATGTGAAAAACATTTTCACTCTAAAGTTTCTAAACCATAAATGCTCACTTTCTTTCTCAGCTTTCAGAGCCATGAAACACTTTAGTTCCCAACCGGTTATAAGTATAGTTCAGCGTTACACTTCGTCTAGTCAAGGCCAAGTGGAGCGCTAGTGCCTCAATGCCACTCACGTTGGATCGCTCTGTCAGCCAGAAAAGGTCAGCTGAATTTGGCTCAGAAATGATGCAAATGATGAGTTCCCTTCCTGGTTACAAAATGTAAGTTTCACCACCCCTCTACGACCCCTGGATCCACCAGCAGCAGAAAATAAGCCATATTTTCATTGTATGTATTGTATCTGTAGTTACTGTACTTTTGCTCTGCTAAATTGATGCATCTTTTTAATAACCTAAACTAGCAGTAGTGGGTGTGTGTGTGTGTGTACAGAATCGGTTTTAGCAGATCCCACCTGTAAGCCCCCTACGTGCATGCATGCGTGTACTGTACTGTACAGTGTGTGTGTGTGTGTGTGTGTGTGTGTGTGTGTGTGTGTGTGTGTGTGTGTGTGTGTGTGTGTGTGTGTGTGTGCGCTTGTAATTTAGCGTTTGTGTTGACCTTTATTTTGCACATGATTCATTATCATCGCTGTGTTTATTGCCCTGCCTCCAACAATCCCATCAAGGTACACATGAGGCCAATATACCGTGAAAATGCATTTTCTCCGGAAGCCTCGCTGATACTCATCTGATTCCATCAAGGGGTAAATCAGACAAAAGTAAATTTTTTGATCATGATCTACGGAGGTCGTAAATAAAGGGAACTATGACTGTGGGAGCAGTTTAACACATTTAGGCCTGGAAAAAAAAATCTTCTAAATCCTGACAGTTTTCTGAGGCTTTTTGGAGTTTCTAGGCCTATATCACTCAATATTTCATGTCAAGGACCTCAAAAATGATCTGTAATTGGCCTCCGAGACCCCCATCTGAAAATATGTTGTTCCATGGACCCTCCGGAAGCAAAGATTTAAGTTAAAAACATGCGTTCTGAAAAAAATATATTCCAAATTTGAGGCACAATTTTCACGATTTTTCAAAAATAGCAGACCTACAAGCTCGTAGCGCGGTGGCGCGCTATGAGCTTGTAGATCTGCTATTTTTCAATAGCTAAAGCATAACGTAATGCACAAAAGGGGTTCCCGCCCAGAATGGGTTAATACATTCAAATCCGTGGAGAATATATGATACTCATGTGTATTTCTTCTTTATTATAGGAGAGAACTAGAGGGATGTTGGAGGCTGGATTTATTGTTGGATCAGCAGGAGCTTAAATTCTTTATCAGATGCCGTGTCTTGCTGACAAGATTGCCTATAATATACTGTACAACCACTACTGTATGTTATACAGTATACGTTGTATATACTATACTGTAACTGCTGCAGCAATATTCTTTACAAATTGCAATGCCAACCGTGTTGACTAAAACTGTGGCTGAGCAAATTGGTTTGACGCAACAGAATGAAGAGCGATACGGATAAATCCTGAAAGGCAAGACGATCACACCACCTCCTCCACAATATTGAATTAGCATTAAAACCAAAAATAATAGGCTCATTATAAAGCAACGGCAGACATTGCTGAGCAACAATAAACAGAGAATAATCATAAACAAAGTGCTTCAACACAAAACACAAGACATTAAGACATTAACCCATTCTGAACGGGAACCCATTTTGGTATTAGCGTCATGTTATGCTTTAGCTATTGAAAAATAGCAGATCTACAAGCTCATAGCGCGCCACCGAGTGGCGCGCTACGAGCTTGTAGGTCTGCTATTTTTTGAAAAATCGAAGAACGACTGACATTTTTAGAATCTGATCTCAGGTCAGAATGGGTTCATCAGACCAGTGTGTGTCCAGTGGAAACCTCGTATGAATCTGATCTCAGGTCAGAATGGGTTAAGTGCAAAGGAAACAACGTCATAAAAGGGCACTGAAACACAATTAAAATAGACTACGTCAAAATAAAACCATAGAACAAAATTACAGTGCACAATAAATTAATCACAAAATCTAAAGAAAAACAAGAGGTTTTTTTTCCACACCGATTGAAGCTGAGCACTGACTTTTAATAGCTCTTCCTTGGCTCCGAAAAACAATTATGGTAATTTGGTTTTGTCTTTCAAAGACAATTCTGGCACACATTGATGTGTTCAATGCATTTAATCAGTGCTTGCATTGGACCTGCGATATATGGGTTCTGTGTCATATATATGCATTACGGTAATAATAATTTGTTGTTATCCATAATCTGAGCCAGTGAACTCATGTAAATGCCCCAGCCAGAAAGGAGTCTTCTGGAAAACTGCTTGCCTATTCAGATGTGTAATTACCTATAGACACAAGTCTGTCCTTTCAGTATGATTCAAACCAATTAAGTAATGTGCCAGAAAGTAAAAATATTTTCTAGTCGCTCTATACTGTATGGTTGGCTTCCAAAGTTTGTGGGAGGGGCCCATTTTGCAAACACCAAACAATTTATAGTAAGTAGCCTTGCCGAGCCATGAGGCCCATAGGGGCATGGAGCCTATCTCCTGTTTCTGTAGCCATGAGGCCCATAGGGGCAGGAGCCTATCTCCTGTTTCTGTAGCCATAAGGCCCATAGGGGGCAGGAGCCTATCTCCTGTTTCTGTAGCCATGAGGCCCATAGGGTGCAGGAGCCTATCTCCTGTTTCTGTAGCCATGAGGCCCATAGGGGCAGGAGCCTATCTCCTGTTTCTGTAGCCATGAGGCCCATAGGGCAGGAGCCTATCTCCTGTTTCTGTAGCCATGAGGCCCATAGGGGGCAGGAGCCTATCTCTTGTTTCTGTAGCCATGAGGCCCATAGGGCAGGAGCCTATCTCCTGTTTCTGTAGCCATGAGGCCCATAGGGGCAGGAGCCTATCTCCTGTTTCTGTAGCCATGAAGCCCATAGGGCAGGAGCCTATCTCCTGTTTCTGTAGCGTGAGGCAGCTTGATGTACAAGTACACCCCCTGGACATGACGCTAGTATGTCACAGGGACTTATACCCCCAATCCAACCCTTGATGCTGAGTGTCAAGCAGGGAGGCACTGGGTCCCATTTTTACAGTCTTTGGTATGACCCGGCCGGGGATCGAACCCCGACCTCCCAGTCTCAGGGCGGACACTCTAACCACAAAGGCCACTGAGCTGGTACAACTTTTATACTAGTAAGTGGCAAATCTGAAAAATATTAAAAGTGATCCAGCACTGTAGTTGTGGCAAAGCAAGCTGGATTATTTATTTTTATTTGACTCCTTGCTGTATCGGTTTTTCTGTAGCCAATCTGTCATGTGTTTAATAACTGTGGCCATGACAGCTGCATTTCCCTCATGGGATCACGAGGGAAATTTACTGTTTGCATATTTTGGTCTTTAAAATAATGAGGGGCTGTTTCCAGACAGTTATTGCTGTAGTTTATGAAACACTAAGCAGGCTGTTTCAAGCCGGCTGTGTCAGTATAGTCAGGATGCAAGATAGTTTTAGTTAGTAATATTGACGGCAATAATGACATCCCCAAACTCACCTCAAGGATTGGGTTTTTACAAATCTAATGAATTCGGTTTTCACCTATAGCACAAGACATAAGTACACCCCATCCCTTGCACACCATTTTATTAGCATGATGGCTTGAATGCTGTAACTGTGACACATTACTTGGTCAACAGATAATTATGTTCAAGCATCTCCACCAAATACTGCAGGGCCACTGATTAGTTTACTCATTGAAGACAGTAATGAATGGTTTGAGATAAGAAGAATAAGAAGAAACATTTATAAATGTGTAGCCACTGTAGCTGATACAGCACTGTGATTCTTTAAAGATGGAGTGCCACAACTTTTGTATTTTTCCATTTTTCCATGTGTCTATGACGTGTGACAGTACTTCATATTAGACAACCTGGAGTCGTTTTTAAGTGCAATGGTGTATTAACTTTGTATTTAGGGTTTCTTCCTGGAGGCTGAACCCTTCACAGTCAAACTGAAATGAACAGTAAAATAGTGACATCACACTATCAACAACCCCTCCCCCCCTTTGTCATACAACTACAGCTGTGGGTGCAGCTTCAGTGCAGGTGGATCACCACCCATCACCACCACCCACCAGGCAAACCATGAGGCATACTTAATGAACTGGTGGCGTGCCCACATAAAAGCATGATTTTAACAAAACACTTTTGGGAAAAAAGTTCTTCCTCCTTATATATTATAATAATACCTGATGATCATGTTTTTAGGGTGGGAAAAAATGGTGGCACTCCATCTTTAAACTCCTCTCGACCTGCATATAGAACATAAGTATGTGCACAGTAAGCCCTATAGCTGCATTGTCTTAACCCATTCTGACCTGAGATCAGATTCATACGAGGTTTCCACTGGACACACACACTGGTCTGATTGACCCATTCTGACCTGAGATCAGATTCAAAAAATGTCACAGTCGTTCTTCGATTTTTCAAAAATAGCAGATCTACAAGCTCATAGCGCGCCACTCGGTGGCGCGCTATGAGCTTGTAGATCTGCTATTTTTCACTAGCTAAAGCATAACATGATGCTAACGCCAAAATGGGTTCCCGTTCAGAATGGATTAACAATGTAATTAATCTAGCGTAATTGATCTCTGCTTCCCCCTCCATCTGTGGGATGGAGTCAGATGTGCTGATGCATCCTAATGCCCCTTCTTCTTAGATCCATCATTAACATATTGCATCTGCATCAACTCCTCAGCGTCCCAAGGCAGGTGCCATACCATTCTTACTATTCTACCCATGCTCTATTTTCTTACTTGTAAAATCCTTGCACTAATCCCATGCCAACCAAATGAGTGGCATTTTGCCTTATAGTACTGTACACGGACGTCATGTTGTCTATCTTGCCAAGTCACTATTAACCCATTCTGACCTGAGATCAGATTCATACCAGGTTTCCACTAGGACACACACTGGTCTGATTAACCCATTCTGACCTGAGATCAGATTCTAAAAAATGTCAGTCGTTCTTCGATTTTTCAAAAATAGCAGACCTACAAGCTCATAGCGCGCCACTCGGTGGCGCGCTATGAGCTTGTAGATCTGCTATTTTTCAATAGCTAAAGCATAACATAATGCTAACACCAAAACGGGTTCCCGGTCAGAATGGGTTAAGAACCACACATACGTCAGTATGAGTGATTCATGCGCACGCACATATGTACTTTTTATTAAAAAATCACACCCGTGTGAACTGAGTGGTGCAACTCTATCCCCCCCCCACACACACACACACACACACACACACACACACACACACACACACACCTCTCTCTCTCTCTCTCTCTCTGTCATTAGCAGGCAATAGTGCAGCACCATCTCTCTCTCTGTTTCTGGCACAACAGCGCCCCTACTGGTACTCATTAAAGTCACATACTGTACTGTAGCCACATACATACGGTAGTCACATAGGTTAACACATAGTCACATAGGTTAACACAGACATTGCTGTTCCTTGGAGTGGTTGAAAATATTAGCCTATATATGCACACACACTCACACCTGGGAGCTGTCTTCTAGATCTAGAGCAAGAGGGAAATGACATTCACCAACTCTGCAGAATGTTCCAGTCAAGAAGAGAGATGGTGACATTCATTAATTCCCTCACTGTGTGTGACTCGCATGCACTGCCAATGAGCAGACCTCCACTCTCCGGCCACTCTCGGGCCCCCCCTCACGTCCCGGTTTAAGTAACAGAATTGTTGTTGATGGGTGCACGCAGCCACGCACTGCGAGACAGTGGCGTGCAGACATTTAGAGGGGCAGGTGCTCAAGTGAGAAAAGGGCACCTTGTGCAGCGCATTTTGGGGCGGGAACCCATTTTGGTGCTTTAGCTATTGAAAAATAGCAGATCTACAAGCTCATAGCGCGCCACCGAGTGGCGCGCTACGAGCTTGTAGGTCTGCTATTTTTTCTTAATCGAAGAACCACTGACATAGAAACATAGCTTTAGATTGTGGGGGCCTAAATAATATAAAATAAATAAATAAAAAAAGTGTTTTTTATCAAGATTTGATCAATGTCACCGCATGGTCCACACACTACAAATTAAGAAAAAACTAAATAATATATATATATATTATTTTTTTAAAGAGCAAAATTGCCAAAAGGGCAGGGGGTGCTTTAGCACCTCCTAGTGTCTATCTGTGCACGCCACTGAGCATTGGCAACAGTGGCACGGACTGGGCTGCAGGAGAATGACCCTTCCTCCACATTCACACTTCTGGCGACACGACACAGGGGCCTAATAAATAATAAAATCAGGAAAGCCGATCTCTCTATTCTCACATTGATTTAGTAGTGCATATTAGAAAAGGCACTGGGCAGACATCCAACCATGGCAACCTTCCTCTGCTCTGTCTCTCTATGGGCAGAAGAAGGTATAGTAGAAAGCTAAACCTATAGGGGTGCCTCTCTGGATGCAGTTATTATTTTTGTATTATGACCTATGACCTATGATGTGGGTAAATCAAGAAAAATCTTCAGATTCCTCTGCAAGCTCAGCTAGTGTAGAGGAAGCTAACATGGGTCTGCCACATATTCTGAGCAGTTATAAAGAAATGCCAGCACAGCGAGCTTGGCCTTCGGATTCTCCTAAGAGGAACTTTTACAGATGGCCGTTAGAAAGCGTTCCCCCCTGCTGAATCACCACCTACTCTGAGAGGAGCTGCACGGCCTCATATCTCAACCGAGGGGAGAGAGAGAGAGAGAGAGTGGACATCGGATTCCATCATCCATCTGCCGTAAATGGTAAGGGCTGAAAAATAATCAATGGCTCCCCCAACACCACCGCCACCCAGCCCAGGCATGGACTGTTTTCTCTGCTGCCATCGGGGAGTGTGAGCAAACCAATGACCAATCGATATAGTTCCTAGCTGTATATGCCTGATTACCATATACCTTGAAAGGCTGTTCCCATTTTCTGAATACTTAAATAAATTTAAAGAAGCACTTCATCCATTTTCCAACGTTGACTTCACATAATTGGTTGACACTAATCACAAGATGGTACAATTTTTGTCTACTCGCTCTGTGTGTCTATAAGAGGTTCAGAAACATGCCTATACCTGCACAATCCTTGGCAGGTTTGGTAAATTAAATTTTCAAAGAACATCGTCTTCTGTTTCAGTGTGCTAATTAATGTCTGTTACTGTAGCTTGGAACCCCCGTTGATGATGTCATTGGTAGCAGGTTTTTATAAACGGCCCATAGACCACCTCTGGTCCCATCTTAGAATGAGCGTCAGTGAAGACCAAAATATGAAGTTGAAAATGGAGGAATGTGTGTTTTTGTACACTTTACCTACAGTATAGTGCTGGAGTTTGTATTTACATGAAACATAATAAGTGAAACATACATCAATGTGCTATTTCTGTTAACGGAGCAAGTACAAAACAAGAGTAAAAAGAGTCTAAACTAAGCAGTGCAATAGTCTGTGCTGCCGGCTCCCCAACTGGACATTTTAGCCAAAAGGTGGCGCTAGAGGAATAGCCATTTTATCACTAGTAGGTTCATCTATGAGTTATTAATGCATGTAAACGTGCACATTTTGGCCCCGAGTGTGGCTCTTTAGAGCAAAGGTCATGGATCACTCCAATAGTCCGGGTTCATATCCTCTTGGGAGAATTGGATTTGCTTAACAAGTTTCATGGTAATCCGTCCATTAATACACACAGTATTCCTTGTTTGCAAATGGCTATAGAGGAAAGGCTAAGGGGATCAATAAAATTGCAATCCAGCCACTGTTTTTCTTTTTTTTTCTTCATGTTTCTGGATGGACAGAACATTGTGACGGAACCCTCGGCACAAGGTCAGAACTGTTTAATACCTTTACCCCTTCCCCAATTTCCCAACGTTATACCCTCCAACCTTCTATTCCCTGCAGTCTACTGCCCTCCATCCACCCTTTCTATACTCAGCCTCCCATAACCGACCTAACACACATTTCTCTTCCTGATTTACAGCTCCTACTTCCACCTTTTTCCTTCCATCGTGCTGATGTCCTTTTTCCTAGCCTTTTTTAGTCGCCCTCTTCTCTCCTCCCACCCCGACTTGATCCAGATGAATAAGCAGTTTAGAGAACGCTGTATAGTCACGACAGCAATGTCAAGTCTGTTCTGCTGTATGGATCTGAGAGCTGGAGAGAGTGGTCAAGACAGACACAAGGAAAATAGAAGTGTTCCATATAACAGATGCCTAAGACGAATATGTCAGATCTTTTGGCCAAATAAAATATCCAACAATACAAACTGTACAAACAAACAGGGAGCCGGAGCATTACCAAGGACATTACACACAGACGACTGAGATGGCTATAGGACATGTACTGAGGATGGAGCAGGCCGGACTGCATCACAACGGTGGACACCTTAAGATGGACACCACCAGGCAAAAGAAAAAACTATCGCTGCAAGATTGCACGAAATGTATACGCGAAGGTTGCTGAAGGAGTGCTAAAACGGCGAAACGCGCCGTGAAGCCGTCAACTATCCGTGCTTATGAGAAAAACATGATAGTCTGCAGTATAGTCGGGTAACGTTTAGGTTGGCTTGAAGAAGAGAAGCATGAAGCACTCAGACTCAGTTCACAGTAAGTGTATCGGATGCACGGTGCTGGCATAAAAATAATAATAATAACATATAAATATTAGTCTATAGAAAGGAATACCAGCATGACTCACTTTTGATCCACTTAGGATTTCTTGTTTATTACAAGTTCACGCCCAGCAGTAGAACATACCCGTCTCGGTCCTCAGCGTGAATGACATACACAGACAACAGTGCCACTTATAAAGGAACCCACAGAGCGCTGCCCTGCTGGGAGCAGCCATAGCCATTTAAGCTTAATGGTACACCTCAGCTATGGCTGCGCCCAGGGAACCTCCGTGGATTGTCTACAAAGGGGATTGTCTATAAAAGGGGACCTCGGTGCTTCGCCCAAAGCGGTCTGGGTGAAACATATCTGGTACTCAATTTATTTCCCCACAAGAGGGTTTGTCAGATGAAACAGGCGCTGTCTCCGTTGTCTCCTTTTTTGTTTTTTTCCCCCATATTATTATTATTATTATTATTATTACTTAGAGCGCACAAGTAATAGTTTCCGTCCAGGGCGATGTTTGATGCGTATGAGCCGTGTCAGCGTATGACATAATGTTTCTGTGTCACAAGCTCAGATTATTGAAAAAAATGTCAATAATTTTCAAAAAAAATTTACTCAAAGCTTGATAAAAAAAACAGTTAATTAAGTCCTTGGCAGACATTGAGTTAATTTAAATACCGAAGAACAGTGTCAAAGTGAGAGGCATCAACTCTCAATTGCATCAGTTTAAAGCATACAAATCAACTCATAGCACTGACTGTAACAAACAAGTGTAACAAAACATTTTGTGTGACCAGATTGTTGAATTGTTTCTCTATATTAAAACATAATACAATGTTGGTTAGGTTATTGAATCATATATTTTTCTTGAGGCAATAGCCACTGTGAGCTGTCTGAGCATCTCAGATACAAAGTATACACAGAATTATTAATACAAGCTCTCGCCCTAGTTGGACGGCTAGGGCTCTTCTTGATATTGTGTCAAGTATGTCAGTTCACAATTGTTGGACTTTGGGGCCATGAAGAACAAGGCTGTGTCAGGTTGTCTTCATCTGAGCTGTCACGTTTGGGTGAGGTGCTTGGAGTAGACTATACTGTCTGGATGTCATTTTTATTTGGATTATGTATGTCTATGCAGTAGTTTAGTATAAGATATACTGTCTTGAATAATTCCGGCAGGGGCATATATACAGTACCTACAGTAGGTATATTCAAGATTATTATTTTTTTCACTTAATTGTTATCTAAGACAAAACAGAGACAACAAAACAATCATTACGAGAACAGGACAAGGCTGCATTTTTCATATTACAAAATGCATTAATTGAAATCCTCTTGCATTATCGTTAGGCTGAGAGAAGAGATCCCACTTTTTATAGAACTTATCCTATAGTCTAATTATGAATGTTAGTTTTTCAGGACTTTTATACCTTCGGGAAGAAGATATGAGTTGGTCATCTATACTGGCCAATCAGAATGCCTGTTGCCACAAATTTACGTCATATTGGCGGACATTTGACCTAATTTCTCCTTTCATTCATTGTCGATGGAAAATATGAGACGTGTCGGGACAAGATGACGTAGATTTTTTGTGTTGCGGACATTTTGCGGGGACCAAAGCTGTATATAGGAGGAGGGCTATAGCGCCAAATTGTACTCCAGTATGAGATTGGGAAACTGGTGCACTTTGCCTACAGCTCAGTGCAGTTGTTTTGTTCAGTGAAGGCACTAATGCAATCTCCTTTCTAGTGCCAAGATTACTTGGAGTGTTGGGAGTCTGTGCATGTGATGCTACTGATGTGGGTGTATCAGCCATTACTGCACTGACAACGGTAACGACAGCCTTATCTAACCGGCTAAGAAGATATTACAACTCTTACCTTTTTCATTTTGAGAACCAAGTTGACTGGATAGGATAGGGAGCACGTACAGAGTACAGACCCATAATAAAATGGTGCAATAAAATGCAATAATTAAGCCAAAGTGCAGAGTGGTGGATTGTCTATTTTCATTATATGCCAACATTTTAGTCTGTTAGCAGGTTTACCGCTACTGTTGCTCATGTGTGGCAAAGTTAAAAGCCCATCAATTGAGCTGCTGATAAATTAAAGTCCTCAAATTACTTGTCCAATGTTTAGCTATTAGTATGTACTCTGTGTGCAGTTTGTGAATCAAGCCTGCCAAACCCAAGTAAACTGATCACGGTAGCCGCCTATAGTACAGAGTGCCTTTTTTAATCGTTTTATACAGTATGTCTCATCATTAGTTAAGAAGAGCCATGAGACATTTTGCCATAGAGAATCAAAATCTCACATGAAATATGTCTCATAAAAAGAGACGTTGTAATTAATACAAGGCCTTCAACAATGCGGTCCTTAATCTTTTTGTCTAATCTCACATGCTAATACAATAATCTGCAGATCACCAAGATAATTGTACAAATGTACAGTAAACTCTAGAAGATAAATGAACACCGAGGATATTAAATGTAGCCGCCTACGTACATCAAAAGCAAAAAGATGAAAAAAAAGGAAACAAGATCAAATTGGTCTTTTACAAAACGTCCGGTTCGTGGAGTGTTTCCAGCCCCACTTGCATCCCCTGGGTTACAACACAGCTCAGGTTTGGGTATTGCATTCAAAATGCTTCCTAGCATAATTGACGGAGCTCCCAGGTGACTGACACCGTGGAGGGAGGAAGAAGCACTCTTTAGCCTATTTTAAGCGGGAACCCCTTTTGGTGTTAGCATTATGTTATGCTTTAGCTATTGAAAAATAGCAGATCTACAAGCTCATAGCGCGCCACCGAGTGGCGCGCTATGAGCTTGTAGGTCTGCTATTTTTGAAAAATCGAAGAACGACTGACACGGAAACATAGCTTTTTCAGAAAACTGTCAGGATGTATAGAAGACATTTTTAGAATCTGATCTCAGGTCAGAATGGGTTAGTGTTACCCCCAGCCCACATCCTGTTGTGATACTGTTTCAGTCCTTGGCAGGGACAACACAGAAACACACTGTAAAATCCTCCATATTGAATTAATTCTGAGTCCGAGTGCGGCAAATTGAGTCAGAGTTAGATTAACACCAAGCATTTTACTGTGTTGGGCATTGGAGAAGAGAAGGAGGTGGACTGGATGCCTGGCTGCATGCTGCTTGTTCTGCTAAATTCCTTTTATTTGGTCCATAAATACAGCATAAATGTAGCAAGGTGCGCAGAACATACACCAGTAAATAAAGTCCGCTCTATATCAATAAATCTTTTTGGGAGATTTTAAGGGAGATTTTTTTTTAGGGTGCGGATCTCCACTTTCCTTTTTCAGTAATTTCTTTGGATCCTGCACGCATTATATATATTTTTTCTCTTAACAAATATCTTAAATGCTGGACCTTCTCATGCCTATTTTTATCTCAATGTAGATGTCATGCACATTCACTGTCTTGTCTTGTATTGTGTTTGATCTCACCTATATGACCTACTGTAACTGTAAAGCACTTGATGTATATCCTGCCTGTGAAGCACTTTGAACTGCAACCCTGCATGAAAGGTGCTATATAAATAAAGCTTATTATTATTATTATTATTATTATTATTATGGTAATATTTGGATGTGCGTGCACCTCTTGACCATGCTCATAATGGAGTTGGAAGAACAGATGTTCAGGAGGAGGAGAAACACACATCGACTCTGCCCTTCACGCCACTCTAGTCTCCGCCCTCCACGCCAATCTACCTGTCCCCATTTATACCTGCCCAGTACCACCCAGAATCCTTCATGTTTCGCCCGCCTCGCTGCGTCGCACACTAGCCTCCTTCCTACAGGCTTCTCTCTCAACCCCCACCCCCCCCCACCATCCACCCCACCCCCTCACCTCCCCTTCCCCCGCTCCCCCCAAAGGAGCTTTTTCTCCACTAGAACTATTACATTCACCTTGCCAAAACCAAAAGTGGATCAAATGATTAAAACAAAACTCTCTCCTCTCCTTCTCAGGTTCCTACGGGGGGAATATCGTCAATAAATCCCTTAAACCTCCTACTAGTGAATAGCCATATACTGATAACATCAGGGATCTCCATAATGGACAAAAAGGATATACACAGCCTGCATACACAGATGGTGGGACTCTGACAACTATTTGCATAGTTCCCGAGTATAGGCCGTACCCAACGGGCGCTGCATGGTTAATTAATAATATCAATTATATTATATTCAGAGATGGAACAGGGCTCCCGAGGTCTTGAATCTCTCTCACTTTGCTCACTCAATCCATCATCTGCTTTGGGCAGGCAGGGTTCCAGACAGTGCTCTCCGTCTTCTGCTGTGCCAAGCAGGGTTTGGAAGCTGCAGCCTGCAGGACTTTCTCTACCAGAGGTATTTAAGACGTCCTTTGCTTAATTCTTTCAGTGTTCTGCCCGTTCATTTTGATTGGTGTTAAGATGGTTGTGGCTGTTGACCATACAGGATCAAAGTCTGGTGGCTGTTTAACAGGATCCCTGTCTGACGGTGATCTTTTCCTACAGTGTAAGGTCCTTTAAGGTTGGAGATGGGTTTTCCTCTGATGGATATGTTCTCCAGGAAGATGTTATAAATATAAGACAGCCTTGATGGACACCATCTCAGCAGGACTTAAATAAACTTTGAATACAAATAAAATAAAGCAATTTGACGGGTTGACGTGCAGGACATAATACTGTACATTTGTGATCATTATGAGACTGTGGATTCATCCAGTCCTGGTAAACTTCTAGCCTCCAAGAGCTTGGAGAAATGTATATTATGGAATTGCTCCTCTTTGCCTACTAGGCCTACACACCTACCAAATGGCAATTACTGTACATGGAAAATGTACTGAAAATGCTCTTTCTCTGTGACCCTTTGAGGCAAAACTTTGCTCCTGAAGAATGTACAGTATTATATTTATTCTCAGTGTAGAAAATAAAAATGAAGGCGTGGAGCTCAAGACACATTTGCTCCCATATACTGTAGACCTTGTCCGTGGAATTGCGTTGCTAGGGAACAAGTTTCATGTCAGCTAAATTCGTAAACACTGCAACAGGAAATAGACCTGGACCGAGTTAGAATGTTTATGCTGTCAAAGTGTGAAAAGGTCCACAAGGTTGGGAGTCTTAATTGGGACAACCATATTATTAAGTTTTGTTTGTTTTTTTCTTTGATTACTTTGGACGTGTATGTACAGTATAGCGTTTTGTATGCATTTTAGAGAACACTAAACAGCAAACACAGCGAAGAAGAATATTACCCCAAACAAAGTAAATGATTTATTAATACTCTGCATAATTACATTTTGCATGTTACTGCAGCGTGTCTCTCGTCATGAAAAAAAAACACACCTGCAATGTGAAGTGAGCGGTGCCTTGGAGTCACAGACAGACAGACAGACGCGGGCAGTCATTAGAGCGGTTAGGCACCGCTCAAAAATAACTAGTCGCTGCTGTTGACCACTGTACTAGGACTGAAGGAGGAGGTCACAGTGAGTATCATGGTAATAATGTATAAACATATCATGTAGGAAATAGGGGGATTATAATGTAAGTAACCTATTCAGTATAAGTGGTCTCAACAAAACCTCTCAAGAAAGCAGAATGAAGTGAAAGCACTTTATATGAACTTTTCCATTAGCCTGGTTCATTTTCTGTGTTGTTATGTTTTCTAGTGTCTCCTTCCTGTGGCTCCATCGGCGGGCGGGGCTCCCGTGTGCCGTACGGTAATTGCTTTGGGGTGAAATGTCCCTCTCTTGGTTTTCAATTTAATTTGGAAAGTAATGGAAATCTGATTAGTTGTTGATGTCGATAATTGTGATGTAGTCGTGGATGTAATTGAAGGAGTCGGTATTTTAAATGCAGCTTTAACCCATTCTGAACGGGAACCCGTTTTGGTGTTCAGCATCATGTTATGCTTTAGCTATTGAAAAATAGCAGATCTACAAGCTCATAGCGCGGCGCGCTACGAGCTTGTAGGTCTGCTATTTTTTGAAAAATCGAAGAACGACTGACATTTTTAGAATCTGATCTCAGGTCAGAATGGGTTAATCAGACCAGTGTGTGTGTGTCCAGTGGAAACCTCGTATGAATCTGATCTCAGGTCAGAATGGGTTAAGGCATATCATGCATAATACTTGACCCAGGGGGGAAGGGAACGATTAGACGGGATATAATTGCTTCACACTACAGCGAGTCTGATTATCATCACTGCCCATTTCACCCCCTCCCCACCCCCCTTTATACATATCTCTCTTCTCAATCAAATCCACAAACATCACTTTCGGCCCCTTTAGTGTCATTTACACACATTTACATACAGAGGTATTATAGCAACACCTACTGGCTGTGACTAATATTGTGATAGGGTGTCGCTTTGAAACACTGACGTTTGCAGAAAAACCTAACTTCCCAGTACTACCACACACACACACACACACACACACACACACACACACACACACACACACACACACACACACACACACACACACACACACACACACACACACACACACACACACACACACACACACACACACACACACACACACACACACGCACACACACACACACAGACCTGCACTTTCTGTATATCTGCCAACTGTACCAAGATATCAAAGACACTTCCCACAGACACCCAAATAGAGTTTGAAAACATGACTAAAACCAATAAAAAATAAAGTTAATATCTGCTGGTTGATGTACAATGTGCAAGCACAGCAATATTTGTGAGTTCAGCTGTTGTGACGGTAAATGGATGTCCAATAGAATAGAATACTGTATATACAACAACAACCATAAATACTGTCAATTCTCTGTTTATTCCTGCACTATCTGCACCGTGCTGAGTGTGATACATACATAGACCTACTGTACAGAGTATACAGTAGAGACATTGAAGTAACTCTGGGACCTAAAGTTACAAAAACATTTCAAGAAATACAAGCATTGCGACTCGGTTTGAGCTTGTTGAAATTTTTTCGTCGACTACCTTTTTTCACTGACGGAAACTAAGTGGAAACTAAATGAAAACTATTAAGCTATGCCGGTGACTAAAACTATAAGACTAAATATACTGACAATTGTCAACAAATAAAAACTAGACTAAAATGTTAAGAGGGGACTAGTGGACAAGAGATCCAGTAAAAGTCATTTTACACTTGGTTGCATGCTGAAAATAGCAGATCTACAAGCTCACAACGCGTCGCAGCGAAGTGTAAAATCAGTCATTACAACGGCATCAAGGCCCACCAAAACACATTATAGTCGACTAAATCAACTGTAGATTTAGTCGACTAAAATCTCATGACATGTAGTCGACTAAAACTAGACTAACACTACAACATTCCGGGTGAGTAAAATGGGACTGAGACTAAATTAAATCTAATGAAGAGACTATGGGCTGTATTTTGCGTGTCTTAAGTAGCCTACCAGGTCTTATTCCCTAACTTGAGTAAACTAAAGACCTGGAGGCGTGATCAATGCCATTTGGCTATTCTGAGTGGCCAAATGGCATTGATCACGCCTCCAGGTCTTTAGTTTACTCAAGTTAGGGAATAAGACCTGGTACTTAAGACACACAAAATACAGCCCTATGAGACCAACAGGCCTATCCAGTGAGCCGGTCTGACTTAAGGAGACCCCTGATGGCCTAACAGACAGACAGCCATGCAGGAGTTACTGTACAGTGTATGATGTACAGACGTGGACAGACAGACATGCTGACCACTCACTGTAAGCCGACTCTGATGTATATCTGATCTCATCAGTGGTAGATCAGCTTATACATCACCCACACACACGCACGCACACGCGCACACACACACACACACACACACACACACACACACACACACACACACACACACACACACCTGCATGTACTAGAGATGATAAGCATCAGACAGTCTGTCTTCTCAAGTGTGCCACACTTCATTAATAAAATCAATTAGGATCACACACACACACACACACACACACACACACACACACACACACACACACACACACACACACACACACACACACACAGAGAGTACAGTATATTATGACCATGGAAGACTGGACTGATGGAGCTTGTCATCTAACATTGTATGGATTTTCTAACAGTGGATTTCAAATATAATCAAAGATGTTCAGAAAGCATTCCTAGTGTAGAGTGTAGACAGAAGGGGAGTCATACGTCATACATATCGGAGCCACAACAGACCAGTTAGTGCCATGTATAGGCTACTGTAAAAGGCACATTCAAATGTGCTATAGAGGGTATGAGTGTGACATCATCTTACCTGGACGTTATGCAGGAACGCAGGCATGTCTGAGTGGCAGAAAAACACTACTTTCTGGCCTTGACAGCCCATTCATCCAAACAGAACAGTCCTGTCTGAAGTCTGATTGATTGCATTAAAACAATATTAAACTCACCAACATTGCGGCTGTATGAAAAGCTTGGATTATCCTCTTTCTATTTGCAAAGTGTTTGTTTCATGAAAATCCACCATGGAAACATTATGAGCTACTTTCTGTCAAGAAAGGCCCTGCATTTGATTATTTTTCTAAGTGTCAGAGTTTGGATTTTGGAAGTGCTTCTTCTTCTTCTTCTTCTTCTTTCAGGTTTTATGGCGGTTGGCAAACCTATCAAGGTGCATTACCGCCACCAGCTGGACTGTGTAGTACTGGGGACTAAGCAAACCAATAAAGGCCAGAAGTCTGTCAGATTTTGACAGCTTCAAATTAGTGTTAAACATAACCCAATTGACTCCAGTCCTCTCTGTTTAATATATCTATATAATGAAACTATATATATACACCATGAAGTGCTATGACCACTAGCTCTGGTCCATACGTAGCTCTAATGCGTTTCATTTAGAGCTATGTTACTCTGAAACTTCCGCCGCTCGCATGAATGCAGACCAGCCTCTACTCTTTGGCGTGAATAAAAATAAAGTTTTTTGCTAAACATCAAAACAAAGGCGAGTTGTGTCATTAGAAAGCCTACTTTGTTAATTGGTTCTAGTTCTATAGTGAACAGAAATAATACATAAATATACTTGGTAACCTAACTGTAGGGAGTGCAAACACAGTAAAGAACCTGGGGGTTATCATCTATGAAAAGGCAACACAATGAGCAGAAAACTGCTCCGAGACTATGGACTATAGCCTTTCGCTTTTCCGCGATTTCACCTTTTTTCAAATCCTAAACAATGATGAAGAATCGCGCACTATAGCATGCCACTTAATGACCTTGACCAATATCAATGACCTTGAGCAATAAGACTAGTAAATGACCTTGACCAGTATAAATGACCTTGACCAGTATGCGGTCCGTGACCATGGACTATAGCCTTTCGCTTTTCCTTGATTTTCACCTTTTTTTAAATCCTCAACAATGATGAATAATCGCGCACTATAGCGCGCCGCTCAATGACCGAGGGACCTGAGTGAGACCATGGACCAATGAACCAAGTAAACACATTGAGCAGGGCACTGCAGGGAGTTGAACCCCGTTCCGGTAAACCAGAAGTCCGACACCAGTGCCTTAGTTTTTGTGTTGTTGTTCATTTACAGGTCCAGGTGTCAGGGACAAATTAGACATTGGGCCAGTGGGGCCGTGGCCCAGGGGCCCTTGGCTCTCAGGGGCCCTTGGCTCTCAGGGGCCCTTTGGGGAAATTGGACCGTCAGGTACTGGATTTGACACCCTGAAAAGGGCTCCTGGGGCTCTTCATTAGCTGTTGATTTTGTTAAAGTTAGGTTAAAAATATGATAAAAACACAGAAAAACACCAAAATGTCGCGCGCACGCGCGTGCCGTATGGGGCCCCTGCAAATAGTACCGGCCCAGGGGCCCTCGTGGGGGTTAATCCGTCCCTGGTGTGCATATGCGCCTGTGCGTGTGTAGGTGCATGTGTACGTGCACGCGTGTGTGTACCCTTCAATGACCACTGTTGGACCCCATGGGGATCAGGGACCTCAGGGAGCCACCCATAATAAAAACGGTCACAGCAAACTCTGTTGCATCACAACTGTCCACAGTTCCGGCGACATGTCCTTTTTTTTATTATTCGCGGCGAGTGCTCTCCACTTTGGCCGCAGCGAGGTGGTAACACTGGTAACCCCTCTTATGGGCGCGCTTGGAAACAGCGCACTGAGCGCACTGAGCGCACTGTGCAATGCAAACTTAATAGGCGACTGCGCTCCCGGTGCGCATTTCCGAACGCACCCACATGGCTCTGCCTCTGCACAGAGAGTGGGTGGAGACTTTCAACTTTATTATCCAATCAACTACAATTAGAAATGTCAATAAACTGATGGGTTGAGACCTATTGGATGAGACACCATTGGCGTTTGAGTTCAGTTGCAAACAGAATCAGCAGGAACTTATACTTGTGGCTGTGCATAATCAGCACTCGGTAGGCAATGCCAGTCTTTTCTTTGTGATTAGTGACCAAACAAACAGGCATTAGGCAACCCGGAATATTTTGTATTTAGCTTATTTCATTTTTTAGGTGAAACGTGACAATTATAATCGTGTAGACAGCCTACTATACTCGTCAGAAAACATTTGTCATGGAGTGGCGTGAACACACGAGCGTCAGCTGTGTGAATGCCTTCAACGAGGCTCAGCGTTGGATGGAGGTAAGTTGATTTGATTAGGCTACTTCAAACTTAATCGAGTCCTTCATTTCATTTGTCCTGCAGCGGCTGCAACTTCATTCAGTTAGCCTGTTTTTTTTAGACGGATGAATTGTGATGCATGGGAAGCTGCCTGTCGGTGTGTAAGAACGTTTAATTGTGTAAACGCGCTCAATTTAGCAAGTGATAAAGCCTCTACTCAACTCCTTCTTGCCTCATCCTTTGTTGTGGTTGTCTCGAGCAGTCGAGCAGCACTAAAATGCAAATGCACACTGATAAAATGTAAAAAGGGTTTTCCATGCTTGTATACTTGCATAAAGAAGTCCTGTGTTCTCATTTGCATACATGTACAATATATGACTGCTGTGCTCACAACGCTTTGGTGTAGAACTCATCAAAGCCTCCTACAAAAACCTAGGTGTTTGTAAAGATGATTTTAAACTAGCACAATGGTAACAACAAAGTGTTCAGCAAAGTGTAACAGCAAAGTTCCAAGCATTAGTTGTTTTGCACAAAACACTCATCATCACAAATGTGATGAGGTCAGCACATTAGGGCACATTTGGGCAAGTGGCTATGGCCAAACCCCATGATTCTGAATCCATTCCAAGCATTAGTTTTTGCACGAAAAACACTCCTTGGGCTTAAAGTCCATAGCCATCATCACAAATGTGATGAGGTCATGATATGGGTTCAGAATCATGAAAACCCCCTAGTTTGACCCCTAGTTTGGCCATAGGGATTCACATGGAATCACATACTTTCTTTTCCCTTTTTACCTCTTATTATGATTATTTCCTGTTTTTTGGCTATAAAGAAGTGTATATTTGTATGTCTCTAAATGTTATGATGAATTGAACACGTTTTTTGTATTGAGTTGTGCTTGAAATATACTGTAATTCTGCAAACTGTTAATAAATACTCAGAGAGGAGATATAGAGGTCATGCAGAAGGCCTATATGTAGGCTACTGACGCACACCATTCTGATGTACTTGTGCTGTGTTGACTGACCTGCATGGTGTGCATTGTCCACAGTCCATCCATCACTGGGTGATGTGAGGGCCGCACTAGATTGGACACTCGAATACTGATCGTTCCTAATATTCAAAATAAGATCCTAGATCCACATAAATTCCCTGTATTTTGGCAGTGATGGCACTGCACATCTCATTGCAAATTGTAGCTCATACTTGTTGTTTTCTGTAGGCTACGGAATAGACATTGTGTGCTGTGTGCGATGTTCTGAACCTAAGTCACAATCTATGAAGCCCAACTTGTAGAATCTGGCCAGCACAGTACAGAGTTGTTGACAAATAACTACTTGTAGAATCTGGCCAGCACAGTACAGATATGTTGACAAATAACTACTTGTAGAATCTGGCCAGCACAGTACAGATATGTTGACAAATAAACTAGAATCTGGCCAGCACAGTACAGAGTTGTTGACAAATGACTTGTAGAATCTGGCCAGCACAGTACAGATATGTTGACAAATAAACTAGAATCTGGCCAGCACAGTACAGAGTTGTTGACAAATGACTTGTAGAATCTGGCCAGTCCAGCACAGTACAGAGATGTTGACAAATAAACTAGAATCTGGCCAGTCCAGCACAGTACAGATATGTTGACAAATAAACTAGAATCTGGCCAGCACAGTACAGTACAGATATGTTGACAAATAAACTAGAATCTGGCCAGTACAGTACAGAGATGTTGACAAATAACAACTTGTAGAATCTGGCCAGCACAGTACAGAGATGTTGACAAATAAACTAGAATCTGGCCAGTACAGTACAGAGATGTTGACAAATAACAGTCTAAACTCTAAATGTGGCTATTGTTGTAGTTTGTGTACCCAAGTGAACAGTTATGACAACAGTTTGTTGGCCGGAGGCCCATGCCAGTTTCAACCCTTTGTGTGTCTTTGAAATGATTGATTAAAAGGATGAGTTGAAGCCAGGAAAGAAAGAACTGTGTGTCTGTGTGTGAGAGACAAAAGGCCCAAGGGAGAGTAGCCCATGAACCATGGAACGGTTAATAACCCATGAACCCACATCACAACCTATGCTTGGCTATATTGCAGTGCACTGAAGGACTCGTGTTTATGAAATGCTACACTCTGTGCCCTATGCCAACACTAGAATAAGCTAATAACCCATTGTTTTACTCTATATAATTGAACACGGTTTGCACATTTGTATCTTCCATTTTATGTTGCTTTATAATGTAGCTTACAGGTAGCTTACAGTACATAGTTTACAGGTATCATCATACGATGTGTCAAAGTTAACCCATTTAGCCCTGACACCAAAATGTAAAAGTCCCATTTTCACGATTTTTTCAAAAATGGCAGACCTACAAGCTCGCTATGAGCTTGTAGATCTGATATTTTTCAATAGTTACGTATAACATAAAACTTAGTTAAAACACCAAAAGGGTTCCCGCCCCAAAATGGTTAAAGCACGTGTTCACTTCCTTTTTTTAAGACATGCAGGTCTGATCAATTACAATTTGTAAAAATAAAATAAATCTAAATATCAAATACTTTTATGTTTAAAAAAGGCTGTGAAATGTGTTTCATTGTGTCTGATGGCAGGAGAGGAAAAAAAAAAAACCATTTAAATCCATCACTGAACTCTGCTTACTGTGACCTTTTCATCAATTGCCACAGTAGTTGTTATTCATTTGAGCGACCCGAACGTGGTCCCTACATGTGCCACAACATGTTTATTTATGTCCGTACAAGACCTGCCCTTGATGGACAATAACCAATGGGGCTGTATAGAGCTTTGACAAGTGTGTTAAACCATATGGCTGTAATCTATGGAATCGCGTTGTACCGGGGCAATTGTTTATTGAAATAGCCAATTAAAATTAGGTTTTGCAAGGGGCTGGGGGGGGGGGGGTGGTGTTGTCCACATACCGTAGGCCTTGTATTATGTGTTGTTGCATTAACCCACTTTGGGCGGTAACCCCTTCTGGTGTTAGCATTAT
Organism: Protomyctophum bolini; assembly: GCF_963924005.1. Lineage (NCBI taxonomy): Eukaryota > Metazoa > Chordata > Actinopteri > Myctophiformes > Myctophidae > Protomyctophum > Protomyctophum bolini. The sequence continues at coordinate 2,566,004 of NC_137862.1, read as the reverse complement.
GTTATGCTTTAGCTATTGAAAAATAGCAGATCTACAAGCTCATAGCGCGCCACTGAGTGGTGTGCTACGAGCTTGTAGGTCTGCTATTTTTGAGAAATCGAAGAACGAACATGGCTTTTTCGGAAAACTCGGATGTAGAAGACATTTTTAGAATCTGATCTCAGGTCAGAATGGAAAACTGTCAGGATGTAGAAGACATTTTTAGAATCTGATCTCAGGTCAGAATGGGTTAATGTGGACTGGATTTTCTGCATGAGTCCACAGAACCAGCCATACCACGGCTGGTGCCCAATTGTGTGGATTCCTGAGGGAATTAATTAGTGAGAAGAATCAGCCGTTGGGGCTCAGTCAGTGTTTAGGCATAGGGGCTGAACAATAACCCATTTTTTCCCCCGTGTTCCCATTTTATTATAGCCCTTTTCATTTCATTGTCATTTTCATTTCATTGTCCTTGATTACTATCATGCTTAATTAGGCCTGACGTCGAAATTAAAAAAAAAAATCTTCTAAATCCTGACGGTTTTCTGAAATACCTCATGTTTCTATGTCGGTGATACTCAAAACTAGCAGACCCACAAGCTCGTAGAGTGCCGCGCTATGAGCTTGTAGATCTGCTATTTTTCAATAGCTAAATTATAACATAAAAACTTAAAACACAAAGGGGTTCCTGCCCAGAATGGGTTAAAATCATTCTAGTCTTTACTCTGGTACAGGTTCATTGAAGTAGAACTGTTGTGTTTGTGGTCACTTATTTTCTAGTTTTACGATTTTTAAGTTCTTATTGTTGTAAGATCCATTTAAACAACATGGCTGTCAAACTGCCTCCCCCTGGCCAGCCGGGGCGCCTGATGGAGGGGAAAGGAACTGGTTGGAATAACGTGTTCCTTCCACGCGCTACGTCCAACCAGGGAAACTCCCCCCTGTCAGGTGTAAAGGAGCAACTTGGACACTCAGGCATGAAGGAAGCATGAGTTCAAGTCCGTTGCTCTCCCCTTGTCCCCCATATATGGGGACTAGGTTGGTCTCCCCTTGTCCCCCATATATGGGGGACTAGGTTGCTCTCCCCTTGTCCCCCATATATGGGGACTAGGTTGGTCTCCCCTTGTCCCCCATATATGGGGACTAGGTTGGTGGAGTGTGTGTAGAGCCCAGGATCACATTAGATCATTGACACAGGGGTGAAAAATGGGTTACAAAATCGTGGGATAAAAGATATATTAAAAAAAAACAACAACATGGCTGTCTGTATGGCTTACATCTGTTGAATGCACTGACTGATACATTAATGGAAATGGATTACAGCTACAGTAACTGTGTTGTTTTATATTGTTTTTAGGAAGTTACCAAAAAATCTTTTGGCTCCAGTGACTTCCGAGCTGGCCTAGAAAATGGACTTCTGCTTTGCGAGTGAGTGATGATCTACAGTAAAAAACAATGACCTAACTCATGACATTTAATTCCTGATTTGATGATATATATATCATGTATACATACTGTAACTCTCTTGTATTTGTTTTTTCCAAGTCTGATAAACCAGTTGAAACCTGGACTCATCAATAGAATCAACAGGCGCTCGACTCCCATTGCTGGCCTGGTGAGTCCAACTTCTCAAAGTCTTGTACAATGTGTACGGAGACAGCACCTTGTAGCAGGGAAGCCTTTCTCAAAGTCTTGTACATGTGTACGGAGACAGCACCTTGTAGCAGGGAAGTCTTACCGCATTGTGTGGTTTCCTGTGTAAGTTGGTGAGAGACAGTGACTCGTTTCTCTAGTCGACTGATCCTGAAACCGTATAATGGCTTTGAGACTTGAGAGGGACTCGACTAGGTTGTATCCATGGTGAAACGGTATTAAAACCTGATGTGGCTTCTACTTGGTTTTGCAAATCAAAAAATGTGCATTACAAACTGGGAAACTCATCTTAATTCTCTTAAGTTTATGCCTTCCTAGTTTTCCCTTGCCTTTTCTCATTCTTTCAATGGTCACATCTCCTGAACTTGTTTTATTTTACCTGTTCTAACCCTCAGGATAACGTGAGTGTGTTTCTAACCCTCAGGATAATGTGAGCGTGTTTCTATTCTAACCCTCAGGATAACGTGAGTGTGTTCCTGAAGGCCTGTGAAAAGCTGGGACTGAACGAATCGCAGCTGTTTCATCCAGGAGACCTTCAGGACCTGTCCTCTCGCGTAACACTCAGGTATAACTGGACACAGTATGTGTCTGAAGATGTTTTTACTTCTCATCTATAATAAGAGGTCAATCAATGAATTTATATTATTTTGAATATTGAAAATAAACATTTGAATTTGAAGATTGAGGCCTGGCAAGCTACAGTACATTCAAATGACGCCGCTCCCTTGCTGTCCGGCACAGATAGCTGACGCTGTGATAGCCCTTTCTCTGCTGTCATTGTTAGACCAGTAGTGATGTGCGACAACACTTATGTCATCATAACATCCGGTCCTTCAAAATAAGGTTTGAACAGGGGAAAGCTTTTGCGATACGAGGTGAATTCATTGATTAACCCATTCTGAACGGGCACCCATTTTGGTGTTAGCATCATGTTATGCTTTAGCTATTGAAAAATAGCAGACCTACAAGCTCATAGCGCGCCACCGAGTGGCGCGCTACGAGCTTGTAGGTCTGCTATTTTTGAAAAATCGAAGAACGACTGATTTTTTTTAGAATCTGATCTCAGGTCAGAATGGGTTCATCAGACCAGTGTGTGTCCAGTGGAAACCTCGTATGGATCTGATCTCGGGTCAGAATGGGTTAATGCTGGTGGGGAATGTATTTACTCTACAGTAAGTGCCAAGACATCTAGAAAGATGGAGGGGGGAACGAGGCACTTTACTCCCAGCAAACTTCACCACCATTTCTACATCCACATGTTTTATGGTCGTTCAAATCTTAAACGGCCACTTCACCCCTTTTGCAACCAGATCTTATTTTAATTATGCTCCCGGGGTGCCGTCCGCATTCCGGCTCTCCGGTGGTCACCAGACTATACCTGGTTGTCACATGGTCTATTCCTATGAGTCAATGTAGTCGACACCTTGAACATGAGCCTGGCATGGCCAGAATAATATCACTTCTTAGATATTGGTCTGGAATCTGTGTGGAAACTGCATTTCCAAGGGGTGAATTTAAAAAAGAAAAGCCTCTGGTGATAAACCCGTTTGCATTCTCAGTCCTGATTGTCTCCCTCACTAGTTGGGAGGGAGTGACAATGTGACATCCAATCACAATTGATTGGTGCCAGACCAAATCTACAGAAGGCATTTACTTTTTTTTTTATATATTTGCAATGGCAGATTGGTCTGGTTTCCAGGCTAGAGCTGTTCAGGCAATATTTTGACCTGCAGTCTGCAAGCCTTTAGCGTTGGTGGAAGGCAGTGAAGGCACATCCCAAACCATCATGAATTTACATTCTCTTGGTAGAGGGTATCGATCTCCTCTTGTTACCCAGGCCTAAAGCTGGCGTACAGGTGGGAAGGGAAAGGATGAATAAGGGTATACTCAAAGTCTATCCTGAAGCTGTCTTTTTTTCTTTATTCTTTATCTCTTTTTGCTGTTGTGTATATTTACATATGTACTCGTTGTTATCTTTTGTTGTTGCAGTTATTAATGTTTATTATCCTCTCCTTTCATGTGAGGAAACATAGTGTGCACAAAGATGTGACAGAGAAAGTGGACAATGATGTATTTGTATTTATGCTGGGGGGGGGGGGGGGGAACGAAATGTTTTGTTCTTTAAAATGTTAAAAACCAAATAAATATATATTAAAAAAAATGTAACATTCTACAATAGAGTGGAATTAATAAGTGAATGGTAACCACTACTGTGAAAATGGTCTATATGGGTGTGGTCACCATTTTCACTAAAAGGAGTGTCTCATTTCTGTGGTAATTTAATTAAATCTTTCACTTTTTAGATGCGAAGAAAGCAGTAGAAGACTCAAAAATGTAAGTAATGACTCTTTATTTGTGCTTACACATTTACACATGTATTGTTTTAATGCTTAACTTGAGAATGTAAGCATCAGTTTGTCCTTGAATTGAGGTTAGGAAAATGAGATGTCAATACAATTTGTACTGGCAGATTCATATGAGTTGAGTGAAGTTGCTTCCTTGCTGTTTGTGAACTAGAAGCATCCTAAAACCACAATCGCTGCACTAAATGAATAAAGAAATAAGGAATCGACGCACCCCTGCTACTTTAATATTTAATGTATATATTTATCTGGTTTAACAGACTTATTTGTTTATCTAAAAGAATAGCCATGAGATCATGACATTGGATATGAGATTTAAATAACTGACTTGTGTGAACATTTTGTAGTATTTCTTTTTTTTTTGTCAGGTGAAACTTGACTAATGACGGCTCATGAAATTTAAGCGAGCTAGTCATCAATGGGAGTCCCACCCCATGCCGCATTATAAGCCAATGGGAGTCTGACGCCAGGTTTATTATCTAAAACAAAATGACACAAAACTGAGAATAGTCTCTGGTTCTTTTGTCAGGTTCTGATTACAGTCTACTGGCTGGGACGGAAAGCTCAGCTGGACCAGTGCTACAATGGACCTCATCTGAACTTCAAGGCATTCGAGGGGCTGTTAGGCCTAGCCTTGTCGAAGGTAGGTTTATTTGACAGGCTCTTGTTTGCGAGTTCATTGCTCTGCTACAGTATGTGAGCATCAATGCTCTTATCCTCTTAAAGGAACTGGTTGGAATAACGTGTTCCTTCCACGCGCTACGTCCAACCAGGGAAACTCCCCCCCTGTCAGGTGTAAAGGAGCAACTTGGACACTCGGGCATGAAGGAAGCATGAGTTCAAGTCCGTTGCTCTCCCCTTGTCCCCCATATATGGGGACTAGGTTGGTGGAGGGTGTGTAGAGCCCAGGATCACATTAGATGATTGACACAGGGGTGAAAAATGGGTTACAAAATGGTGGGATATAAATATATTTAAAAAAAATCTCTTAAATCCCTTATACGCAGGCTTTGGAGGAGGACACGATGCGTGCTATAAAGGACGGTGGATACGAGTCCCGGTACCAGGGGAGAACCGAGCCACAGCGCCCAAGACCAGACTACAGGAGACAAGACTCCATGGATAGTGTCGACTCCATGGATTCACAAACCCTTCACGGTAAAAGTTATACTTGACATTTGCATCTATTACCGTTTGTGTATTCTGTACACGTGAGCCCATAAAGCATTCTTATCACAATTCTACATGCACAGCATAATATGATGCCGGTTCAGTTTACCCCTTCAGTATATCGGCTTTTGTTTTTATATATATAAATTAATGAAAATATCATACTATTTTATACTTGTCGCACAAAAGTAGTGAATGGTGAGCTTGTAGATCGGCTATTCATTGTATCCATTGGAACACCTTCGTTTTTTTAATTTAAGTGGTGCAACCACTCCCTTACGGAGCTGGGTGGGTGTCTGGGTTATAAGCACGAAAACAGTTATTTTTCACCACCTGTGCGCAACCTAACACAAACACACACACGCACATATTGACTGTATATATCAGGGGTAGGCAACCTCAGGCATGGGTGCCAACATTGGCACAGGGGAGGGTGATCACTGGCACACTGACACTGACATAAGTGTGAGAGAGGACATTTATTTTATAATATTAAAGTCTCCTCACATCAGTGTGCAAATCACATCCGGCACATAATTCTACATTCATTCAAACTGACTTGAGAGGAAGATAAGTGGGTACTTATTCCTCCATTAGGTCTACTCATCAGTTGGCCTGAAGTGGCCTAATGTTAAGACAATATTTCAAAAAGAACAAATAAGGTTGTCGTGAATATGGGAATCAAAATCTGTTGGAAATATTTGTGTATCGATGTGGTGTCATAATAAAATGTAATGTTGATATGGCACACTGACTATCAAGAAAATAAAAGCATGGCACTTCATGTGAAAAACGTTGCTGACCCCTGGTATATATATATATATATATGCTTTCGGGTGTCCCAGTACAGTACAGTAGAGGTATCGCCATACGGTAACTCGGTTCCGGCCTCCTGGCTCACTTCACACGGGTGTGATTTGTTTTTTTTATGTCCTGAAAAGTAACATATTCAGCCTTATTGGGAGAATTCCTAGTAAATGAATCCATCTAATCTCCTTATCCCTAAATCTGAATGTGTTGTTCCTCTTGAATACAACGCCTTCATGTTTATGCTCCGTGTGCGTAAGTGAGAGATTCTGTCAGTTCCCACACCGTGGTGATAAAGTGGGGTGAGAGGGACTCTGGCACGGAGACTCTTGGTTGTTAGCAGGTTGTCCAGTCAAGGTTCATCTCTTTCCTCTCCTGATATTTGGATATTTTTTTCCTTCATTTGCATTTGCTCTTCATCTCTTTTCCTGTTGTAAACATTTCATGCTCTTCATTCTAGTTGTTCTTTGACTTTTGCTTTTGCTCTGTCGCTTCTTGTAATGTTTCCGTGTGGTCTCCAGGGTGCGGGAGTGACGCAGAGGCAGACCAGGGTTTCAGGATGGACTCCACGCACCCGGCGGCCCAGCAGAACAGAACCTACGTCCCGGGCCCGGCAGCGCTCCTACGAAGAAAGCGAGGGCAGGAGAATGGAATGGGCTGCCCCAGCCCTCTCACTAGGTACTGTAGCTAGCGTGACGCTTTCAGATGTGCTGTTAACTTGCATAGAATAACTGACCTAATCGCATAGAATAACTGACCTAATCTGTTGAGGCCTGTGTGTTTTCTTCTTCAGTTTGTAGTTAAATTCCTTAATGCTGTGACTTTTATTTCGTCAAGAGTACACAGGCATTGTACTGAATTTGTGCACACTGCCACACTTGGGATGACTGTTTTTTATTTTATTTTAATTCAGTGAATAATTTGTGCAGTGGTTAAATGACAACATACAGACACAATAGGCACCTACAGTTTAAAGTTACAAGCTCCGTGCTTTTATCAACATCAGATTCACAAGTCCTCACCCAGACATGAGGTAACCAACAACATGCACAGAAAAAAAACAGATGGCAACTGTGATTAATTGTAAGTTATGCATCCTCACTCACACATAGCCTTTGTGTCAAATGCCACGCATGCCTGCATGCATGCATCCTGCAACACAAATAGTCAGACTGCAGCATTGCTCAGGACTCACTGTAAAGGGAAGAGAATCTCAACAAAGGCATAATATAAGTGAAGGTGAACTACAGCTGCACCACTGTAGCCTACTGTGCTACAGTATGTAGGCCCAACAAGAAATACAAGTTAACTGTTAATTTACACGCTTGTTTTAAAGGCACCTTTTGATGGAACTCTGCAGAGCTCATCTTTACACTACAGTTTGAATAGTAATTCAGAACTTATAATTTATAACTTATACCTTTTTTACCCCTCTTCCCCCCCCCCTACGCATCTGCACTTGTACAATTTAGCGTAACTTCTTTAATACAACTCTTTTTTAGTGCTAATAACATTGCATTATCAACATGAAAATGTTGATACCGATACTCACGAACATCTCCAGAATGTGTGTTTGGCACTCGGCTTTGATCACCATGCAAATAGTGTTTGAATTTATTGTTGGACAGCAGTTATCATTGTCCAGTCATTTTGTTGCTTATCCCATTCTGACCGGGCACCCATTTTGGTGTTAGCATCATGTTATGCTTTACCTATTGAAAAATAGCAGATCTACAAGCTCATATCGCGCCACCGAGTGGCGCGATACGAGCTTGTAGGTCTGCTATTTTTGAAAAATTCGAAGAACGACTGACATTTTTAGAATCTGATCTCAGGTCAGAATGGGTTCATCAGACCAGTGTGTGTCCAGTGGAAACCTCGTATGAATCTGATCTCAGGTCAGAATGGGTTATTTGGCTCTGTGTTTTGCTTGGTGAAGACCAGCTGGCCATAACCTTTTCTCCTGCCAAGATCTTTTTCCAATTGGCCGGTGGTCAGTACTAGTTACCAATATTGACGGTGACTCTGAGGACAAGCTGGTGTTGGACTCGTGGTTACCATATTATTGACACTTTGACCGTGACTCTGAGGATACAGTTCTCGACCTGGAGGCATAATAACCCATTCTGTCCGGGAACCCATTTTGGTGTTAGCATCATGTTATGCTTTAGCTATTGAAAAATAGCAGATCTACAAGCTCATAGCGCGCCACCGAGTGGCGCGCTACGAGCTTGTAGGTCTGCTATTTTTGAAAAATCGAAGAACGACTGACATTTTTTGAATCTGATCTCAGGTCAGAATGTGTTAATCAGACCAGTGTGTGTGTCCAGTGGAAACCTCGTATGAATCTGATCTCAGGTCAGAATGTGATAATATGACCTCGCCCGCTCGTACATTACGCTCACAATACCCTGATACGGTTGTCACGTTTTACTTGCCGATTAGTTGAGACGAATAACAGTAAGTCTACACTAATTATCCATAATGTATAAATTATGGATGAGGGTCAGGACTGGAGCTAGGCCTTTTCAGGGAGAGGTCAGAATAAATTATGGATTTGTAACTGTTATTCGTCACAACTTCTCAAATGTCATACAAATTGATTTAGTTGTAATTTTGGCCTTGAATATTGGTACATATAAATAATCGCACCCGTTTGCTCAGACACTGAGGTAACATTTCCATTCATTGTCAATGGGAATTTTTGTGTAGGACAAAAATACAGATTTGATCAAGACACAAATTCTCCATTCATTGTCAATGGGAATTTTTGTGTAGGACAAAAATGCAGATTTGATCAAGACACATGACGTAAATTCTCCATTCATTGTCAATGGGAATTTAATCTTGGAGCAAATTGGCTATTTCCGTCCTACCAGACTCTCCTCCATTCGTTGTCAATGGGACTTGAATGCTTGTGTAAGACGAAAATCTACACTATTAGCTAATAGGAGGGATTATCTCAATTGCGACCAGGCCTGTGGGAGTGTGGGCCCCTCCATTGAGCCCACAGGGCAGCTAAGCCCCCAGTAATGATCATCTAGGGATATTATGGGATTTCATCACACCTAGATCAGTCTCGCCTAACTCCAATAACATTGCTCTGCTCTAATGTTTGTTTTAACTTTTTTTAATATACTACAGGTGGGTATAGTTCAGGCATTTGCAAACAAGGCTGCTATCTTGAGGATTAACCTCTACTTTCTACCATCTAACTCGGCATGGAGATGGTGTGAAATGGTTTAACCCATTCAGGGCGGGAACCCCTTTTTGGTGTTCCAAGAATTATGTTATACTTTAGCTATTGAAAAATGGCAGATCTACAAGCTCATAGCGTGGCACGTGGAGTGCCACACTATGAGCTTGTAGGTCTGCTATTTAAAAAAATAATAATCTTTAAATATATATTCTTTCAGAGCAAACGTTTTAACTAAAATCTTTGAGGGCAATTACATGGGGGTCCTTGACATGAAAATGTTTGAGAACGACTGACATAGAAACATCATGGGTTTTTCAGAAAACTGTGGAGATTTAGAAGCCCTTTGTAGAATGGTTCCCAGGTCTAAATGGTTTGACCTTTGACCCTCGCCATTCTTGAATAAACCCAACATAAATAAATATACCAACTCTTTCCAGCAGCGCGGTAGACGCGACACCTTCCCTTCTTCCCCAATTCTATCGCTCGCTCTCCGAAAGTGCTATCGACGACAAGCTCTTCCCGAGAGCCGCCGTGTGCGAGGAAGACTCTGACGAAGAGGAGGAGTACACGGAGGCAGACCCCGTTCTGGACGACCTTTACACCCGGCGGGTTCAGCTGAGCCACCACCAGACGTCCACCAACCTCAACTATGACCGCTATCTGCCCCGACACTGGACGCCCGAGGAGGCCGTCCAGGTGAAAAAGATTTACCAGGGCTCCAGGAAGAGGCCGTGGTATCGCAAACTGTTTGACAAGAGGTCCGTCAGTGTCGATATTTAAAAAAGGCTTCTGCTATGCAAGGCAATGTTGAAGAATGGCAAAGTAATGGAAGCAGATTTAACTTTATTAACCCAATAACAACCATCTCCATCTTGTCCCTTTTGGTGGTGCATTAACTGGCTGCTACAGCTACTGCTACTGGAAACCACAAGAACCTGCTCTGTGTAATTTGTTTCTGTTCTGTAACGTCTTGCATTTTAATTTGAGCTTTAGCTACTAATCCAACAATCATCTTATTATCCACATGTAAATGTATAAACTCAAGAGTTGAGAACCAAGAATGCTCAGTCTAACATTCTCACTCTGCATGGATTTGTTGGAATGCTTTTTTTTTTTTTTAATCTGTCAGCTTTCTACTGTTAATCTCTAAATTTGTTGACTATTTATATTTTTATACTTTTCCTTTTTTTTTTTATTATAGCCTCAAGGCCTCAGCTTCATCAATCGCTGAGCCATGAGTCATGAAATCCTGGGTTGAACTTGTGACACCTACAGTAGTTACAGTACTGCTGCATGGAACCTGTCTCCTGCAATATCTCAAGTGTCTTAAGCAGACTCCCTTTTTTAATATGTACCCCCCCACCACCCCAAACACCATACACCCTTTCACTCACTGCCCAATAGATCCATACACTTGATTTAAGGCCATACTTGGCCTAAATTATCTTGAGCAAGCGACACTGTTGTCTGATTTTACTCTTCCACCCATGCACACTTTGAGTCACACGCTACACATCTACCCTACATTTATGCACAGCGTGTTGGTATATTGGTACATACTGTACAACATGTTGCAGATATTTGTCCCGAGACATGCAAAATGGTGCTGCTGTTTATGTATAGGTTATTTCATATAATACTGTTGCTGTACAAGCTCCCTTTCTGTCAGTTTGAACCTATCCAAATAGATTTTCCTAAGCACTGTATGCTCCGTTATCTGGTATTTATACAGCCACCTTTTTATGGTACTGATGGCATGCATCTACTGTGTATATCCAAATAATGAATGCTGCTGAATCATGAGTCATCCATCGTTCTGATAACGGAGCAGATGACTCACAGAGTCCTCACGTGATCGCCATAACAGACTTATTGTTCTACCCTATGTGCTTTACCAGCAATGTGTGTGTGTGTGCTTTGAAATGGTGTCAATAAAGTGTCAGTTGAAATTAAAGTGCTGTATGTGACTTCATGCATGGATGTGTTTTGAAAGCCTTTTTTTAGTGTGGTTGCCAAACTGAATACAGTAGTTGCCTTATTACTCGAGCCATAATTATGTCAAATCAGGGTCCCTTAGTTGTGACTTCATGTGGGTTCATACTGTACATCATCACACTGTACTTATGCAAGACTCAAATCTTGAAATTAGTCGATGCAACCACACTTCTAATATCCCAGAAGTGTGCATTTCTATTGTCTTTCGACATCACACCCGTTACCTACAGTACTTTTTTTTTTTAATTATTGGGATATTGAATTGCACTAAATTAAATCTTGAAATCAAAAAGGATACATTTTCAAATGGCTCTTTTGGTCAAAGGATTGTTTCTTTGGTTCTGTAGAACGATCAAACCCAAACCCGGGACCCCAGCTCAGGTCAACCCTGGCTGGATTTGGTAAGTCTGAACAAATTCTTGGAAGATTGTTTTTTGCTTTATTCTTCATAACTCTCGTTTCCTTCTCATAGGACAACTTGAACATTGAGAAGGATTCCTGAGTATAGGTTGTGGGAAGCTTGAGAAAGGCCTTCATGTCTGTGGTTGTCACTTTTTGCTTTTCTGTCGCATAAAAGCTGCATTTATGTCCAAACTGGAATCTATATGTATCAAAGCCTACCACCTTATGTTCTTACCCAAGATATTAACGCTATACTGGGCTGTTTATCGTTGACTGGCTGTAACATTTAAAATGCATTACCTCATTACCTCCTTTCAAATGATGTCACTGTTCTCTGACGCCTAGCCGTTAAATGTTGCTCTTGGTTATTAGAATTTGCTTACGGCCATATTAAATATCGGGCATCATCACTCTAATGTTATGCATACTTGAGTATCTTGGTGAGGTAATGGGAACATGACTGCATGGTACTCTGTGTGTGTGTGTGTGTGTGTGTGTGTGTGTGTGTGTGTGTGTGTGTGTGGCCTGTAGGATTTCTACATGCTTTATGCTTGCTATGCAACTTGCGTCCCAGAAGATGGTGCTGTTACACGACAAGTGAAATCTTAATTCACACAGCTTATGCCTTTGACATTGTTGTTCAAAATTAACATTTAATGTCTTTATGTCTCTTGCGTCTCCCCTGCATCCCAAACCAGGAGTAAATCATCGAGTGACATCCCAATGATGACTCTTACTGTCCATAAAGCCTCTGGGGGGAACGCCCCCCCTGATGTGAACACACTCGGCACAGTAGGGGCCGTTGGCGGGCCAAGGGACTGGAACAAGTGGCAGGATGTAAGTCAAACGTCGCTAAAGCTAACTCCAGTCCACACTGAATGAAAAGTAGCTTTCAGATTAGTAAGTTACTTGTTTTATGTTGTGTTTATTTAGGAGTTGACAAAATGGAAGATTCGCCGCAGAAGCACCAGCTTGGACCTCTATAAGCAGTCACAAGAGCGAGAGCATGTCATCACTCAGATGAGCATCGGAGCGGTGGGGGGCCTCACAGAGTATGGGAAGAAGAGGATCGGGGCTGTGGCGAGCCTCACGGAGTATGGGAAGAAGAGTGGCGTGCTCGAGAGGTAGGCTGAGTTTGTCATACAACCTCTGAAAGTCTTTAAAAAATGTGAGTATAAATGAGGCTTTATAATTAATCCATTTTGGGCCCCCTGGGAACCCCTTTTAGGTGTTAAGCATTATGCTTTAGCTATTGGGAAAATAGCAGATCTACAAGCTCATAGCGCGGCAACTTGTAGGTCTGCAATTTTTTTTTAATCATGAAAATGTGCCTCAAATCTTTGAATACCGGTTAATATCATTACAGAGTGAACATTTTAACTCAAATCTTTGCTTCTGGGGAGGTCCCTGGAACAACATATTTTCAGATTGGGGGAGGGGGGGGGGCAGAGGCATATTACATATAACTTTTGGGGTCCTTGACATGAAATGTTGAGAACCACTGATGAAGAAACAAGGTTTTTCAGAAAACTGTCGGGACATTTTTTCCCCCCGACGTCAGGCCTAAATGGGTTAAATATGATGAGGCTTTATAATTATTTGAACTGCCAAACCGCTATATTCTGAAGTGTCTGTGGGTTAAGAACGGCTGACTTGCATCATGTAAGTTTGACCTGTTGGAGGATCCTGCAGTCAAGTGTAACTTGACACAATCACCCCCCCCACCCCACCCAGTCCCCCCCCACCCATTTATCTCTGCTCTTGTGTCCATTCTTTTCTTCCTTATCGCCTTTCCATTCATGTCCAATAATTCCCCAGGGACCTCCAGCAGTCATCAGGCAGCAGCAGCAACCCTGCCAACTATACCCTTTACTCCACCTCTCTTCCTCCGACATCAAAGCAGTCTCGTTGTGATCTACGACCCCGGACTCGAGCTCTGTTGGCCCGTAGCTACGCCACCGAGACCCCCTTCAGCCCCCCTGGTGCCCTGCAGGCCCCCCACACGCAGGTGAGTCACACTAACAGTGTTGTTTTTGGCAGCAAATTTCTAATTTTAGTTTTAGTCATTAGTCTCTTGAATAGTTTTCACTTAGTTTTTAGTCACATTTTTTAGTCACCTGGAATGTTCTAGTGTTTTAGTCTAGTTTTAGTCGACTAAATGTCATACGATTTTAGTCGACTAAATCTACAGTTGATTTAGTCGACTAAAATGTGTTTTGACAGGCCTTGATGTAGTTGTAATGACATGTTTTACACTTTGGTTGCATGCTGAAAATAGCAGATATACAATCTCACAACGCGTCGCGCTTGTATATCTGCTATTTTCAGCATGCAACCCAGCATAAAACTGGATCTCTTGTCCATTAGTCCCTTACTAACATTTTAGTCTAGTTTTTATTTGTTGAAGAAATTGTCAGTATATTTAGTCTTAGTTTTAGTCATCATAGATTCGTTTTTATTTAGTTTTTATTTAGTTTTAGTCAGTGGAAAAAGGTAGTCGACGAACATTTTTCGTCTTAGTTTTAGTCGACGAAAACAACACTACTCACACAATGCTGTCCTGCTGCAACCACATTAGTAAATAATAATTAATTAGAAGATGTTTTCTGCTGGAATCATCTTTCACAACATTAGACTTTCATATGTGCGTGTGAGTTCTTGACATGTTTAACCTTTTGTTTTTATGTTGGTTTATCATCCAGATTAATTCTGGTATCCCTATTTTGGGAATGTCATCATTATAGGTGAAAATTGTCAACTGTTCAAATAAATTCAAAAGCCACGTGTCTTGACTCGGGGGGCACATTGTGAGCTTGTATTGGGGTAGGGTACAGTATATGCAGGGTACGGTGACCAGATGTCGTTATGAAAATTGTCCCCGTCTTCACCATAATTATTAATAATGGTTGTTTTCAGTGGTTGCATAGACGTTTATCATGGGTTTTTGCTCATGCTCACCGGAAAACATTAACAAATGCATTGCCTGTTTGAATTCAACACTGAGGCTGATGTCTGTCTGTATGCTAACCCTGTGGTGCGTATACATGTCCGCACGCGTGCATGTGTGCACTGAAAGGTTCCCTGTTTGAGGGGCTGAATACTGTATATGGTCACCATATACAGTGGTCAACAGTTGACAAATGATAATGATATACACAGACAGTTGTCTGTAGGATGTATGCTCAGGCGAACAGAACACCCTCGCATGCAAGTTCACTGTGTTCAGAAGCAGTTAACATTACTCTATTTAGAGCTTACTCTACACCACTCTACACTGCCCACTTGTGGTCAAGCTACAAAAAAGCTTCAATTCAAGTAGCATATAATGATGCCATGAGAACTTTACTCAACAAGCCTAGACGGTGCAGTGCAAGTGAAATGTTTGTGGCTGCAAGAGTCAATACTTCTCAAGCTGTTCTCCGGAACTTAATGCATAGATTCATGTGTCTGTGAATAGCATCATAGTCAGTATTAATAACCCTTGGATGAGTCTGTGAATAGCATCATAGTCAGTATTAATAACCCTTGTATGAGTCTGTGAATAGCATCATAGTCAGTATTAATAACCCTTGGATGAGTCTGTGAATAGCATCATAGTCAGTATTAATAACCCTTGGATGAGTCTGTGAATAGCATCATAGTCAGTATTAATAACCCTTGGATGAGTCTGTGAATAGCATCATAGTCAGTATTAATAACCCTTGTATGAGTCTGTGAATAGCATCACCTTCAGTATTAATAACCCTTGTATGAGTCTGTGAATAGCATCACCTTCAGTATTAATAACCCTTGTATGAGTCTGTGAATAGCATCACCTTCAGTATTAATAACCCTTGTATGAGTCTGTGAATAGCATCACCTTCAGTATTAATAACCCTTGTATGAGTCTGTGAATAGCATCATCGTTAGTATTAATAACCCTTGGATGAGTCTGTGAATAGCATCATCGTTAGTATTAATAACCCTTGTATGAGTCTGTGAATAGCATCACCTTCAGTATTAATAACCCTTGTATGAGTCTGTGAATAGCATCATCGTTAGTATTAATAACCCTTGGATGAGTCTGTGAATAGCATCATAGTCAGTATTAATAACCCTTGTATGAGTCTGTGAATAGCATCATAGTCAGTATTAATAACCCTTGGATGAGTCTGTGAATAGCATCATCGTTAGTATTAATAACCCTTGTATGAGTCTGTGAATAGCATCATAGTCAGTATTAATAACCCTTGGATGAGTCTGTGAATAGCATCATCGTTAGTATTAATAACCCTTGTATGAGTCTGTGAATAGCATCATAGTCAGTATTAATAACCCTTGTATGAGTCTGTGAATAGCATCATAGTCAGTATTAATAACCCTTGGATGAGTCTGTGAATAGCATCATAGTCAGTATTAATAACCCTTGTATGAGTCTGTGAATAGCATCATAGTCAGTATTAATAACCCTTGTATGAGTCTGTGAATAGCATCATCGTTAGTATTAATAACCCTTGGATGAGTCTGTGAATAGCATCATAGTCAGTATTAATAACCCTTGGATGAGTCTGTGAATAGCATCATAGTCAGTATTAATAACCCTTGTATGAGTCTGTGAATAGCATCATCATCAGTATTAATAACTGTCAAAAGCTGCACTAGATACTCACTCCTCTAGCCTTAGAAGACATTGGCTTAAAAGCCTTTATTTTTAACTGTCACAAATGCCCGTCTAACATGTACATTTGGACAGTACTTTATTGGATGTATGTATATTGTATTGTGTTTTGTATGTTTCTCTAGGAGTCTGCAATAAAGGCATTCATTCATAATATAGGGTCTAGTGATTAAAGCCGTCTTTGGCCAGGCAGTTGTGTGCTTTATAGAACGTACTAACATCTGTCAAATGATACATGTACCCACATTACCCAGGGACCTGCTATTGGAGCCATGCCTGCCGCTGATACCTCCGTCTTCGGAGGAGAGGGCCTCCATTCGGCCACCATTGGCTCGGACGCGGCAGCAGGAGTCACAACAACCCCTTCGTTGGAACGCCCTTTCAGCTCACAGACACACGTGGTGAAGGCCCAGCCTGGAGGACCAGAGCTTCCTTTCAGCTCACAGACACACGTGGTGAAGGCCCAGCCTGGAGGACCAGAGCTTCCTTTCAGCTCACAGACACACGTGGTGAAGGCCCAACCTGGAGGACCAGAGCTTCCTTTCAACTCACAGACACACGTGGTGAAGGCCCAACCTGGAGGACCAGAGCTTCCTTTCAACTCACAGACACACGTGGTGAAGGCCCAGCCTGGAGGACCAGAGCTTCCTTTCAGCTCACAGACACACGAGGTGAAGGCCCAGCCGGGACCAGAGCTTCCAAGCCAGATCTCTTCTCTGACCGTAACATGGTTGCCAAACGGCCCTGCCGCCTCAACTCTCGTCGACGGCACCACAGTTACAAAAAGGTCTATATCGAGTACAGACGACAGTTTAATAAGTCACCAGGAACTCTCATCCAGCGGTCACGACTTCGCCTGCAGTCCGCTTGGCCAGCCAGCGGCGGATCCTCTGACCTCCGAGGGGACCCTAGGGGAGCATCACGAGGAGGCCCGTGCCCAGCAGACTTCCAGCCGAGGCCAGCAGGCCGCCAACCTCTACCGCTACAGCTCCAGATCCATGTCCTACGGGTCGAGCTCCTCCTCCTCCGCCAGCCTGCCGCGAGGTTTCAGACGCTCAGAGGGCTCCACCCGGCTGTCGGCCGCCATCACCGCCAGACCTTTTGGAAGCAAGCCCTCCAGAGTGTCCTCTTCGTTGGCCAGACTACAGTGTAACGTGAGTTGAGCTTTGAGTTTGAAATAACCCATTTTGACCTGAGATCAGATTCTATAAGCATAACGTAATACTAACACCAACGGGTTCCCGCCCCAACATGGGATAATGGCCACTGTACGCATGGCATGCTGCAAAGTATGCTCAATAATTGCTGTTCACCGTAACATTTTCCAAAGTGTTTGTATAAAAGAGGGCATTTGTGTGACACACATCTAGTGTTACCTACAGTAAGTATTCTCTGATCCCCTTTCCCATTAATAATGGAACCTCTGCTGCATCGTTGGGTGACTAGTGTTGACTTACAGTAGTACAAGTGTCACTCTCACCTACATGCACTTACCGGTAGGTTGTCACAGAATAACCGCAATAAAAATGCATAATTTAAGAAAGGAGAGGGTGATGATAATGACATTGTATTTGTAGTAGGTGTTTAAATATATAATAGCGTTCCAATTATTGTGTTGCATGTTGATCCATTTTAGGGGATGAAAAGATGTCATCGCAGGAAAAAGCACTGTACTTGCAAACCTGCATTTTCCTACAGATGATTCAGTATATTTATTACCCACACCTTTTGTTTGAATAATTCTCCAGGTGAACGACAATAAGGACCTTCTGTGTATACGGACTACGAATCCCCGCTCTGACCCCTCTGAGGTATGTGTTCTTTGTGCCGCTCTTTTATTTGATGTAATGCTTTTTATTTGCCAGCAGTGTCCCCCTTATTAAATTATGTTGGAGCATTTAAAATGTACACACACTTTATCCCCTGTGCCTATTCGCTTGTAGTACTGTACGCCATCAACGGCTCCTGTTTCCTCCAGGAAGCTCAGGACATTGGATCATGAGGTGTCACCTTTACGTGTGTGTGTGTGTGTGTGTGTGTGTGTGTGTGTGTGTGTGTGTGTGTGTGTGTGTCCGTCCCTCCCTCCCCCCCTAGGTGCATTTCAGTGACATGCGGGTGAGTCTGACTCTTAAACCCAACAGTAGACCAGACTTTGGTTTGCAGACTCAATGGGACTCCACTGGTGCAAGAGTTACATCCGTTCAACCCGGTAAGACTCTTCTGTGTTCAACGTCTAGCTTGACGTCGTATACTTGATGTTGTTTTTATTGTTAGGGTTCATGGTATCGAATGCATCTTTTCATCTGAACAAGGTCTTTGTATAAACACCGTGTAATCTGATCAACGTCAAACATGTAGAATTCAACTGGGCCTGATTAGAAATGCTACCGTTCTTCCAAAGAAATGGCAAAAATGGCAGTTGACTTACAAGATCACAATACTCCTGTACGACAAAGTAGTAGGCTATTCATTTAGAGAGAAAAAACGATATGGCGATGCAAGGTTTCTGGCTGACAGCAACAATATGTAAATGGTTATATAAATAAAACGGAAGTGCAAAACCTGTCCAGTGTTGTAGGTGAAGGGTGGTCCACATTATTTTTATTAACTTTTTCTAACTAATTCTAACTAACTATAACAATGACCGTGGCAAAGGAGATTGTTGTAGTGTTCGGTGTGGACTGTCATGAATGTTTGACAAGAGAAGTGTGACTTATTCAGTATTATGCTGATCGCTGCCAAACAGTCTTAGCCTTACTGACCTAGTCCTTCATTTGTAATCGCTCCTCAACTCGTGGCTTCTATTCGTCCTCTGTTTGCTGTTGGAACAGTTCCTCCTCAAGACTTTATTTCGTCCTCAGGCAGCCCAGCCGACTTTTGCCAGCTTTGTGTCGGGGATGAGATTGTGGACATTAATGGGTTGACGGTAACACAGATGAGCTACGACCAGTGGAAGGACACCATGACTTCGGCCTTACAGATCGGCAATCTGAATATGGATATTCGACGCTACGGGAACAAGGGTGAGAGAAAGAATCGAGGGCAAAATAGTGCTGTTTTTTTTCACACCCTACTTCCTGAAGTTGTGCTCATTCAGTATTTTAGTCTGACGTCATTTTGTAGTGCTACGTTACGTCCGGGTCCAAGTGGCACCAGCTCCCGTCCGCATCTCATTGTAAATAGAATATCTAAACGCGTGAATCTTTTTACAATGACGTTATTTTTCAGAAAGGAAGCCATTGAGGGTTAAAATGGGTCTTAATGCTTCCAACTCGAGTAGAATTATTAATGTTTTGTACAAGTGTCCATGACAACAAAAATATATGATGTCGAGTCTGGAGACAATAAAGACTATTATTATCATTATTATTGAAGGTGGCAACAGTCCATTTGCTCCATAAAATATTTCAGGGGCATATTTAGAATTTGTGCAGGCTTTAGTATGTTGAATCTAGTTTGCATTAATGAGGATTTAGTTTACACAATAAAATAAAATGGCGATAGTATTCCATGTGGGGAAGACGGCCTGTCACAGCCAGATTTGGGAGAGCAGCAGCTTTGTTTGGTAAAATGAGACTTTCGTGGTTGTTTTCGTCTCAGATTTAGTCCGACGGAGCGTCACAGTATAACTCCATGGGGACACAGTATAACTTTATGGGGACACAAAAGACACACAAAAGTAGGACCCGGAAGTATCTTAGGAGGGGGCGCTCACGTCACAGCTAAAATACTGAATAGTATTTAGCAAATCAACTTCTAAGAAACTCCTTTTAGCAGCAGGGATAGACGTTTACCATTGGCCACATGCAGTACATCTAACCAATGTTTCTGATTGGCTGGTTCTCAACAGACTGGGGCACCAATGGAGGAGCTCATCCCAACCAGGCGGTGTGTCAGAGCAGAAAGACGCTCGATCTGACAGCTGGAGGGCCAATGCTGATTGGTCGAAACCGCCAAACCGCCGTCTCTACCGAAGCCACCACGGTCACCAAATCTTCCCAACAAAATGGACAGGCGGTCAATGTGAGCTGCAATACTATTATTATGTGGTTTCATTTTTATATGATAAATTGACATGGATGATGTGGGACTGGTGAAGATTTGATCTGTTCAATTCCCCAGTGGACGGCATGTCAAGAAGCAGATGGAGACTTAATTGGAAGAAGTAAAGGTAATAATTATAACATAACTCTGTTTTTTAATCTCCAAGAGAAACCCAGTCTAGTAATTATTTTGTATAGTGCATTTAAACTTGTCTCACTTGTCTGCATTGCACAACACTCCCCATGTGTAGATTATGGACATATTATTTTGAAAAACTGGCAAAGGAGAGCAGACTTTTTCACCCCGAAAGGTAAAAGCTATCTTGAATTGCAGCTGCTTGTAGCTTTTGGTGGCTTTTGGCTTGTCTGTCAGAACATGTAGAGATGGTGAATGAGAATGAAAGGTTAGTACCGGTCAATCATTTGAGGGTAACGAAGATGGACTCCACTCGGGAATACAATAATAATAAAACTTTATTTGTATAGCACCTTTCATGACATGAAATGCAGCTCAAAGTGCTTTACAGAGCAATGGAGATTTTTTTTAAATAAAAGCAAGGCCTAAACATTAAAAAACAAGAGCAGTAATGCAATACAGTGAGGACATGAATAACAAAAAATAAAAGATCAATTAAAAGCAAGGGTTGTAGAAGTGGGTCTTGAGCTGTGCTTTAAAAATGTCTACAGAGGCTGCCTGACGAAAGTACAGTGGCTTTTCTGGCCTTGACAGCGCGTACATCCAAACAGAAAAGTAAACGACTGAAAGGCAGGAATACAACTTATACACATGTGACCTCTCTCTGCAGGTTGTCAAGGGGTCAGCTCATGGGTGTACTTATGTGGTACAGTACTTGTGTGGTGTGCATTTTAAGAGCATGCTAGATGTGGTGCAGTAGTTGTGTCGTGTGCTGACTGGCTACTTTTTGCAACCCATTACACACATTGCAGCTATGTGTGTCATTTAATTGTCTCCACCAGGCCGAAGGACAGGGGGGAGAGTATGTTCTGCACTCCGTCCGTCCTTCCGTCCGTGTGTCCGTCCATTATCAGCTAATCGCCGGCACCGTTGGCCCGATCCACGCCAGATTTTGCACACACACTCCCTGGATGCCAACGACTAACCTCTGCCCCAAATATTCCTCAACGGCCTGTTATAGCGCCACCATGAGGCCGATTTAGGCAAAACACACGTCCGTTATCAGCTAATCTCCGCCACCGTTGGCCCGATCCATGCCAAACTTTGCACACACACACTCCCTGGATGCCAAGGACGAACCTCTGCCCCAAATATTCCTCAACGGCCTATTATAGTGCCACCAGGAGGCCACAACCTGACCTGCCCTGGTGGAGACCTGTGCCGATTGGCACTTTATCTTGTTTAGGCTGTTATTATCTTTATTTATATTTAGGCATGATATAATATTGCATGCTGTTATGTCTTTTTTTTGGGGAAATTCCACTCATTTTCAACATTTTACTATGTCATTAATATACAGTACCTTAGAGCTGTTGTGTGGAAATAATTTTTTAAAAAGTCCCCCCCCCCCCCCCCCATTCTGTTTCCTGTAGGTCTGAAAAAAATCTTTTAACAATTATTTCCACACAACAGCTCTAAGGTATATTAATGACATGGTGGAATTCCCCTTTAACTGCTTTGAGTATTTTTGTTGCGCAGTGCCCTTTTTATCTGTATGATTGACAGGAGCTGACGTCTCCTGTCGTATTAACTGTGTTTCCATCCTATAGGAGGATCAGAATCTGCTATATCAGATGTAAGTATAGTAGATGTCACTTCCATTTAGATCAGAAGCAAGGTTGTGGTGAATCAGCATTATCCCATTTTGGGTGGGAACGCCTTTTGGTGTTGGGCATTATGTTATGCTTTAGCTATTGAAAAATAGCAGATCTACAAGCTCATAGCGCGCCACCGAGTGGCGCGCTATGAGCTTGTAGGTCTGCTATTTTTGAAAAATCGTTGAACGACTGACATAGAAACATAGCTTTTTCAGAAAACTGTCGGGATGTAGAAGACATTTTTAGAATCTGATCTCAGGTCAGAATGGGTTATTATTACAGTGCAGTTGTATTTTTTGCGCCACCAGCTGCAGGTGCCATCTCTTAATCCCCCCTCATCCGACCGCTGGTCGTGGGACCTTGAAGGAGACCGCAGGCGCCAGGAGAGGTGGCAGGAGGAACAGGAGCGCCTCCTACAGGTCGGAATAAGTACTAGCACACTACTGGGTTCAAAACTCACTTTTACACAGAGACTTATCACTATGGGCTCCATTTTCGTCACCGCTAAACCCCTTATCCCTAAACTTCTTTGCCTTGTTTTACTATTTTGCAAAACATTTTTGAATAGTTAAAATGGCCAGTCTACAAGCTCACAACGTGTCAATGTAGATTGGTAAAAAAAAAAAAGGCATAGAAGTTTAGGGATAAGGGGTTTAGCGGTGATGAAAATGGAGCCCTTTGAAGAACCAATAACGTAGCCTGGCTAATAAGCCAGACCGAATCAGCCGTTTAAACCCACTCTTTGGGAGTGGGTTTAATCATGACTTGTCTTCATTTTGAGAGCATATACTGTAAGCTTAGCACAATACAAAAAAAATCCACAGTACGTTTCATAAAACTGTAGATTCAAATGATTGTTTTGTTGTAAGCGGCTGTGTTTGTTTTATTTGGTGTGTAGGAGCAGTACCAGCGTGATCAGCAGAGGCTGGATGCAGAGTGGCAGAGGGATCAACATGATGCTATGGGAGGCCAAGAGTACAAGAGACCAGAGGTGAATAGGTGTATCTTAACCCATTTTGGGGGCGGGGACCCCTTTTGGTGTTTATAGCATCATGTGTTATACTTTAGCTAGGCTATTGAAAAATAGCAGATCTACAAGCTCATAGCGCGGCACCGAGTGCCGCGCTACGAGCTTGTAGGTCTGCTATTTTTGAAAAATCGTGAAAATGTGGCGCAAATCTTTAAATATATTCTTTCACAGCGAACATTTTTAACTGAAATCTTTTCTTCCAGGGGGGGTCACTGGAACAACATATTTTCAGATGGGGGGGTCAGTGGCCAATTGAATATAATTTTTGGGGTCCTTGACGTGAAATATTGAGCACCACAGATATAGAAACATAGGGTATTTCAGAAAACTGTCAGTATTTAGAAGACTTTTTTTTTTTTTTTTTTCAATGTCTGGCCTAAATCGGTTAAGGGTGAAAATCATCAAATCACTGACCTGACCTTAATTGAAAGTCATTGAATTCATTTAAGAAAGAAACATTGCTCGAAAGTAGGGATTCCTAAACGGCTTTGCTTTATTTTTTCATACCATTGTTCCAACATTACATTACATTACATACCCCCTTCTGAAAATATGTCTGATCTTTTTCAATTAGATTACATTATAATTAACTTAATTCATTATGTACCGGTGGCCCAGTGGGTAGTTATTTTTTCCTAAATTAAATTTGGCAAAAGAAAGGCTGGTTATGTGGCCTATTTTTGGAGTCACTGTTGGATCATAATTTGTATAATAATTAAGCAATATTACACAAGAGGGTGTGGTTTAACGTGATTATTGCCACGACAGTGATGCGGTCAGGAACGAGACGTAGTCGAGTTCCGCAAGCATCACTGAAGTAGATATTGCAATTATACAACAGTTACCCTTAAAACTAAGAAAATCGCTGAAAGAATATATTTTCTTTAATGACAGATGTAGTCACTATGACCACAAATGTCCCAAGAAACTAGCTAGCCTAAAGCCACCGAGTTTGCTAGCGCTCTGGGAGAACAGAAGCTGAACTCTTGTTGTTTTGATTAGGTGGTGAATGGTGCTTTTCACTCCTGTGTCAATTATCTAATGTGATCCTGGTCTCTACACACCCTCTGCCAACCTGGGGAGAGCAACGGACTTGAACTCATGCTTCCTTCATGCCTGAGTGTCCAAGTTGCTCCTTTACACCTGACAGGGGGGAGTTTCCCTGGCTGGACGTAGCGCGTGGCAGGAACACGTTATTCCAACCAGTTCCTTTCCCCTCCATCAGGCGCCCCGGCTGGCCAGGGGGAGGCAGTTTAGAGACCAGGATTACTGCATGTTTTTTGTGAGGGTGCTGGTTTAATCCACGGCTAGAAGGCAATGTTTCAACCCAATCAGATTGCTTCCTCGAAAACGTCGACCTGTGGTATAATTATATTTACTTAATGTATTTGGAACAGAGCTCCTGTGAGTTGACCTGCCGTACTGTAAGCCGACCCCAGGCTGTGAATGGAGTGACCGGTGGTCTCAACAAGGACGTTGAGCAACGCACTGCCGCAGAGGAGCGCTCCAAGTTTAACAGTGTGAATGGAGTGACCAGTCACAGCGCTGCAGAGGAGCGCTCCAAGTTTAACAGTGTGAATGGAGTGACCAGTCACAGCGCTGCAGAGGAGCGCTCCAAGTTTAACAGTGTGAATGGAGTGACCAGTCACAGCGCTGCTGAGGAGCGCTCCAAGTTTAACAGTGTGAATGGAGTGACCAGTCACAGCGCTGCTGAGGAGCGCTCCAAGTTTAACAGTGTGAATGGAGTGACCAGTCACAGCGCTGCAGAGGAGCGCTCCAAGTTTAACAGTCCAGTTTCAAGCCCCCAGAAGGAGGAGCTGGGAGAGAAACACGACAACCAGACAGAACGACAGTGGTAAACAACCTTTATGTTTTGATGTGATGAGCATTAATGCTGTTGCTGCTGCTTATTATTACTCTCCTGGGTGCAATCATGTCCACTTTGAAGCGCTTCACGTTTAACCCATTTTTGGTGTTTTAAACTAAGCACTATGTTATACTTTAGCTATTGAAAAATAGCAGATCTACAGGCTCGTAGCGCGCCACTCGTAGGTCTACTATTTTTGAAAAATCGTGAAAATGTGCCTCAAATCCTTTTTTTCAGAGTTTCAGTTTTTTAACTCAAATCTTTGCTTCTGGGGGAGGGTCCATGGAACAACATATTTCCAGATGGGGGTCGGCGGCATATTGCATATCATTTTTGGGGTCCTTGACATGAAATATTGAGAACCACTGATATAGAAACATGAGGTTTTTCAGAAAAAAAATACATTTTAAAAAGAAATGTTTTTCCCCGCCTAAATGGGTTAAATGTGTGATGGGTCTAATTGCTCTTTCTGCTCATTGGCTGGGTCTAATTGCTGCTGATGCTCATTGGCTGGGTCTAATTGCTGCGGATGCTGCTTCTCTAGGGCTGGAGACTCTTGTGGCTTTGTGAAGCTGTCTGCTGCCGACAGGTCAGTGCATCCTTTACTCACTTGGGCTTTTGGTGTTATAAATAACCCCTTTAAATGTAGTGTACACTTTTCATTATCCGCCCATTATCCAACCGCATTAATCACCTCGTCCTATTTATATTATCTGCACGCACCGAATGTACTTGTACAACAAATGGTCACTCACCACTGTCGTTCATTATCGTATATATCCATATCCATGATAACAAGCCGTTAAGTCTTAATTGACTTTCTCATTTCAGGGTTAAGAACTTAAATCCCTCCCGGTCCCACTTCAAACGTTTATTCCTCCTTTATTATAGGCACTATAAAAGGAATAAAATAAATGGTGCATTTATATAGCGCCTTGGATAAAAGCGCTATTTAAATGCACCATTTATTTTATTTATTTTATAGTTGCATAGATTGTGCATTACCTTCACCCATTCACACACACATTCATACACCGATGGCGGCGGAAACCATGCAAGGCACCGACCAGCACATCGGGAGCAAATAGGGGTTCAGTGTCTTGCTCGAGGACACTTGGACACTAAGCTCTGGGGGAGCCCACAGGGTTCGAACTGGCAGCCTCGCGGTTACCATCCACTGTCCAGCCACTCTACCCCTGAACCACCGCCACCCTCTATAGATGTCATTAATTTATTTCCCGCATTATTTCACCCAAGGTTTAGACTATATTAATTAATAATTATATTTAATTGACTGAACTGTGGCAACTGCGGCTATAACCTCCTAGCCTGGCTAATAAGCCAGACCGAATCAGCCAGTGTCGTGTGATATTAGTCTGGCTTATTAGCCAGGCTAATAACTGCCATCTGCATCTCTGGTGTAAAGGTCCTATGCAATAAATCTCCATTATGAAATGTATACTTACCGTTTGCCCCGTCTCTCCTCTCACAGGCGAAAGTCAAAGTCTACTCCGGCATTAGGTGGCCGTCACAAGCAGGCAAAAGGTTAGTCTACACAAGGTGGCGAAAAGTGTTTTAACTCTGGGTATACAATATTCCCTGGTATAATTAATGTCTCTTGTGTTCATCTCGTGGTTCCAGGAGATGAACACAAGAAAAAAAGTGTTTTTGAGCCATCTGTGTCAAAGGCAGAGAAAGAGAGGCAGCAGATCTTGGAGGAAATGAGGAAGAGAAATCAGCTTCTAAACGACAACAGCTGGATTCGCCAACGCATCCCCACTGCATGCAAGGAGCCTGCCTATGTTGGAGTTCCACTGAGGAGGTGGGTACCTGCTTGAGTTCCACTGAGGAGGTGGGTACCTGCTTGAGTTCCACTGAGGAGGTGGGTACCTGCTTGAGTTCCACTGAGGAGGTGGGTACCTGCTTGAGTTCCACTGAGGAGGTGGGTACCTGCTTGAGTTCCACTGAGGAGGTGGGTACCTGCTTGAGTTCCACTGAGGAGGTGGGTACCTGCTTGAGTTCCACTGAGGAGGTGGGTACCTGCTTGAGTTCCACTGAGGAGGTGGGTACCTGCTTGAGTTCCACTGAGGAGGTGGGTACCTGCTTGAGTTCCACTGAGGAGGTGGGTACCTGCCTGAGTTCCACTGAGGAGGTGGGTACCTGCTTGAGTTCCACTGAGGAGGTGGGTACCTGCTTGAGTTCCACTGAGGAGGTGGGTACCTGCTTGAGTTCCACTGAGGAGGTGGGTACCTGCTTGAGTTCCACTGAGGAGGTGGGTACCTGCTTGAGTTCCACTGAGGAGGTGGGTACCTGCTTGAGTTCCACTGAGGAGGTGGGTACCTGCTTGAGTTCCACTGAGGAGGTGGGTACCTGCTTGAGTTCCACTGAGGAGGTGGGTACCTGCTTGAGTTCCACTGAGGAGGTGGGTACCTGCTTGAGTTCCACTGAGGAGGTGGGTACCTGCTTGAGTTCCACTGAGGAGGTGGGTACCTGCTTGAGTTCCACTGAGGAGGTGGGTACCTGCTTGAGTTCCACTGAGGAGGTGGGTACCTGCCTGAGTTCCACTGAGGAGGTGGGTACCTGCTTGAGTTCCACTGAGGAGGTGGGTACCTGCTTGAGTTCCACTGAGGAGGTGGGTACCTGCTTGAGTTCCACTGAGGAGGTGGGTACCTGCTTGAGTTCCACTGAGGAGGTGGGTACCTGCTTGAGTTCCACTGAGGAGGTGGGTACCTGCTTGAGTTCCACTGAGGAGGTGGGTACCTGCCTGAGTTCCACTGAGGAGGTGGGTACCTGCTTGAGTTCCACTGAGGAGGTGGGTACCTGCTTGAGTTCCACTGAGGAGGTGGGTACCTGCTTGAGTTCCACTGAGGAGGTGGGTACCTGCTTGAGTTCCACTGAGGAGGTGGGTACCTGCTTGAGTTCCACTGAGGAGGTGGGTACCTGCTTGAGTTCCACTGAGGAGGTGGGTACCTGCTTGAGTTCCACTGAGGAGGTGGGTACCTGCTTGAGTTCCACTGAGGAGGTGGGTACCTGCTTGAGTTCCACTGAGGAGGTGGGTACCTGCTTGAGTTCCACTGAGGAGGTGGGTACCTGCTTGAGTTCCACTGAGGAGGTGGGTACCTGCTTGAGTTCCACTGAGGAGGTGGGTACCTGCTTGAGTTCCACTGAGGAGGTGGGTACCTGCTTGAGTTCCACTGAGGAGGTGGGTACCTGCTTGAGTTCCACTGAGGAGGTGGGTACCTGCTTGAGTTCCACTGAGGAGGTGGGTACCTGCTTGAGTTCCACTGAGGAGGTGGGTACCTGCTTGAGTTCCACTGAGGAGGTGGGTACCTGCTTAACCACCCCTAAGCCCATATATAACTTGTTGTATGACAAATGGTGATAATTACCAATCTACAAGCTCACAACCTCTTGCATTTTGAGCTCTGCCCGTGCACTTGTACATCTGTACATCAGGTTTTGAGATTTTGTAAGTTTGGGGCAAATGTTTGTCTGTCTTGCTTACAAAGCAATTAAGCTATGAGGCACTGCTTAAGCACTTTCAACCAGGTGGACATTTTTCAAACATTCACAGTACTTTATGTTGTCCCATCAGGTACGAGTCCCTGGATAACATCCACACCTCCTGGCATCAGGCCCCAGGTTCCACCTCACGTCCTCAGTCGGCGGCTGGATACCCCACCACTAACTGCACCTCACGCTACAGCCTGGGGTCGGAGATGACACACAGACTAGCATCTTGTACCATGAGAGAGGAGCCGTCCGCCCAAGCCCTGCCCAGTTCTCAGCAAGGCACCAGGTACTATAATGTGAATCAGTCTGGACTGTTTTACATTGTCCGCATGTTGTGTGTTTTCGTGTGGCGTTTCTTTCTAGAGCCTGACCCCAGATTGTTTTTGTCTAGGCTACGACCTGATTTTGGAGAGTCGTAGTAGACTACCAAACGATCGACATTTGACACATTTGAAAACGTGTGAATATGTTCACCTATATTGACATGACAATTGCCAATTAGGGGTGTCAAAAAAATCTATTCGAATTAGAATCGCGATTCCCGTTATGAACGATTCAAAATCGATTCATAATTTCCAAAAATCGTTTTTTATTTTTTAACTTTTTTTTGTTACAGTCACAGTAAACATGTCTTCAGTCATTTTCAAGTTACTGTAGTATTAGTCACTTCAGTTGGCTGGAGTAGATTGTGATGAAATCCTATGTATTGAATCGAGAATCATTTTGAATAGAGAATCGTTTTTAATCTGGGAAAAGAAAATCGTTTTTGGATTGAGAATCGATTTTGAATCGAATCGTGACCCCAAGAATCTGA
Organism: Protomyctophum bolini; assembly: GCF_963924005.1. Taxonomy (NCBI): domain Eukaryota; kingdom Metazoa; phylum Chordata; class Actinopteri; order Myctophiformes; family Myctophidae; genus Protomyctophum; species Protomyctophum bolini. Next base: position 2,536,718 of record NC_137862.1, on the reverse strand, counting down.
ATCGAATCGTGAGACACCCAAAGATTCACAGGCCTATTTCCAATATTGATGTCGTCAAAAAAGCCAAATAATTACTGATACATCGATCAAAACATTTATATTAACCTGGCTCTGCAACTGATATTTGAGTGTGCATGTTCATAGAGTTGGTCATTCCTGCCCCAGGTTGGTGAGTGGCCGAAGGATTTGCTGTGTGTGTGAGCATGTCCTGGGTAGGGGGGCGGCCATGGTCATCGAGACCCTGGGGCTCTGTTTCCACTTCACCTGCTTCCAGGTGAGAGGTCACAGATGGGTTTGAGCTGTAGATCCCAAAGGCTGCTGCTATTACCTTTTTATTTATTTATAAGCACACGCACGTATCTCAGAGACTCCCTTTCCTTCACTTCAACGCTTCCTTTCTCACTATGTAGTCTTTCAGTCCTGTGGGATCTTTCTACCTCTCCTTTCAGTTTGTAGGATCTTTCTACCTCTCCTTTCAGTTTGAAGGGTTGAAGTTGTAGACTAGAACAGGGGGTTCTCAACGTTTTTGGCCGGGGACCCCCGGAAATACTTTGGCAATGTCTCTGGACCCCCGCCCCGCCCCGCCCAGCCCCCTCCCGACCCCAAATATAAATTGACTGCTACAATAACCTTAATAATAGAGACAATGCACCATAAATAAATACTGAAACCAGATATAATCCTTAGGGAAGGTGTATGCATGTACTGTACTATGTGTACTATATGTAAACTCTTCATTTCCTTTTCCAGCCATTCAGTTGCAAAACAATTATAATAATAACCCTTTCTTTTTTTTTTAATATAATTTGGGGACCCCCCCAAAATAATTTAGCGACCCCCACCCCCCGAGGTGTCGCGACCCACGGGTTGAGAACCCCTGGAATAGAGGAAGCTTGACTTTTTCATGTTCACTGTAGGTTTGTCATTGGAACGGGATCTCCACATTTAGCTGTACTGTCTGGGGTCGATTTAGAATTGATGGATAGATGTAGAAACTCTTCTTTACTGAACAGTGAAGGTCTTTCAGTAAAGCTTTGCTGAGGTGAACAATTTGGTGATGGTCCGTAAACTCTGTCAGCTGAACTTCTCTTACATAATCAACCTCCCCCCCCCCCCCTCCCCCTCCCCAGTGTGTGGAATGTGGCCAACATCTGGGAGGAACAGAGGCAGGATCCCAGGTTCGAATCCGAAGTGGGAAGCCATTCTGTGACCTGTGCTACGTCAAGCTCAAATGTGAGTTTGATATGTTTTCTCAATAACAAATTACACACCTCACTCTCTCCACAGTTTACACCTCACCCTCTCCACAGTTTACACCTCACCCTTTCCACAGTTTACACCTCACCCTCTCCACAGTTTTCCTCATTTTATAATTGTTTGTACTTTTGGCTGTCAACATTTGATGCGCGCCATCTCTTAAGGCATATATGTCAAACTCAAGGCCCGGGGGCCAAATCAGGCCTGTGAATGAATTATCTTTGGCCCGCGGGATGATATTTAATTAGTATTAGAACTGGCCCTCTGGTATATTGCACGGACCACCATAATACTACAAGTCCTGCTTTGTGAGGATCATAGAACAGGAACCTGAGCTTAATAATAATGCATTTTCAGTTTTAAATGCATTTACTTTTTTGCTATTTGCCTGGGACGTCCTCCTGACCTATGGGACGTCCTCCTGACCGCGGTGCCCGTGTGTTGAAACACAGTCCGGCCCTTGACTTCTACCAATTTATTTATTTTGACCCAACGTGTATTTGAGTTTGACATCCCTGCCTTAAGGCCTTCACGCACCGTCTGCGAACGCCGCGCGTCAAAGCAGCCGCCTCCGTTATTTTCAATGAACCTATCCCACACCGGCGGCGTCCGACGCGCGCGTTCACTTCACGCCTCAGCCTGACGCTCCGATACGCCACTGTTCTATTTTCCAGGCGTTGCCGCGCGGCAACGCCTGTGCCGTGTCGCTGCGCACAGACGGTGTGTGTTGGGCTTTAGTCGCTCCGAATCATTGCATGTGACCTACACGCATCAAACGTCTGGAAATAGGTGGAATGTCGAGCATAGACAGATTCTGTAAATCATGTGCTTCTACACTTTCATTTTTTTGTAGATGGCTCTGCCCCCCCCATGTGACCAGAATGCATTGCGGCTCATTGAGGAGTAAAAGCCAACTTCAAGACACATTGCTTCATTCTGCTCTAATGAAAACTAACCACTACACAAATATACTTCATTCTGCTCTAATGAAAACTAACCACTACACAAATATACTTCATTCTGCTCTAATGAAAACTAACCACTACACAAATATACTTCATTCTGCTCTAATGAAAACTAACCACTACACAAATATACTTCATTCTGCTCTAATGAAAACTAACCACTACACAAATATACTTCATTCTGCTCTAATGAAAACTAACCACTACACAAAACAGCTATTTCAATCTATGCAATGTAATACTCACAAAGCCTTTTTAAATATACTGTCGCTGTAGGATAGAAAACGTGTGTAAACGGTACATTTTCAGGAAATGGGGAGAATTAATAACTATTCCAGACAGTGGATCCAACGTAGATATTTAGTCACAAGCTCACTGTTGCTCATTGTTTCAATATTTATAAATCCCAGAGATACACTTAACCACTTTCACAATTTTTCTACAAGCTGACAACATTGTGAGCTTGTAGATCTGCTTGATCTGTATCTGCTGTACTTTTTACACAACATTTTTTGTTGGGCATTCATTTTCCAAATATACATAATAATTATAAATGGAGATGGCCTATACTAGCTCTGGTCCATAGCCTTCTACTGCTTCAGTATAATAAGGCTATGAAGGCTATGGGACTTTCGGTTTTGAATCTCAAATTTCAGATTTGATTCTGATTCTGAATAAAAATAACGTTTTTGCTACTCACCAAAACAAAGGCGGGTTGTGTCATTAGAAAGCCTACTTTCCTTAGTGGAAGCACTCTGAGCCCCCCCCCCCTCCCCCCCACCACACGTATAAACGGTACTTTTTGGCCAAAAAGGGATTTTGTTTCCACTAGGAAAAAATTACTTTTAGTTACTCCAATGCGCCCTCTAACGATATTGCCCAGAGAATTGCCTCATAGAACATATTTTCCCCCCAGTGAAAAAAAAATCCCTTTCAGGCCAAAAAGTGGGTGGGGGGGCTCAGAGTGCGTCCACTAAGGAAAATAGGCTTCCTATAATGACACAACCCGCCTTTGTTTTGGTGAGTAGCAAAAACGTTATTTTTATTTACGCTAAAGAGGAGAGGCTGGTCTGATTTCGATTTGAGATTTAAAACCGAAAGTCCCATAGCCTTATACTGAAGCAGTAGAAGGCTATGGACCAGAGCTAATGTCCCACAAGGTTTCCCAACAAGACCAAATTCAATGTGATAGACTGAAACCCTTTAATTCTATACTTGGTATAGTCTTATTTAAATCTATGCAAAGTCATACACTTCCCAAGTGGACCCATGAGCAATGTACTGTACATTCTTGATGGCCTTGTTTTAATTGTCGCTCTTTTTATAGTCGTCTTAATAACTTTACTAAAATAAAATCATTGATTTGAATTAATAATATTTGAAATACAATTATGATATTTTGTGCTTGTAAAATGTTATTTAGACATAATGATGTTGACTTATTTAAGTTGTATGTGACTGTTGTGATTATCTTTGTCCTTCATTAGAGATGCTATTGTTTTCAGAGACTATTGAACCTGTAATAGGGGAGAATTGTATAAAGGCACTTTTTAATTTGTATTCAGGCACTTTTATCGCTATTACAAACTCACTGAGTGCACTTGGGTTTAAATCAGGTACTTTGTGTTTCTCATTAGATTAGCTAGAGGTATCGTACATTAGATTAGCTAGAGGTATCTTAACTAGCTAATTATCATGAACTGCTGGAATGTTTGCAAATAAAGATGTACTGAAGACATTGTCCTGGATGTGTTGCCATGTTTCACCACAGGATGGCATTGTTTACCTAATAGTAAAACCATGTTTTCAGTGTCGAAGGTACAGTAGGATAGTGTTTGGCTATACAGTGGTGGACGGTAACAAAGTATATTTAATTGAGTACTACACTAAAGATTTTGAGTCTGAGCTACATGGAGGTGATCAGCTTTTGTCACTGTTAAGGTGTCATGGAAGCCCAGGGTCCTGTTTCACAAAACTTGGATTAGAGATTAAACCGGGATTTAATATATCCTGGTTTTAATATATCCTGGATCAGCGGATTAACCGGTTTCATGAAAGCTGGTTAATCTTGCCGGATTCATTTAACCAGTTAACCTGGATATATTGAGGCTTGATTCGGTTTCATGAAAGCAATGCCACACTAGTTACCATGGAAACTAATGCTGTGGCTAAATATGCATTTTTTTTTTACACAAGTTTATGGTGATTTCTTTTTTTATGGTTTACTATAGTCCTAATAAACGCCAGGAAATTACATCTGGCCACAGAAGATCACAGGATCTACTGAAGGTAGCCTACTGGGGGAAGGCTTATACTGTGTGTATAGGCTCAATATGTCAGTTTGTCACATTCAATAGATCCTGTGATCTTTTGTGGCCAGATGTAATTTCGACCAGATGTAAACGAAAGAAAGCAGCAAATGAAAGAAAATGAACACATTCACTTGTACGTTCTCTAATAACAACCTGAAACATGAGCCTTGGTTGAAAAAAACCTAAAGTTGTCCTTTAAGTCCTTGTATCAGTAAGTCTGGAATAGATTAGTAAAGATACTGAGATATACAGAAGGGGAAGTACAGTAATGCAACTATTAACCCATTCTGACCTGAGATCAGATTCATACGAGGTTTCCACTGGACACACACTGGTCTGATTAACCCATTCTGACCTGAGATCAGATTCTAAAAATGTCAGTCGTTCTTCGATTTTTCAAAAATAGCAGACCTACAAGCTCGTAGCGCGCCACTCGGTGGCGCGCTATGAGCTTGTAGATCTGCTATTTTTCAATAGCTAAAGCATAACATGATGCCAACACCAAAATGGGTTCCCGTTCAGAATGGGTTAAGGATGCCAACTGCCACGAAGAATTACCCTCTGCAAGTCACGCTTGATGGTATACTATGGATGACCCGAGGAGAGAGAGAAGTTGCCTCATAATTAGTCCCCAAATGTCAGAGGAGCATTAAAGGGGGCTGCCACTGAATTACAGTATTAATAATTATTATAGTCACTCCACTGATAGGAAGTACATTCTGTTGAAATGAGTTTCCCTTTAGGTCCACATCCATGTTATTCTACTAACACCTGTAGTCATTGTGTTGAACCTCTGCATCCAAAATGGGTTGATCCACACCGGCAATATTGAGTGACTACTCCATATATAGGCATGTACTTTTCTTACTCGGATGTTTTAAAAAGGTACTTTAAAACATTCAGGAGGTGATTTTTTATTTGTTTCAGATACGTGATTAATGGGGCTTTATTGTCGTAGCAATCATTGCTATAATATGAGCGTCCATTAACGGTGGTCACCCCATCTGTTACGGACTGTTCTAAAGTCTAGGGGCAAAAAACTGCCCCGCAGCCTGTATGGAAGAACAACACCGCTCATGAAAGAGTTTATTTTAATACTAATAATAAGTTACAAAGTGGCTTTAATGGTGCATGACGAATGGTTTACAACAGATAGTTTTTAATGGTGGAATGACTTACATTGACAGGGTGTTGGCTGAGTAAGTAACAGCTGTTACACCATGCATCCCCCAGAACAGAATGCATTTTAGTTCATTTTTAGGTCATTTTTAGGTCGGGACACCAATTTGATTAGGAGAGAGAACTCATACAAGATAAACAAAGTGAAAATATAAGTGATGACAGAGTGATAAACAAAGTGAAAATAGAAGTGATGACAGAGTGATTAGAAGTGTAACGAGCAGACAATTAGAACTGGAGCACTTAAATAATTAAAGCTAATAAATGTAATGAATCTTTTGGCAACTCAAAACCTGTTTAAAAGGCTAGAGAGTGGGTGAAAGAAAACCCTGTTAACACTGTCTAGTCTATACCATTGATTACAGAGCTTTACATTTTTAAACTTTGTTTTAAAATAAAATATGACTTGCACTTTCGTTTTATATATATATTGTGGCGTCTCGGTCAGGGACCGCGCGTCACAGGTTTGAAACCCCAGAGGGGGGGAGAGAGGCAAAGTGAAGCGCTGTCAGCTCGGTGTCATCCAGGATGGGCGGTACTTCGCACGTCACCTCCTCGTTTACCAAATTACCTGACACCTGTGGGCCGACGCCCAGGTGAATAAAAGCCTCTGCCTATCTCAGTCCCTCAGAGACTCTCCCGAGGAAGCAGAGAAACCTATACGGCGCTCGGTAAGACAATATAATAAGCCCATATTCTCTCTCTCAAATATAATTTAGTATGATAAGATAGTAATGTTTGTTTTCTCACCTCACAGGCCGTTCCACCACAATGATGCATGAAAAATCACACCCGTGTGAACTGAGTGGTGGAACCCCCCCCCCCCCCTCCCTCTCTCTCTCTCATTAGCAGGCAACAGTGCAGCACTATCTCTCTCTGTATCCGGCAACAGCGCCCCTACTGGTACTAATAGTCATACTCGTGCTCATGGCCACATGCATAGGTGAACACGGACATTGCTGTTCCTTGGACTCAAAAAACGTTGGGCTCTGAGGCCCCCCCCCCCCCTATTCCCCCACCAGTGAGCTAAAAGGAGGAATGTGATAAATCTTACCTGTTGTCCGAGGAGAGGCCCCGGCACATGTACCCTATACTTACCATATAGACGCTCCTCCTGCTCTCTGTAAGAAATGACATTATTATTTGGATTGATTTGAACGCTCCTAATTTGGCATATTATGCAGAAGATAATGGAGTTGAATCACAAGCCTCGAAATGGGAAGGAAAACCCTAAACTAAACCCACTTACCTCACCCGGTCCTCGGCTGGTCCTTCGCTGGTCCTCCTCGCTGCCCCCCTACCCCCCTGAAAAGAAAGACTGACTTTTGCCTAGCATAGAGAGGGGGGGGGGTGTGTGTGTGTGTTTGTGTGTGTGTGTGTGTGTGTGGACGGACAGTAAAGAGGAGAGACATGCAGCAAAGGTCATCTTAACTGGACTCCGACACGCTGTCAGGCCAGAGCCTATATGTGGCATGTGCCTGGACCGCTAGCCCAGCAGGCGCCCCCTGTTAAATATTTTACATCAATCTATTTGTTGTGGTTTGACAAACATGCATTATTATATGCTTGACACTTAAAAATGAATGTGCTGAAATCATAATTCTAACTACCATCCAAAATCAAAAATTGCTAATGTGAGAACATTCTCAACCTTTTTTCCCACACAAATCTCATGCAATTCTTTACAATACATCTGTTTGTACTTACTACAGTAATTCTACTGTATGTTTTGCTGTGACATCCATAAATCATACAACCACTTAAAACGCAAGAAGACTTATGATAAGCATTGGCTGAGAAATGGAGCCCCGAGGGGAGGAGATTACACAAATTATGTCTGTTCTGTGTAACCATTTATTTCCTCTAAAAAAAAGGGAACTGAAAGAGAATAGTGTTGCTGTGTCATCAGGCCCGTCGTTAGAGAAGACGTAAGCTGTAAGTGTTGTTCAAGAATTTCCCCCAAACCTTTTTGTATTCACTCATAGTACTGAAACTGACCTAGAGTGGGGAGAGAAAAGATTGAGAGTTGTGGCTTTGTGTGTGGGTAATTGTTCTGTATTGATTATAGAAAAGGTGGATAGCTGAAAACCATGAATAAAATGTGTTTTTAAATGATATTGTTGTTTAGTGTGCAGACGTGTACAGTATGTGCACACTATTATGCAAATATTAGATGACTAGATGAGGAAGTTGTGGGAGTTGACTGGTTGCGTTTGTGAGGAGTCTGTGAGATGTGTGTCCCACGCAGACCGGCTGTTACTCTGTCTGAGTCACTGTGTTGAATTATGTTTGTTCTGGAACTGCTTCAAAGCTGTACGGTCATCAACACAGTAACGTTGATTGACTGATTTAGAACATTTTGCTTATTAACCCATTCTGACCTGAGATCAGATTCATACGAGGTTTCCACTGGACACACACTGGTCTGATTAACCCATTCTGACCTGAGATCAGATTCTAAAAAAATGTCAGTCGTTCTTCGATTTTTTCAAAAATAGCAGACCTACAAGCTCGTAGCGCGCCACTCGGTGGCGCGCTACGAGCTTGTAGATCTGCTATTTTTCAATAGCTAAAGCATAACATGATGCCAACACCAAAATGGGTGCCCGGTCAGAATGGGTTAAAGCAATAGCCTACCTTTTACAGAGTCAATCATATGATATACAGGTCCATCTCAATAAATTAGAATATGTTGTAAAAAGTTCATTTTCTTCCATAATATAATTCCAAAAGTGAATTCAATTCATTGTGCATAAAGGTTTCAAAGTATTTGAAACCTTTTTTTGGTTTAATCTGGATGATTATTGCTTACAGCTCATGAAAATCAAAGAATCCTATCTCAATGAATTAGAATATTTAGACCACTAAAATAAATATTTTTATAAAAAAAATTAAACAAGAAATGTCGACCATCTGAAAAGTATATTAATGTATGCAGTTAATACTTGGTCTGGGCTACCTTTGAACAAATAATTTCATCAACGGGGCATGGAGGTGACCAGCCTGTGGCACTGTTGATGTGTTATGTGTTATGGAAGCCCAGGTTTGCTTTGATAACAGCAGTAAATTAATTTGTATTGTTCAGTCTGATGTCTCACACCTTCCTCTTGACAATACAACCTAGATTCTCTGTGGGGTTCAGGTCAGGCTAGTTGGCTGGTCAGTTAAGCACAGTAATACCATGGTCAGTACACCAGTTACTAGTATTTTTAACACAGTAATACCATGGTCAGTACACCAGTTACTAGTAGTTTTAACACAGTAATACCATGGTCAGTACACCAGTTACTAGTAGTTTTATCACAGTAATACCATGGTCAGTACACCAGTTACTAGTAGTTTTGGCTCTGTGGGCAGGTGTCAAATCGAGCTGGAAAGGAAAATTAGGCCCCTCCCCCCGATCAAACAAAAATGTTTGGTCAAACCATGTGACTCCCATTGGAAAAGCATTGTGGTGGCCTAAAAAGAACAAAAAAATGACCAAACATGTACTTGATTCGTGTTTGATACGTGTGAATGAGGCCTGAAGCACAATGTACTCTAAAAAGATGGCTGTGTTGAAACCATTGTTATGTTTTCACTGTCAGTGGATCAATTAACACCAGCAGGTAACGCAGCCTAAATCACCACTGTGTTTTTGTCATGTCCAGACTCTCAACACAACCGTCTATTATGATATTTTACAGCACCGTGTGCCTCCTGTACATTGACAAGCTTTATGTTGACACTGATCTTCCTTTTCCAGCAGCGTGTGTTGAGACTCTATGATGCCCGAGTGTGAGCGTGGTGCTGGGGTGGAGGTGGGAGAAATCATCACATAACAACCAGAAGGAAGGCAGGAAGACGCTAGGTGAGCTTAAATACCCTGCCCAATTGGTCAGCTGACTGCCACATCAGCGTATGACGCGAGTGTTGCACACCCACATAGTAACGCAGCATATTAACCCCTCGAGTATATGAATGCACCCTTCTTGAGCACAGCATGAAGTCCCTCGAGTATGTCTGACTGAACTAACTCCGCAAGCTATACAAAGTCAAAGTCGTACGATTTGTCACACACGTTATACCGCAGTGAAGCATTTTCTCAGCATTTGACCCATATCTCTTGGAGCGCTGAGCCGCAGCCAAGGAGCGGTGAGCTGCAGCCGCGCCGCGCTCAGGAATAATTTGATTAGTTGATTTGACCCCCTCCCAATCCAACCCTTTGATGCTGAGTGTCAAGCAGGGAGGCATTGGGTCCCATTTTTACAGTCTCTGTGTTAGCCAATACCAAATACCGATACCAGTGTCGTGATCTCATGTTGTGTTTATAGCTATCTAGCTATATATCTGGTGTTGTGTTTATATCAGACTCCTCACTCAAATGTGCACTTGCAGTTTGGGGCAACTCCAAAGCAAACTCCACATGTCCCAACATTTTATTCACCTGCCATAGTATCAACCCCTGTGTCGGATCTGTGGTTAGATTGGCATATATTATGGTTTAATAGTGTTTAATAGAGAAACTCATGTGTAATGTGTGGTGTGTGTAATGTGAAAAATATACCAGCAAAAGATTGAGAAAGTTACATCCATCAATGATTACTGGATACGTAGTATTAGATTCAAAACAAGTCACATGATAGATGGATGACCTTTATTGATGCTGAGGGGAAGTCAATTGTCATAGATTAGCAGCCCTGTGGCATGAAAGCAAACTATACATCTAAGCTTCAAGAGTATAAATAAATTAAATAGAAAATGTACAAAAATATATATAGTACAGAAAATCGCTGACCAAACTAACTTGGGTTGTAAATGTACAAGAACACAGTAGAATGACATGTATTTCTATTGGTTCACTGACTGTAATTATAGCTAAGAAATAGAAAAGTCAAAAGAAGCAGGTGAAACTGCTGCTATTCTGCAAATGTACAGTAAAGGGTTTTTACAGTTGTAGTCAAAGGGTCAAATGTGAAGAAAGTAAATAAGTATATTAAATGAATGAAACTAATTCGGAGGTATGTAGTCGTTCACCCCTATAGGTCTTGCTTTTCAACCCCTTTTGGTGTTTTAAAGCATTGTTTTAGCAAATGAGAAATAGCAGATCTACAAGCTCATAGCACGGCACCGAGTCAGTGCCGCGCTATGAACTTGTAGGTTCTGCTATTTTTGAAAAGACGTGAAAATGTGCCTCAAATCTTTGAATATATAATATTACAGAGTGAACATTTTAACTCAAATCTTTGCTACTGGGGAGGTCCCTGGAACAACATATCTTCAGATGCGGAGGCCAGTTAAATTTTTGGGTTCCTTGACATTAAATATTGAGCACCACTGATACAGAAACATACTTTTTTTTTTACGTCAGGCTTAAATGGGTTAAACATGTTGAGAACCCTCTGACATCCCACTGGATTGATTGATTGATTGAAATATTGATATTGCCTACTAATATTGATTGAAATATTTATTAACAGTTTGCAGAATTACAGTACATTTCAAGCACAAACTCAATACAAAGACTGTTAACTGTGAGTGGACGACCCAATTAAGCATTAAACTTGTTTACAAGAGGGTCCATCATGTTCAATTCATCAAAACATTTAGAGACGTACAAATAGACACTTCTATATATAGTCAAAGAACAGAACAGGAATTCATCATAAAGGAGGTAAAAAGGGAAACTTATACAGTGAGGGGAAAAAGGGGGGGGAATTAAACAACATGTGTAGGCACAATGCAAGGAATAAATGCATTCGCCATGTATCCGAAGGAAGTCTGATCCAATCACTTTTAGATTTATCCAGTTTAATCTTGAGTTTAAGTTTTTGTTGTGTTCAAGATCTGATTTTAGGCATGTTTAAGCCTCCAGGAAAATCCGTGTTGAGGTTCTTAATCCACTGTTTTTCACTAAAACGTCTTTGTCCTACTGTCCAGTTAGGATTGTGTTGAAGTCCAGCGCATTTTAGAGCTTCAATGCCGTGAGCCATGAAATGTTGCACCAATCTTGTGGTTGTCTTTTTGGCATTGTTAATATTGTATCCGTGTCGTCCCAGCCTAGTATGTAGCTATTGTTTTACCCGTTTCTCCGACATATTGTAAACCACATTTTTTTTTATGTGATTAAGTAAATGCAGTTGCTGGTTCTGGCTGTTATTTGTTGTTTAATCTCTAACACGCGTTTTGTGGTTCTATTTTTTACTAATTGTTTGGGTTTGAAGTATTCTGGTCCCTGGCGTGCTGGTGTGGGGGGCGGTGGGTTGGTCACTGCTACAGAGCTCTCTGAATCATACACTTACTGTACACCCCCCCCCCCCCACCCAGGCAGATGATTATTATGGTTTCTATCCCCCTGAGTGAGGACATTTCTCATGTTCCGACATGTCTGATTACTGTTACTCTGGGAGGTCAGGGAGAGAATAGTTGTTTCACATGTGAAAAGGATATTTTGGATGACATTGTTTAGTTAAATGGGGCATAATGTTTATTGGCTACAATTAACTTCAATGTCAATGTTTTAGCTTTCTCATATCCTATAACTGAACTCAACATAAATAAATGTATAACTTGCCTACACTACTAGATTAATTGAACAATGTACACTAATGGTAAGATTGGTAAAAAGCAATCTGTTGCTGTGGGCATTCAATGGGAGCCTTTAGTGTTGACTGGGTAGGTTTTGGTATTTTGTTCATTTTAGTCATTTTGCTATATTTTGTATAATGTAATGAATTTGTTACATTATTGTCGAGCATATACAGTATATGGTTAATGTGTTTGTAGGATCCCTCACTCCTATCTGTGAGGGTGGTGTAGTAGAAGACGTGTAGTCATTTCATAATACAGCCCTGCTACATATAAACTGTTTTCAATCTCGAGTGGCAGCTATATTATATAATCATGGCAGCTTTGCCAGAACAAGAAAGTGAGAGAATGGAACAGAGACTGTATTAGTGGTGAAACGGGCCCATCCAGTTCTGAATGGAGGTAGAGCACATGAGACATCATAGCAATCATTTTAATTTAAAGGACCACTTCACCACTTTTCAACCTATCTGCATATAATAGGTCCTCACTAATAATCATGAAAAAATGGCACGGTTTATTTCTACTCAGTCTGTGTCTCATAGGACGGCTGTGGGCAGTTTAGTAACCGTCTTCCAGTGACATCATCATTAGGCAGATATATTTTTTTACAAAAATATTTCGATTTTCATTATCGTGAGAACGATGGCTTCCATTTTCGCATTGCAACTTTTCAGGACTAGAAAGCCTGCCGTTTCTATTAGCTTGTATTCCCCATCGATGATGTCACTGGAAGACGGTTTCTGAACTGCCCACAGCCCTCCTATGAGACACAGACAGAGTAGAAAAAAATTGCACCATTTTATCATGATTATTAGTGAGGACCTAAGATCAACCTAAGATAGGTTGAAAAGTGGTCCTTTAACACATGGAAGAATACACAATAAACCAAAACACAAAGAGAAAGATTGCACTCAGTAGAGTGCAATGTGCATACTTCTGAAAATGATATGCACTTACCTTACAGTTGGGCCTACATGCCGAGTTTCCATAGCAGTCATGCAATGTGATATTTGGTTTTCTTAAAGACAAATATCAGAGGCAAGGTTGTAGTCAAGAACTGTGAGAATAATTCACAGAGAAAGTAAGATAGTGCCTCTTCACAGTATGATCAAAACAATATTTGACTGGCCCTTTCTTGTGTTTGACACCTACTCATCTGTAGTACTCTAGTCAGGACTATTCAACCTTTTTCATAAGAATTTGCGGAGGATAAACCACTTTCATAATTATGTTTGTAAGCATGATTTGTAAGCACACTCCCTGATTATTTCATCAGGTTTCAATATGTTTCCTTGCATGATAAAGCAAGTCATCACTGCCATCTCTTAATCACTCTTACAAACAAAAGCACAGAGCACACCCTGTCCTTAGACCTTCTAGAACTTTAACATTAATATATGCTACTCCCTTAAGTGTATCAGGGGCAGCGGTGGCCGAACGGTTTGCGGAGCGGCCTTGATATCGGAAGGTCGCTAGTTCGTATCCCCGGACCGGCACGTTAAAATTACCACCGCTGAAGTGCCCTTGAACAAGGCATTGAACCCCTACCATGAAATGTTCTATGAGCAGGGCCTGGCTGTAAACAAGTTATTGAGCTTAGTCCAGTTACCCTGGGTAAACATAGTAATTTCCTTTCCTTTCCTTTATCAATCTGTCTGGCTGTCCATCCCTTGTTACCATGGTAACACAGTTAACAGAACCCCAGCATTCAGCTAGCTGCTTTCCAGTGAATTGACTGAAAAATGAGGAGATCGGTGGTAGGTTTAGTTTGATTAAATATTTAGAAGATCCATGTGCTCCAGTGTCTTTGGGGGAGTCCTTTTAACCCATTTTGCGCGGGAACCTTTTTTTGGTGTTAGCATTATGTTGTGTTTTAGCTATTGAAAAATAGCAGATCTACAAGCTCATAGCGCGCCACCGAGTGGTGCGCTACGAGCTTGTAGGTCTGCTATTTTTGAAAAATCGAAGAATGACGGACATTTTTTTGAATCTGATCTCAGGTCAGAATGGGTTAATCAGACCAGTGTGTGTCCAGTGGAAACCTCGTATGAATCTGATCTCAGGTCAGAATGGGTTAAGTGAAGTCTTACAGACTTACAGTATACTGTCTGCATGACGCAGGAAGCAGTGAGGAAGAAGTGGGCGGGACGGGACGTTGCCTTCTTGACATCTGGAGAACGTCTGCTTTCTGCAGAGCGTTAAACCGCTGAAATGCTGTCCAGAAACACGCTTGGCAGATGAGCGGAGTGACGGGCAGGAAGGAATTACATTTGAGGAAGTTCTATATTGTAAATTTGCTTATTTTTTTTGTCTGTTTTTCCCTCTACACTGTGGAAAGGAAAAGGAAAGGTACTATGTTTACCCAGGGTAACTGGACTAAGCTCAAGAACTTGTTTACAGCCAGGCCCATGGTAGAGGTTCAATGCCTTGTCCAAGGGCACTTCAGCGGTGGTAATTTTAACATGCCGGTCCGGGGATACGAACTAGCGACCTTCCGATATCAAGACCGTTCGGCCACCGCTGCCTCTGTGCAATCTTCAGTGTTAATTTATCCCTCCAACACTGTAAAATCTACCAGTGTTATTTATCCATTTGTAAGTCCATCTGGACCCTTATACAGATCCATTTGGTTTCATTTGTAAGTTAAATTAATACTAAAGATGTTATAGTCAAGGTATAATTGTGTCTATTTGCTCTTCTATTGGTAAACGGTGCATTTATATAGTGCCTTTATCCAAGGCGCTTTACAGAGATTGTGCATTACATTCACCCATTCACACACACATTCATACACCGATTCACACACAGATTCGGCACAAACAAGGGACTGAATTATTTTCGCTCCTATGCCACCAAAATGTGGAACGCCCTACCAACAGCCATTAAGACATGTGAATCCCTTGACTCCTTCAAAACCGCTCTCAAAGAGCACCTATACGGACAGCTAGCTGCAATTCGAAACTGGCCCCTGTAAAATCTGAATCCCCCCACCCTGCCCCCCCTTTTCCCCCTCACTGTATAAGTTTCTTTTCCCTTTTTGCTTCCTTTATGATGAATTCCTGTTCTGTACATCTCTAAATGTTTTGATGAATTGAATAAGGTGGACCCTGTTGTAAACAAGTGTAATGCTTAATTGGGTCGTCCACTCACAGTTAACAGTCTTTGTATTGAGTTTGTGCTTGCAATATAATGTAATTCTGCAAACTGTTGCCATGCAAGGCACAGAGTCTTGCTCACGGACACTTGGACACTAACTCTGGGGGAGCCCGGGTTAGAAGGGGAAACCTTTAGGTTCCCATCCAGTTGGTTGGTCCATAATGTTTCTGGCAGATTATCACATAAAGTGGAGGATGGTTGAAGACAATTATGTCTTACTAGTCCTGAATCATAATGACTCAAGTGAACTTAACCCCCCCACACACACACACACACCAGAACAGGATATGATTCTATTAGGAGGCTCAGGCTACGTAAATTGGCTTTGAAACCAGATTTTTTTTCCTGTCTTTCTTGACCTTTCACAGAGACCTGAGAGGAGAGAGTATTTCCGTTTAAAATACCCCCCGCTGCCTCCTCAGCGGGTGGTATTGTCTGTCTCCATCTCTCTCTCTCTCTCTCTCTCTCTCTCTCTCTCTCTCTCTCTCTCTCTCTCTCTCTCTCTCTCTCTCTCTCTCTCTCTCTCTCAGCCTTTACCTTCAGGATTAGCTCATCAGTTAACCCTTTTTGACCTGAGATCAGATTCAGAAAATGTCTGTTTGAAAATGACAGTTTTCTGAAAAAGCTATGTTTCTAATATGTCAGTCGTTAATAGAGTGCCGCCAGTTGCGTGCACAGACATTTAGAGGGGCAGGTGCTCAAGTGAAAAAAGGGCACCTTGTGCAGCGCGTGGAACCGACCGGTTGCCTTAATAGTGTGAGATTTATAGATTGTGGTGCCTAAAAAATATAGTAGAAGCTTTTTATCAATAATTGATCAATGTCACCATGGTCCATATACTGTACAGTGTACACGGTAGAAAAACAGGAGGGAAAAAAAAGTTGAATTTTTTTCAAAGGGCACATTGACAAAAGGGCAGGGGGTGCTAGAGCACCCCTAGTGTCTATCTGTGCACGCCACTGAATGCCACGCTACGAGCTTAATGTAGAGCTTGTACAGTAGGTACTGTACAGTACAGAATGGATTAATGGCTCAGCTGTGTACTCCGGTGCTTCCGATGTGCAGCAGAGATTGGCGACATTTACCCCCCACCCGATCTCACTGTCGAACGGCACAGAGAAAGAATGTTAAGGAGAGCCGACAGCAGAGGAACTGAAAACAAAGATTAATTATTGATAACACCCTTATCCAGGAGGGTGTGTAAAATGACTGTTTAAACAACATGATATTGTAGATACATCCTCAGCATAATGTGGGCAAACAAAGTGTGTCTATATAACATACATAATGTTATTAATTAACTATGTTATGCTTTAGCTATTGAAAAATAGCAGACCTACAAGCTCATAGCGCGCCACCGAGTGGCGCGCTACGAGCTTGTAGGTCTGCTATTTTTGAAAAATCAAAGAATGACTGACACGGAAACATAGCTTTTTCAGAAAACTCATTTTCAAACAGACATTTTTTAGAATCTGATCTCAGGTCAGAATGGGTTAACTGTGTTTGTTTGTGTGTGTGCGCGTGTGTGCGCGCGTCATGACCAGTGTTTATAATTGGATGCGGGTAATTGGTTGAAGACCAGACCAGGCATGCCGCAGCATTCTTGATCGTTGATGGAGTTTGAGTAATGGGTTGTTGGGCAGACCAGCGAGGAGTTGCAGTAATCATTCAGTCCTGTACTGTATATTAAGGATCTGGGATCAGATTCCTGGGTGAGGAAGGGACTGTTGTACAGTGCAAACCTACTACAGCTTAACACATTTTGTACATAATACGTCCTGAAACGTCATAAGGATTGGAACCGAGAGGTGCCTTAGACGTCTGTGGACGTCCTAGCGACGTCCAAACGACGCGGGGCGAGATAATAATATTCAGAATAATTACTTCTTTTTTTTTTGGCATTTCGCTTTTCGCTTGCCGTATGCTAACGCTCTGTGAAACTATTAGCTTGTCATTGACTCCCATGTTAGCGCGGCGGAAAGAATGACTCGTATCTCCTCATCCAGGGCGCTCTCCGTGGTGATGAATGGATCGATATGCTGGCGCTGCGTTTCTGCTCCTCATCCGTCTCTCCCGCAAAATATGAACTCTTTTTGGAGCGTATATAAATATATTAAGATGATCGGAGATTGTGATGGCACTTTGTCAGTCAACTTTTTTAAGAAAGTATTTTTGGCCCTCTGGAGTGAGTGTGGAAATATATTGGCCATCGTTAAAGTTGCCCAACCCTACATGTGATCAAGTGATTACATAAATATGTGCTATTGTGCATTGAAGGACAGCACCTGTTCAGCACAGCACCACTCCCAGCTTCTTGGCAGTTCAACTTCAAACAGGGTGTTGTCAAATGGAAATGGAATGAATGATCAAGCAGGGGGAACTTAAGTACTTTACAGGGGAGAAAAGAAGCTAGTGTGTCCTCCAAACATGCTTTTTATGTTGCACTATAAAAATGTATGAAAGAGGAGAAAAAGTGTCGACTGTCTGACGTCATGTGATAGAGCAGCTTGTGAGAGAGAGAGAGGGCTGAGAGCCGAGGGATCTGGTGTAAAGGGGGAAAAGGAAGTGGTCAGAGAAAGTAAAGGTCAGACAGAGTGTTCTGCTGCTGGAGAAGCAGCTGGTCGACAATGTAAACCGCTGCAGTGCAGATTTATTGTGGCTCAAATACTGTATAGGATAACGAACGAGGAGTTCGGGAGGGAGGCATCTTGGGCAGCAGTGCTCCGAAAGGTTATACTCAAGGTTCAAGGTTGTCTTTATTTGTCTCCCTTTGGGAGAAATGTGTCTTGGAGTGACAGAGTCACAGCTGCATACAAATAACAGACACGTTCACATACGAAAAGGAAAAACACCATGAAACACCCAACATACACAAAACGGAGATATTGCCCACATTCCCTTGATAAAGTGCAACTAGTCAAAAAAGTGCATTCGGCAATCTCTGATCGAGCATTTTGATTGACAGGTGGAACAAAAGAGTGTTTAAATCTATTATACACACACCGTGGAGTTCTGTACCTCCTACCGGATGGCATTAGCTCGTATTCTCGGTATAATACATTCAAGGGGTCAGATACAATATTCCGCCCGTGAGAGATGGTTAGAAACAACTCATGCATTTGCTCTGTAAAATGCAAAGAATCTCCGTATGAATGAATCTAATTGTTAATGTTTCCAGCCAATGCTGAACTGGATGTATTTTTGTAGCTTCGAAAGCATGAGGTCCTAAAAAATCATATCATGGAACGATGTCATCAAATGAAAATGCAATTAGCGTGGTTACAAAGTGGTGTAACTAACTTATGAGATGAGTGCACTTGAACCCAGATGAGGTTCTATAATATACTTCTAACAACCTTCTACTTCCAAAGATTTATTATATGCTGTCAAAACATGTGCTTTGTCTGCTGCTGCATGCCAGCTGTTTGTATTCAACGGTGTTTACGTAATACAAACGGTTTCAGTACTGGGCGGACTCAGTACTGGCCGGGCCGGTCCATTGTTTGACAATGCATTTCGCATGCGGAGCCAATTCATGCGGACTGTTGTGTGAAAAATGTCATCGGCGAAGAAGTGTCCGGTATACCTTGAGATCTGCATTACAGACCATTATTAATGTAATTGATTCTGTTCTTCAATTTTATAGCGATTACTTTTTTAATTCTTTACTATAGCCCTACTAGACCCCAAGAAATTACATCTGGCCACAAAAGATCACAAGATCTATAATGAATGTGAAGGTAGCCTACTGGGGGAAGCACTGTGTCATAGGCTCAATTTGCCAGTTTGACACATTCAAGATATCCTGTGATCTTTTGAGGCCAAATGTAATTTCTTGGGGTCTAGTAGGACTATAGTAAAGAATAAAAAGAAAAAAAATCGCTATACAATTTTGTAAAGATACATATATACATATTTAGCCCTGTGCTCGAATGCCCCCACCCCCCTGTAAAAAAACAGCTAAAATCCTTAAAACAAAAGAAAGCAGCAAAAAGCAGGAAAAAAAGATTACACTCACCTTTTACTTTCTCTCATAACCTAAAACATGAACCTTGGTTGAAAAAAACTAAAGTTGTCCTTTATATAGTGATTCTTTGAGAGCATTAGAAAGGAGGCTTGCTTTGTTGAGAAAAAAAGCTGTGTACAGAATATGGTCTGCTTTTGTTGGATGTCATTTGGCAGGATAACAGAGGAGGACCTAATGTCCGCAGGATGCAACAACGTCTTGACAGAATTAATTCATTTAATTTCCTGTATCTTACAGAAATCCATCAAAACAAAATAAAAGCCTAACATATTTTTCTGAGAAACATGTCGTGGAATTCCTATGGATCAGAGATTCAGGGAATAGCTGTGCTATGCTTTGAAATATGGTTCATCCGGCTATGGGCCAGAATGAACAATGGAACTTACTAGAGCTTAAGCGCCAGGGTTGCAGCGTCCACAGTCTGCAGGGCCCACAGTCTGCAGGGCCCACAGCCTGCAGGGCCCACAGTCTGCAGGGCCCACAGCCTGCAGGGCCCACAGTCTGCAGGGCCCACAGCCTGCAGGGCCCACACTCTGTAGGGCCCACAGCCTGCAGGGCCCACAGCCTGCAGGGCCCACAGTCTGCAGGGCCCACAGCCTGCAGGGCCCACAGTCTGCAGGGCCCACAGCCTGCAGGGCCCACACTCTGCAGGGCCCACAGCCTGCAGGGCCCACAGTCTGCAGGGCCCACAGCCTGCAGGGCCCACAGCCTGCAGGGACCACAACGTGCAGGGCCCACAGTCTGCAGGGCCCACAGTCTGCAGGGCCCACAGTCTGCTGCAGGGCCCACAGCCTGCAGGGCCCACAGTCAGTCTGCTGCAGGGCACAGTCTGCTGCAGGGCCCACAGCCTGCAGGGCCCACAGTCTGCAGGGCCCACAACGTGCAGGGCCCACAGTCTGCAGGGCCCACAGCCTGCAGGGCCCACAGCCTGCAGGGCCCTGTGCAAGACTATTTCAAATAACTGTTGCTTCCGTCAAAACCATATTTATAGGCCACCGATTTCAACACGGAACCCCAGCTAGTGTTTTTTAACCGTGGGAATAAGAGATTTAAAAATAGCAGATTATAACTCTACAGGAGCAGCGGTGATAGTGCTGGCGGTGCGCTTAACGCGTGCACGTTCGCAAAGAAGCGTTGTTCTTGATTGTGTTGCACGCATACCGTGCATTCATGGGGCCTTTTGATCTGGTGTAGCGCCAGGGCCCTCGGAGGAGGGGGTTGATTCGGCACTGGTTGTGATTTTAAATCCTGGAAATGTTGACTTCTCCTATAGGCTATACTGTGTCTTCATGACTTCTCCTATACTGTGTCTTCATGAGCAAGAAGCAGGCCTTAGGAAATTATTTGTGAAAGAGGACGTGCAAGCTATAGTTCTAGTATGACATTGCAGAGATGAGCTATATAGGAACTAACTATTCACAAAAACATCCATCCATGCTGACGTCAGGCGTGTAGAAAAGCCCTGAGTGTTGCCATGACGTAGGTGGTGATGGCTTTCATTTGACCCACGAGTTAATTATTTGAGGATAGTGCCACCTCTTAACCCATTCTGACCGGGCACCCATTTTGGTGTTGGCATCATGTTATGCTTTAGCTATTGAAAAATAGCAGATCTACAAGCTCATATCGCGCCACCGAGTGGCGCGATACGAGCTTGTAGGTCTGCTATTTTTGAAAAATTCGAAGAACGACTGACATTTTTAGAATCTGATCTCAGGTCAGAATGGGTTCATCAGACCAGTGTGTGTCCCGTGGAAACCTCGTATGAATCTGATCTCAGGTCAGAATGGGTTAATGGTTACTCTGTGTAGAAACATAAACTCCTCGATTGACTGATTACAGGCTTAGATGGTCAGCAAACAGCAGCACCCTGGGGCTGCAGTGATGCAAGCTTTATGTGTGCTCTTATAGTATGAGCTCCTTACTTAATAAGTGGAAGCCTGCAAAGCTTGCCTTGGTATATTCAAACAAGAAAGTGTTTGCTCAAATAACAAGCAAGCACCAGGGAAATGTAAAGAGAGTAATTAGATAAGGCAATTATTGACTTTGTCCACCCAAACGTTACATTTTAACAGAAACCATGCAGATATTTAAAGGATGGGTTTTGTTGGAGATATAGGCTCTCGATAACAACAAACTAATTGTGCAGTGAGATACTTTTAAAAGAAAACCTCTTGGAGCATGCTATCTTTGCGCGTACTTTAATTGGTGAAGTTTAGGTGAAGATGTATTAAATCAAATTGCATAAAGTTAAAAGTGTTACAGATTGAATAATAGAATGAATATGAAATGTATTACATGAGATCTCATGGGCGTCAGAATTCCTTGCAGATTAAGTACAATCACCAAGTGACCGTTCGTGAAGTCTGCGCGCTGGTCAAATGCTTTCCCTGCTTATTTATACATTAACATGAAGCCAAATCGGTGGATTCCGGATGACGATTTCTCTATGTTCCCCTCGATACTTCTGCTTTTCCTCTGGGGTTATACGGTGGTCATTTTAGTCAGAGAGGTAGCCTGCAGGACAGAGCATAGGACAAACCTATATGCTCTCTTGACCTCTCCTCTTGACCTCTCCTCTGATACTTCCGTTTTCCTTGCTCAACATCTGAGTGTCAATTTTTAGGTGTCTTATCAACATGCTCATATCAGAGGAGCGTTTGGTGCTGTATTGGGAAAACACGGTTACGGACATATCGGCAGACAGTGTATTTGTCATCATTTAGTCATATAGATTAAAGGTTAAACATGGATGAATCAATATCCTGATATATTAAAAAAATTATAATACATTTGTATTTAATTACATTATGCCTTTACATAAATGGCTCTTTATTTAACATTAATGATTCAGTTAATTAATATGATCAACAGGGTATAATAATTGGATCTCTTTAACCAATAAACCAACAGTTTTTACACTTCTTGCTCTTGGTTAGAGTGCCTGCCCTGGGACTGGGAGGTTGGGGTTCGATCCTCGGCCGGTTCATACCAAATATTTGGGGGAAAATGGGACCCAGTGCCTCCCTGCTTGACGCATCAAGGGTTGGATTGGGGTCCCTGCGACATACTAGCGTCATGTCCAGGGGGTGTACTTGTGCATCAAGCTGCCTCACGCTACAGAAACAGGAGATAGGCTCCTGCCTTATGGGCCTCATGGCTACAGAAACAGGAGATAGGCTCCTGCCCCATGGCTACAGAAACAGGAGATAGGCTCCTGCCCCTATGGGCCTCATGGCTACAGAAACAGGAGATAGGCTCCTGCCCCTATGGGCCTCATGGCTACAGAAACAGGAGATAGGCTCCTGCCCCTATGGGCCTCATGGCTACAGAAACAGGAGATAGGCTCCTGCCCCTATGGGCCTCATGGCTACAGAAACAGGAGATAGGCTCCTGCCCCTATGGGCCTCATGGCTACAGAAACAGGAGATAGGCTCCTGCCCCTATGGGCCTCATGGCTACAGAAACAGGAGATAGGCTCCTGCCCCTATGGGGCTCATGGCTACAGAAACAGGAGATAGGCTCCTGCCCCTATGGGCCTCATGGCTACAGAAACAGGAGATAGGCTCCTTCCCCTATGGGCCTCATGGCTACAGAAACAGGAGATAGGCTCCTGCCCCTATGGGCCTCATGGCTCAGCAAAGCTTACTTACTGTGTGGAAGTGGACATTAAAATGCTTGATCCTCTGTGAATTGAAATGGCATATATTGGGGTACATATTTAGCGTCACCACGCTAAAATATGTAACTGAAAACATTATAGTTTAGAAATAAGCCACGTAGTAGCTGTATGCTTTGGTGGCCGTCTGTCTCTCTTGTAGACAGACACCTTGTGCACGCAAATGACGAATGTAGTGTAGACACTAACGTCCCATAGCCTGAAGGGATGCGCTCGGATTGGTTCAGATTGACAAATTCTTCAGTTTCTGACTGAAACGTCTAAATAAAATGACCAATAGACAAAGTCAGTTGGTGGAACTTGTATTGTAGAGGATTTATGGATCAAGGATTTAAGGATCACAAAGAAAAAGAAAATGTGTTTAACAAAAGTTGGCCTCATCATGGTGACGCTCTAAAAGATGGATAGATAGATCTTTATTTGTCATTGCAACGTGTACAACGGAATTAAAAGAGCCAACCAATCAGTGCATCATATCACAAAACAACATACTGTACAAGCTAAAACAAAACACACATGACTTCCTGTTATTGCACAGCTTAACCCCTGTAGCACTAATGCACAAACATGTCATTTTAGCTGAATTTGCACAATAAACCCTTATTGCACTTAAGAAACAAAACATGTGTCGCAGCAGCAGATCATTTCTTAGCAGCATTGAGTGCAACTACCGCTGTGGGATAGAAGCCGTTACTGAATCTGTTGGTCCCTGACTTGATCACTCTGCACCGTCTGCCTGATGGCAACAGTTCAAACAGTAAAAGACACAGCACTCTCTACAGGCCAAGGAAAAACGCCTGGCCTGTAGAGTGTGCATACAAAGTTTTACGGAGATCGGTGCAGTTAGGTAAAGACCAATCTGAGAACCCATAGTCAAAAAAGAAAGGAAAAACTGCACTGAGTCCTTCCTAGTAGCCTATTCGGTGCCATGTATTTGTTTCCCCAGGTCATAATACAGCATATCTTGTGTAAAATAAGCAAAAACAGGCCATCTTCGGCATAAAATGTCCCCCTGTTATGTCCAACATTATTTTGTCCCCCCTGTTAGTGTCAATGGATATTTATATGGAAAAAGATGAATAATACATTGAGCTGGGCAAATATGTCTAACAGCTGAACATGAACTCTTTGAGAAAAAAAATTAAATCCTGTAAAAGATATATTTTTATTTGAAAAAGTTTCTAGGCTGAAATGGCACCGAATAGTAGGAATGACCCTGCTCTCTTTTCCTTGCTATAACGCGCAGATGTGAAAAATGCAGGGCAAAGGTTTTCCACACACACACACACACACACACACACACACACACACACACACACACACACACAGACTGCATCCACACAGTATAGACTCTAGAGTCACAAAGATGATTTTAATAATTTATTTATGTCCACATAAAAGATACAATACAAGCAAGGACACACACATATTTACAAGGTGCTGTACTGAATGCAGTCAGCCAATCCCGGTCAAATACCCACACACCCTTCAGGGGTAATTAAGTATCAGCGGCTGAAAGCCTCTTACAGAGTGTAAGCACACTTGGGCTTCCAATGCGCAGAAAAAAGCCTCTCGTGGCAAGCGTCTCTTCCTGGTTTTTAGACAGCTGGAGTGGAGCTTTATTTCCATCCACCAGCTGTCTAACCCGGAAGAGACGCTCGCTGCATCTTCGTGACGCTAAAGTGTGCCTGCACTGTCAACCAACCTGTGTACATGTCCTAGGCTACCGAAGATAAACACAAGTAGATTGCACCTATAGCCTATAAAGGCTTTTTCTAAGCTAGAATCAAAGGTGCTGCATGAGGCCACTTTCAAGAATGGAAACTGATCTGTTCCCTTCATTGACAACATCTGGTCTGGTGTATTGGCAGAGAGGTGTGCAAAGATTTCAGGATTTTCAGTAGGCTACAGAGTTGAAACATATGGAAGGTTTGACACAGGAATGTTTGTACATTCTCAGACTGTTAAAGTGTTTAGATATGTCCTTTAATCAAAATCAACTATTCTGTTGTGACGTGCTATGTAAAGCACACACACACACACACACACACACACACACACACACACACACACACACACACACACACACACACACACACACACACACACACACACACACACACACAGTGTGAGTGACTGTCTAGACATGCAACCCAAAGCAAAGTTACTATATTTACCCAGGGTAACTGGACTAAGCCCCATAACTTGTTTACAGCCAGGCCCTGCTCATAGAACATTTCATGGTAGGGGGTTCAATGCCTTGCTCAAGGGTAATTTTAACGTGCCGGTCCGGGGATACGAACTATAGCGACCTTCCGGTATCAAGACTGCTCCGCAAACCGTTCGGCCACCGCTGCCCACTACCCATGACCCATGACCTGGAATGAATAAGAAATAGGGAAGGAACTCTACATCATCTTTTCAACCGTAATTACACATAATGTATAGTTTGGTCATTCAGTCAACAATGATCCTGTTGTTTCTTTCTGGGGGGATTTCTACGTTTTGTAGATATTAGACCTCAAAACAAAGATACCATTCTTCCCTGCATGCAGACTTTTTTTGTTAGATTACTTGACATATTTGGCTATTCTAGTTTGCAGACAACATAGGCTTATTTGTGCGTATAGTGGGCGGGCACAGTGATGCGTTCGGTAGGATTTGGCCTTATTTGGATGCCATATTCCTGCGTACATATATATATAGGCCTATGCTATTTGGAGGGGGGTATTTTCATTTTTTTCTACTTTTTTGTTTCAATTGTTTTGCCCTATCTTCCACTCCCTCTCTCTAAACACAGTATGAAGCTATCAGACTGTGTGTGTGTGTGTGTGTGTGTGCACGCGCTCGTGTGTGCTGTGCTATATGCATACATAAAAATCCGTAAAATCTGAATCCCCCACCCACCCCTTTTCCCCCCCTCACTGTATATGTTTATTTTCCCTTTTTGATGACTTCCTGTTTTGACTATATTATAGTTGTGTATATTCGTACGTCTCTAATTGTTTTGATGAATTGAACATGGTGGACCCTCTTGTAAACAAGTGTAATGCTTTATGGTGTCGTCCACTGACTCACAGTTAACAGTCTTTGTATTGAGTTGTACTTGAAATGTACTGTTAATTCTGCAAACTGTTAATAAATCAATCAATCAATACAATAGGCATTCTGGTATGCATTTCCCCCCGGGTGCAGTACTTAGTTTAGACAGTTTTTGGTTTAGACTAGTCATTGGTTAGACCAGCCATTAGTCATACAACTACAACCTATCTCAAACCCTCACCCTAAACCTAACCTCCCACGGGACAGCACACCTAAACCTAACCTTAACCCGTGTCTAACCAATGACTAGTCTAAACTAAGTATGCACCCCTTTCCCCCCTGCATGAATGCATATAAGAGATAAGATGCAGGGACAAATATGTGTAGCTTCAGATCAGAGTGAGCTCCAGTCATGATGATTCTGTTTTGGACAGTAACGTAGGTCACACCATTTCCTGTTTCTGGGGATTACACATTTACACTACAGAGGAAGAGAAGAGTTCCATCTTTTCCTCTTCCTGTCCAGATGGTAGCATCAGTTGACACCAGATACCGTTTGTCTGTTGACTGTTTTGTGTAGACAGTAGACACACACACACACACACACACACAGTAGACACATGCCCAACCTTTGAAATACTCTGAGGCACGCATTGGCATCCTTCCCTACACACACACACACACACACACACACACACACACACACACACTCTCATGCATGAACTGTAGTCTCTAAAACTATAGCCTATAAACTGAGGTGGACAAATCTGGAGATGACGTGCGTGTTTGCATGTGCGTTGTGCGTGCGTGTGTGTCAAAAGTGTCAAATTAGCTTTTCAGTGACCACAGCTTGCTCTTCGTCCACAACAGCGGCAAGTAAGGGCTGTGTGTGTGTGGCACACACACACACACACACACACACACACACACACACACACACACACACACACGCATACGCCTACATATTGCATCAGAGAAAATATGTTTGTGTACACAACGTACGTGGGTGAGATAAGTTCACTGCCACCACATCTGTAGCCACAGAAAATAGCCTAGAAAAAAAAATTCTGCTTCCCTATTTTCACTTCACAATCTATTTATAGTGTCTTCCTTCTTCCTGGGATAGTTAGACCGTCTTGTGAAATAATAATAGCCCCTTGTGAAAGTTACGGAACTCAGTTCCTTTACGCAAGACTTTATTTGATTAAGCTTAATTTAAAAGTATGAAGTAAATGTGACAATAATCATCATAAAAAAAAAAGAATCATAGTCAACAGAAAGTGACACATTACATATAAGGCTACATTGTGAAACTTGGACAGGTCACATGAGGTCTAAGGCATAAATAATCAAATATATTTATAGGCTAGTGTGACAGATATCAGAACATCAGATAATAGCCTTTAATTTTCTTTATCCCTCATGATGAATTCATGATGAATATCTTAGAAAATCGAGAAACCTTCAAAGAAATATAATAATAATAATAATTGTTATTGATGATAATGGAGGGTAGACCAAAGCATGTCACTGGTGACGGATAATAAGCAATAGACTACAAAAGTGTATGGGTTTCTCTCAGTAAAATACATGGGTTACCTACAGTATAGCTCTGTATGGCTGTACAAAATACATTGCAATAGTAATCGTTCAAGTTTGTTTTATGATCCTTATAGGCTTAGGGTCATCCAAATAAATAACATTTATTGTTGTGGGCCTCTTGAACATGTTTAGATCATCATGATAAATGT
Source organism: Protomyctophum bolini (assembly GCF_963924005.1). Lineage (NCBI taxonomy): Eukaryota > Metazoa > Chordata > Actinopteri > Myctophiformes > Myctophidae > Protomyctophum > Protomyctophum bolini. The sequence goes on along the minus strand of NC_137862.1, from coordinate 2,508,780 downwards.
AGAGGTTGAAACTTGGGGTACCATTAAGTTAACAACCTGAGGCAAAAAAATCTAACTTATTTGAAGTAGCCTATAGCATGTGGTGTCAAAATAGGGGTTTTTGAGTCTGAATCCATTCCAAGCCTTTTGCACGAAAAACATATCCACTTGCCCAAATGTGATGACCTCATCGGCTAATTAAAATGTGAAGTTTTTGCCCCATATAGGTAAGGTTATTAATGGTAGTAGTAGGCCTATGGTATTGGTACCCCAACTTTCAACCCCTCAATGATCCACAATCTTTCAATACAAACATTTTTAATGTTATTTGGATGACCCTGAACAAGGTGGACCCTCTTGTAAACACGTGTAATGCATTACTGGGTCATTATTGGGTCGTCCACTCACAGTTAACAGTCGTCGTATTGAGTTGTGCTTGTAGGCCTACTGTACTTCTGCAAACTGTTAATACATATTTCAATCAATCAATCAAACCCTAAGGATCTTTTTTTTTTTTTTTAACTTTGAACGATACTATTGCAATTTATTTTGGGTCAAACCAGATTGACTATACCTAGCCTACTGGCCCACAGTGTTAGGACCATAGAGTTCGGTCCAATATTCTCTATCTAGGCGTAACATTCTATTGGGCCAGCAGCTGCGCCTTCGCGTATTATTTATTATAGGCCTACGTAGTAGTCTATCATGACGGCGTCGCTCGCCGACAAGAACTGATCTCTCGACAATCATGCAGGCTGCAGCCACAGCTTGCTTGAAGATTGATTATTCCTCGCCAATAAGCGACACCACCGGCGTTCGATGGCGTAATTATAACACATTGTCTAGTATCATTGGCGGGCGAAAACATACTCTGTGTAGCTGCTCCAGACTTTGTCTTCGTTCGGGTCGTTGCTGTTGTACGCGCACGTCCCCGTGGAGCTGCACGCCACCATGTGGAAGCCGCTCTCCGCCAGGCGGTCGAACGCCTGCTCCAAGAAGTTATACTTCAGGTAATACCTGGACGTGTACTTGTCCGACGTTCGGTCGGGGTCCCGACTCTCGTTCAGCGTCTCTCCGAAAACCTCCTTCGCCAACGAGATCTTACTGCAGACGGTTATTCTGGCGACCCTGCGGAATTTGGCGTCTGTTTGGATGTCTCTCCCGATCGTGTAGGTGCCCCTGTAACCGATGGTGACATAGCCGGGCGGCCCGGGCGTGCCTTTAGTCGGTGACGGCTGCGGAGAACCGGTGGTGGTGAAGGTGGTGGTGGTGCTGACCTGTGCGGACCCCTCCTCCTCCGCCGGACCCCCACCACCCTTCACGGGGTCTCTAGCGGTGGCCGTCCGGAGGCGCTGCGACAGATCATGGAGCAGAAAGAAGTCCGCTTCCTTCTGTAGTCTCCTCTTCTCTTGGAACAGGTCGGGCAGAACGAGGTCCGAGTCCCGCAAGTACTCCAGAATGTAACGGAACAGACAGCCGTCCCGGTCGAAGAAGAAGCGCCCTTTGCGGTCTTGAGGCACTTCGCTGGGGCAGCCCTGGGCGAACGTTTTCCACAGGAGAGAATTTGGCACAGAAGTCAGAGTTTTAAGTTGGGTCACGTAGAGTTGTCCACCCACGTTCAGCTCGACTATGTCGGGAAATTGTAAACTTTTGCTGTCGGTTTGAGCCATCTCTCTCTCTCTCTCTCTGTACCTCCGCTCCAAATGCCCTGGAAGGATATATGGGGTGTAGGCTGACTGTAAAGAGTTGTTTATATGGTTTTTGGGTATGTGGGAGGAGGAGAATAGGACACATCACATCTCTCTGCGATTAACTCTTCAGAGGGAAGTGGGCTGTATGCCATAGAAGCTCGCACTTTCAATAAAACACAAGACTGAAAGGGTAATGACATTGGGCTATTGTATTGGGATAAAGTTTATTAGGCGGAGTCTAATGTTTAACTTGTCGATTAATTCATGAAGTTTCATTTCTTCAAGAACTTTTTTCCCCATGGTGGCTGGCAGGCATACATGTGTAATTATAGGGTGGAAGTTTGAGGGCAGAATGGCACTGGTAGCCTACCTCTTTTTTAAAGCATATAGCCTACAATTAAAATCTATAAATGATAGCTTTGGAGAGAAATGCAAAGGAAAACATAAACATGCATTTGACTGTTTAAAAACCTAAAACCAACAGTAGGCCTACAGCAAAAGTTACAGCTGAGTTGGCTAATAATGTACAGTAGACCACTATTGCCTATACATAAAACAAAATTGGTCGCATATCCTTGAGTGGTATAATATACCACTCAAGGCTACTAGCTCTATTATATTATATATATATAATATATAATATATATTATATTATTATATTATAATATAATATAATAGAGCTAGTAGCCGGAGAGCCACAGGCCCAAAAGCTCAACATCAATGATTTACCTGTGATGTCATAACATACTTACTTAATGACCAAGTGAATAGAAAAAACACAAATAAAAAGTATGTCATGACATCACAGGTCCACCTGTACCTTTTGATGCTGGCTCCCCAACTATTGGGCTGTTCTAGCACACCAAAAACGAATCCTACAGATCAGACTTAAATGTGGCACTATTGTTTGGGTGAGACCGGCATCTTGTGGAGAGTGAAAGCAACTACAGTGTAAAATTCCCTTGTTTGACTACCCCCACCTAGATGGGACATCATGGGAGCATAATGGAAATTAAAACAATATGAACGATATTATTTTGATAATGTAAATATGCTTAAAACTTTGGTCTTTATATAATTTAAATAACATCATCTTTAAGTTGTAACATTCGAGCATTCATTTGGTTGGAAAACCCACTGACTAAACTATCATTAGTAATACGTCATGGTTGTCTAGAAGACTATAGATCCCATATTTATATATTTATACCTGTCTAAATTGTTGTATTGCTTTTCTTCTATTGTATTCAACCTTATTGAAGTACAGTAAGGAGGAGGCAGCGGTGGCCGAAAGGTTTGCGGAGCGGTCTTGATATCGGAAGGTCGCTATAGTTCGTACCACCGCTGAAGTGCCCTTGAGCAAGGCATTGAACCCCTACCATGAAATGTTCTATGAGCAGGGCCTGGCTGTAAACAAGTTCTTGAGCTTAGTCCAGTTACCCTGCAGGGTAAACATAGTACCTTTCCTTTCCTTTCCAGTGAATAAACATCTGTTCACTTGCCAGCCTTGTTGCATCCTTTAATAACTAGACACATAAGGGAATGTAACACACACACACATACACACGCACGCATGCACACACACACACACACGCACACGCACGCGCACACAGGATATGAAGATATCAAGATGCTAATTTATTGGCTTTGGTACCAGCTTCTGCAGTCTTGACCTTTCACAGAGATCTGAAGAGAGAGGGATGTGTTTCCTCTGAACTAACCCCCACTGTATCCTCAACAGGGGAAGAAGTTTAAGCTCTCTCTCTCTCTCTCTCTCAGCAGGTGACGGGTCTTTCTATGGAAGCTATCACCCTAGTACTCTGCTGCTGTTGGAAAGGTTACCTATAACCAGTGGCGTGCACAGACAGACATTTAGAGGGGCAGGTGCTAAAAAGGTGCACCTTGTGCAGCGCGTGGAACCGTCCGGTTGCCTTAATAGTGTGAGATTTATAGATGTTGGGGCCTAAATAATATATTAGAAGCTTTTTTATCGAGAATTGATCAATGTCACAATGGTCCACATACTGTACAGTACTGTATGCCTACTGTACACTAAGAATAAGTGCCTATATGTGCACGTCACTGCCTATAACCTTTGTTCTGGCAGTTAGCATTGGATATAAGCAGTAAGTCATTAAGCAGCTGGAGTTATGCTAGATGTCTCTCCATTCTGTTTAAACTGTTGACTGAGACAGGTCTGCTCATCACAGATCATGGATAAGGATATTTATGTCCTTAACTCTTTATCTCAATAGTTTCAATCATGTATTTAATAATTGATACTGGAGGCACTGAAGATTTGAAACCACTTGATAGAATTTGCAAATGCTCCACCTGGCTCCACCTGGTGGACATTAAAATACTGTTCAGGCGACCTTTGGCACTGGGTCCAAAATTAGCACAAAGGAGAGTGATCACTGGCACACTGGCATAAGTGTGAGAAAGAGGATGTTTGGCTTAAGACACCCAAAATACAGCCCTCTGAGTCTATAGTGATATTATATCATTGTTTAAAATAAATGTTGACATGGCAAACTGATCTAGATTCTAGAAATTCTGTTCTTGAGACGGGGAACCCCTTTTGGTGTTTTAACTAAGCATTATGTTATACTTTAGCTATTGAAAAATAGCAGATCTACAAGCTCATAGCGCGTGGCGCGCTACGAGCTTGTATAGGTCTGCTATTTTAGAAAAATCATAAAAATGCGACACCAATCTTTGAATATATATTCTTTCAGAGTGAACGTTTTTTCTATTTCGATGTCAGGCCTAAATGGGTTAAAAAAATATTGCAGACCCCTGCCTTAGACGTGGTGAGCAGGCTCTTTATCTTTACCCCTGCACCATCTGAGTGCATTCACTACTTTCTTAAAATGTCTGCAAGGCAGTATGCAAGAACTAAGAAGGCTAGATTCAAAAATAATTGTATAATTATAATGGAATCATGACATAGTAAATAGTAGAAAAGTCTCAGAGGTTATTTACAGAAAAGGGACAGTGAGTTGCCACCATTTTAATTAGATTTGTGTATTTATTTTTGCTTTCAGACTTTGTAATGTTATCATTTTATAGAAATGGGCCTGTTGTTTTTGCCTCATAAAAGGCTGTTATACCAATATAATCTGTTTGTTTTGCAAGTGCTCTTGGACTACAATTTATACTCTTTGTGTGTGTGTGTGTGTGTGTGTGTGTGTGTGTGTGTGTGTGTGTGTGTGTGTGTGTGTGTGTGTGTTTTATCCATCTCGCACTGAGCAAAGCACGTGACCCATCCTGATGTGACAACCAGTCACAACACTGTCACAACTCAGGCTCTGGGGTGTTTGTATGTTTTGACCTCTTCTTCCATGACGTCTCTCACAGGCAGCCAAACCTCTCTAACCTCTCACCCGCTACTCTCTTTTCTCCAGTGATCTGTTCCCTGTCTGATTTATGCTTTATTGTAGGACATGTTGAAAATAGCAAAATCTACAAACGCACATAACGGAGGCACCAGATCAGCTATATGCATTCTCTACTTACCACACAGGGGCATTCTACGGTTCTAACCTAGAGTAACCGGAGACGTCGAAATTAAAAAATAAAAGTCTTATAAATGCTGACAGTTTTCTGAAATACCTATATGTTTCTTTATCAGTGGTGCTCAATATTTCATGTAAAAAAGAATATATGTAATTGGCCACCGACCAACATTTGAAAATATGTTCATGCAGGGACCTCTCCAGAAGCAAAGATTTGAGTTAAAAACGTTCTCTCTGAAAGCCCACCGCCGCCCACCACACTCAACAAACTGACCACATTCCCGGTGCACATTTCCGAACGCACCCTACAGTAACTCAGGGGGAGCCGGGGATCGAACCGCAAAGCCCTCCGTCTCCCAAAGCAGCCGCTCTACCTCGTTCTGTTCTTCTGGTATAGCCTACTCCTGAGCTACTGGTAGTCTACTGGTTCTGTTCTTCTGGTATACTCCTGAGCTACTGGTAGTCTACTGGTTCTGTTCTTCTGGTATACTCCTGAGCTACTGGTAGTCTACTGGTTCTGTTCTTCTGGTATACTCCTGAGCTACTGGTAGTCTACTGGTTCTGTTCTTCTGGTATACTCCTGAGCTACTGGTAGTCTACTGGTTCTGTTCTTCTGGTATACTCCTGAGCTACTGGTAGTCTACTGGTTCTGTTCTTCTGGTATACTCCTGAGCTACTGGTAGTCTACTGGTTCTGTTCTTCTGGTATACTCCTGAGCTACTGCCATAAGTGGTTAAGATGCATCCTTTCCTTCGCTGTCACAAAATAGAAACGTTGTATCGTGTGTGTGTGTGTGTGTGTGTGTGTGTGTGTGTGTGTGTGTGTGTGTGTGTGTGTGTGTGCGTGTGTGCGTGCACTCTCTTCACCTTCTCTCAGGGTTACAGGGTTATTTCTACCACCCTGTGCTTTTCAATCAGGCCTAATGGATTCTCTGGCTCAGACTCAGCCCTGTCACAGAGAGACAGACATGCGCACTTCCATAAATGGGTGTGGCATGTGGTAGATCATGGCGATGAAGTAAGCGCGGAATGACCCTGTTAACATTCTCATCCTCTCTTTGTCCTGTTTCCTCTCTCTGTATTCGGTTTGACTTGTTTTCTCCTCTCGCTCTGATTTAAATCATTTAGAATGATCCATATTATATAAAGTGCATGAAGTAATACAGCTGTTAAAGTTATAAAACAATTGTAAACTAAAAAAAAGTAATTGTGGAGATACGTGTGTGTGTGTGTGTGTGTGTGTGTGTGTGTGTGTGTGTGTGGCCGCCTTTATCATAGGAGGCCCTTTTTTAACCTCCTATGATGATTTCCTTTTGACTATATAGTTGTGTATATTCATACGTCTCTAAATGTTTTGATGAATTGAAAATGGTGGGCCCTATTGTAAACAAGTTGAAGTGCCCTTGGACAAGGCATTGAGCCTCTACCATGAAATGTTCTATATGAGCAGGGCCTGGCTGTAAACAAGTTCTTGAGCTTAGTCCAGTTACCCTGGGTAAATATGGTAACTTTCCTTTCCTTAGTCCAGTTACCCTGCAGGGTAAACATGGTACCTTTCCTTTCCTTAGTCCAGTTACCCTGCAGGGTAAACATGGTACCTTTCCTTTCCTTAGTCCAGTTACCCTGGGTAAACATAGTACCTTTCCTTTCCTTAGTCCAGTTACCCTGCAGGGTAAACATGGTACCTTTCCTTTCCTTAGTCCGGTTACCCTGGGTAAACATAGTACCTTTCCTTTCCTTAGTCCAGTTACCCTGGGTAAACATAGTACCTTTCCTTTCTTTGTCCACTCACTGTTAACAGTTTTTGTATTGAGTTGTACATGTAATGTACTGTATCAATCAATCAATCAATGGCAATGTGTAGAAGATTAACGGTAGCACCGATGGTCACGTGATTAGCTCCCCCAGAGTCCAGACGGCACACATTGACCGACCCTAGAGAGAAACCCACGCTGTAAAGAACCATTTGCAGTGAATCTCTGAACACAAGCTGGAATGTATAGAGATTCTCATCATTGTTGGTATAAGAAATATTGTGACGTCATCCTGTGTGTGTGTGTGTGTGTGTGTGTGTGTGTGTGTGTGTGTGTGTGTGAGAGAGTGTGAGTGCGCGTGTGTATGTGAATGGCTCTCATGGGTCCCATTCACCCTCCTCCTTACTGCAGTCTCAGAGAGAACAGGTCCCCTGAGGCTATGCTATTGTGTGTGTGTGTGTGTGTGTGTGTGTGTGTGTGTGTGTGTGTGTGTGTGTGTGTGTGTGTGTGTGTGTGTGTGTGTGTGTGTGTGTGTGTGTGTGTGTGTGTGTGTGGTGCATTAGCTTCCCCAATGACTCGAAAACCTCCTCTTCTCTCTCTGTTCCCTGTGTATAAAGAACTGATGCTGGGGGGGACATCTTCTATATGACACAACAACCCTGATGCTGGGGGGGACATCTTCTATGACACAACAACCCACAGATAAATGAAGTCCCAATATCACTTTTATAGGATGGTTCTCAACCTGTGAGCCGGTCCCACTGGTGGGTTGCAAAATGTATTGTAAGTCGGCACATTTTTACATGCAGGGTAACAGCAACGTTTTCCCTAAATAAAAGTTGGTCACTGCATTTGAAGACAGTGTGCAGGTGTTTGTTCCTTTTTCATGCTATTTTAACAGGCTTAAAAACACATCTTGCAGGAAGAGACAATGAGAGAGTTTTACAGCAGAAGGCCAATTATTAGGGGACTAAACTATTAGGGCATTTGAACACTGATGCAATCGCCTGCCAGTCACAATGTGGGACAGAGTCTCAATTTGTGGGACGCCTGAAAAGTCTTGGAAATGATTTATTCAAATTAAACCAAACAAATGACTTATAGGTCTATATATACTAAACTGTACTATTTCATCACAGACAACTTTACTTTCTCATCACAGAGAACTTTACTTCAGGTGCCAACCAGTACGTGCTGCAAAGGAAAGGTACTATGTTTACCCAGGGTAACTGGACTAAGCTCAAGAACTTGTTTACAGCCAGGCCCTGCTCATAGAACATTTCATGGGGTCAGGGGTTCAATGCCTTGTCCAAAAGCACTTCAGCGTTGGTAATTCTAACGTGCCGGTCCGGGGATACGAACTAGCGACCTTCCGATATCAAGACCGCTCCGCAAACCGTTCGGCCACCGCTGCCCACAGCATGAGCAGGTCTTTCATTCCTCTGGTCAGCTGAAGAGTCTACAGTCAGTCAGTCGCTGCATGGCCATGAGTGGTTTATGGCTGTACTATAATTAGGTTGTGATGGTTGATTAGATCACAGCAGCCGCCACGTTCATTTAGCCGAAGAGGCTCCTCAGTTGCTTATTAAGATAAATGGAGGGATATGACGGACACAGTGAGACGAGGCATTGTCATGTACGGTATGTACTATACTAGTGTACCGTAAAGCTGTGTTTCCTTAGGGAAAATGATTGTAAAAGTGGCCTCTAAAATAATTGGCTCACAAATGAACAGCCTAGACCAGATCTTTAAGAAACAGGTGCTTAACAAAGCTCTGTGTATCCGATCTGATGCTGCTCAGCCTCTACACGGAGAGTACATCCTTCTCCCATCCGGCCTTCGCTTGCGAGCCCCTTATTGTGCCACAAAAAACAGGCAGAAACATTCCTTTGTCCCGGTCTCTGTTTGCACACTGAATGCTGCTGTGGGTAGATCTAGGACATAACCTTATAAGCACTTTTTACTTTTTACTGTATTGGTCTCCTGCCTAATGTTTATGCACAGTACACACACTTTTTATGACCTGATCGCATATAGCACTTTAACGCCTGCACTTTAATGGTTACGTGCATCTTTGTACTCTGGTATCTGCTATGTGAACTGTTTGTTTATGTGTACTGTCTCATTGTTTAATGTACTGTCTATGCTGAAACCCAATTTGCCCTTCGGGGACACTAAATAAACTTGAACCTTGAACCTTATTGTTTGTATCGACAACAGCAGTTAACCACATTATATTTTATTTATTTATTTATATAGCACCTTTCACCCTTTTACATTTGCTATATATAGTTCACTAATACTTATTCTGATAATTTCAACCTTACCCTTACCTTGCATTCCGCCTTCCATTTCCCCCCTTATTATTTCTGCCACATATCTCCATCCCCAAAAAGAATCTCTGCTTTTTCTTCTTCTCCTCCTCCGCCTCCTGCATGTGTCTCTTTCGGTCCCCCATATTTCAATTAGGAGCCGTCCAATTAAATTACAGGGACCATAAAGTGGGCCATAAATAGCATCCCGCCGTCTTGCTGGCAGAGGCTCCGTCTGAGATGAGATATGGCCGCCGTCTCTTATACTAACGTCGCAACAACAGGACAAATCATGGACATCACATCTGATACTGAGTTTATAAATATATACGCTCCGTTTATTTAGTTTCAGCTCCTACAATACGTCACAGTGAAGAAGTTGAACATTACTTCAACTATTTTCTTTTCTATTTTAACCCATTCTGAACGGGAACACATTTTGGTGTTAGCATCATGTTATGCTTTAGCTATTGAAAAATAGCAGATCTACAAGCTCGTAGCGCGCCACCGAGTGGCGCGCTACGAGCTTGTAGGTCTGCTGTTTTTGAAAAACCGAAGAACCTGATAGAATCTGATCTCAGGTCAGAATGGGTTCATCAGACCAGTGTGTGTCCAGTGGAAACCTCGTACGAATCTGATCTCAGGTCAGAATGGGTTAACAGTAGAATTATGCCACGTACTGTACATCCTGGCTCATTGACACTTTTGACAGGATTGTGGTTATGCGTGGGGAGGGGGGGGGAGATGGTGGGGACTTTCACTCAGCCATATTACATCTCTCTCTGGGGGTCAAAGGTTGTGTAGTCCCATCCCCCCCCCTGTCGCAGAACCACGCTGTCAACATACCGTATAACTCCTTATGGGACATCCTGTAAGATTGTGGTATAGAATACAATATCTGCTGTTGTCACAACAAACTATATAGTGGCATTCTGCAAAACATTTGCATTCTCTTTGTTCTTATTTTCTTCTTTGTGTTATTTTAAACTTAAAGCATATATTATACTTAGCATTGATTCACTTCTCCAGATGCTATACAAGTTCACCAGTCATTGTTAGATGGTGATGGAATTAAATAATTATAATTACAGTAGGTTAAATACTTACCAGAATGAAGGATTTGATGGAAAATGGAAATGAGTGAATCAGTGTAAAATGACCTATAAAGGTTAAAAAAAACATAATCAATAGTTAATAAGGTATAGGCTGGGTTTCCAGGACTCATATCACTGGGCAAAACGTAAAGATGTGGGGTTCAGAAGGGATCTTTTCTGGTTTTAACTTACACTGATTCACTCATTATTAATTTCCATCAGATGGTATCTCAATCGACTTTTCTCAGCTCCACATGTCTAAACCAAGTGGAAAGTGTTTGAAGCCGGATTCTGAGAATTCACCCTTATCACGTTATCAGGTTGTTCTGGGAAATGAAGTCCAGGAATAAATGAGAATGGACAGTTGAGTTTACCGTAGATAAAAATCAACAGAAACATGTAGCCTACCGTACTTTTAATTGTGCTTGGAATGTCAAGGAGAGCAGATCACTATAGGGCTGATGATCAGGTGCATTGTTTGTTCCAACATTTATGTACTGTACATTATATAGAGACTGATTTATCTGACTAATCTGGAAGGTCAATAATTTAAGAAAAGCAATAGTTGGACCGATAGGACCTTTTTGAGGAACAGTTCTTTGCTCAAAGGTTGTATACCGTAACATATTTGGATTTCACAGGGTTAAAAATCACATTTTATGCATTTGAATGGCAAAATAATGTATAAATGTATAGCTTCTGCTATGGACCTACTCTTAGGTTTGCCCTTAGCTTTACAACTACTAAGACAAGAGATGGAGCTCCGTACACATGACTACAAACTGCTCAAAGGACTCTAAATATATATATTCTAAATATATCGAGCGAATGAATGGACGTGTTCTGGTTTACTACCAAATGAGCGTCATTGAGCGCGTCAATATGACCGCTCCCTTCCACCCAAACCCCCAAAATAAGTGGATTGACTTTTGGCTGAGGGGGACATTTCTGTTATAATTGTTAATTATCATGAGTGCTCTATCGTGTACCCTGTATGAATGGAGATGGGATGCTCTCTCTCTCTCTCTCTCTCTCTCTCTCTCTCTCTCCAGTCTATGCTCTCTTTATCCTATTCTGACCTGAGATCAGATTCTAAAAAATGTCTTCTACATCCTGACAGTTTTCGTTCTTCGATTTTTCAAAAATAGCAGACCTACAAGCTCGTAGCGCGCCACTCGGTGCCGCGCTATGAGCTTGTATAGATCTGCTATTTTTCAATAGCTAAAGCATAACATAAATGGGAGGCATACTATACGGTCCAACGGAGCATTGGTTCGACATGCGTCCGCACCTCAGACTATAGCGCCTGCTCCCGTGCTTGTGGTTATGGTTAGGTTAGGGTTTGAGGTGGGTTGGTTATGGTTAGGTTAGCGTTTGAGGTGGGTGGTTGTTTTTCGGACCAATGACTTGTCGGACCAAAACACACGCACCCAACATAAATGCTAACACCAAAAAGGGGGTTCCCGCCCAAAATGGGTTAAAGGATTGGGTCTCAGAAAACCAAGGACACAGAGGAGGACATCGTGATGAACGGAGGAGAGTGGACGGAAGTGCGATAATGGGTGGGGTGGGGCACTTGCGTCACGCCTCGCATCGGGGTTGGTTGGGTTTTATGGCGAGGAGTCGAGGACACTGACAGGCCACACCCACAACTCCCCGCCCCAAGTTCCATCTTTCCTGAAGCGACACCTACCCCTCCCCCGCGGTCGACCCAGACGAGCTCGTGCAGCACTTAACCCATTCTGACCTGAGATCAGATTCATACGAGGTTTTCCACTGGACACACACTGGTCTGATCAACCCATTCTGACCTGAGATCAGATTGTAAAAATGTCAGTCGTTCTTCGATTTTTCAGAAAATAGCAGACCTACAAGCTCGTAGCGCGCCACTCGGTGGCGCGCTATGAGCTTGTAGATCTGCTATTTTTCAATAGCTAAAGCATAACATGATGTTAACACCAAAATGGGTTCCCGGTCAGAATGGGTTAAGGTAATGTAAATAACCGACAGAGAGCTATTTTAAGATGCAGTTCTTTTCACTGCGCCGTTGAACGGGGACAAAGACGCAAGCCAACCGATTGTAATTTCAGTCACGTTTTGCGGCCATGTTCATTCCCTGTCCACCATGATGGGGCTATAGCTGAAGGACCATGGCCAACGCGAAGAACAGGCCCGGATCAGCCTCGTATACGTTAATGAAGAATCATCATTTAAAATGTAACATTGCGGACAACATTAAAATTTAAAATCCACTGGACCGTATGGGTAGTTTTTTTTAAAAAACATGTTGTGACTGTACTCTATATCAGTGGTTCTCAAACATTTTCATGTCTGTCAAGGACACCATGACATTAATATGTATATGAATAATCAATGTTTAAAATAAAGTGGTTAAAATGATTGATGCTATTAAAAGTAACACTGGTTAATACGTAAGACAAATATGCTTTAAAACATTATACTTGGTGCAGCCCTATGGAATATATGGAATGCACGTGCTAATATAAAGTATTTAAAATATCACTTTGTTACTCATATTAACCTTAGGAAGTATTACGTTGACATACAGTATGACATCATCAACTTGCGACGGGAGCAGTTCCTGAATTTCCTCAATTTCCATTTCCGCAATTTCCGCAATTTCCATTTCCGCAATTACCATTTCCGCAATTTCCATTTCCGCAATTTCCATTTCCACCATTTCCGCAATTACAATTTCCGCAATTTCCATTTCCGCAATTTCTATTTCCATTTCCAACTATTAATGGCAGCTGGGTTTCATCATTCAAATAAAATAGAATTCTGTCCGTTTAGCTATAAAATTATGTCAGGGAATAGGCATACACAGTATATGTCTTTCATTTGCATTGCATCTCCCCCCCCCCCCCCCCAAGCTTTTATTTTCGTTCGAGTAATAGTACAACTCTAATAGTATTACTTATAATAATGTAATTAAAGATAACTTCATTCAGATTTATTTATTTTTATTTCATTTTCCAGATTTTTTTTTCTTCTTTTTTTTAGATTTTCATTGGTGGGCCAGTCATAATGGTCCCGCGGGCCTGATGTGGGCCTGAGGTTGAGTATCACTGTTTTAAGGCATATTTGTCTTTATTAGCCAGGGTTCCTTTTAACTGAAATGACACAGATGCTTTCCCGGTTGTAATGTGTTAAATGTATATACCAAGTCCAACATACTTTTCCAGAACAGAACAGCTAAACATAGACTGTGGTCACAGACATCCCTGATACGACAGAGAGGAACAATTGATTAAACAAGGCTTAATCAAACCACAGTTCTGCATTACAACATCATATTAAAATAAAAAAATCAAGAAACCAGTGATCAAAGACATGGTTTAATATAATTTGAATGATTTGGCTTGCACCAGTAATATCATTCTTTTCTTCTTGTTTCAATGTTTTCTGACATCAAAAATAAATAGGGGTCAGTGTCATCTGTCATCTATTATCTTATATGAATAATTTGCAACAATAATATTTGTATATTTTATATACTATATTCACATATATGTATCTACAAACATATACATCACAGAGAAAATAAACTGTACTTTACTGACAACGTTAAAATGAATGAAATACTTCATGTGTACCTGCTCCTAAAATGAAGCTGCAACATTAGCTGTTTGACTTTGCAAATCACCAACAGAACTCAGTACACAGACATCAGCCTAACCAACAGAACTCAGACATCTGTAGATGTCTATCCTAACCAACAGAACTCAGTACACAGACATCTGTAGATGTACCACTAGATGACAATAGATCACTTTGTAGAGGGTATACATTCATATTCAAGTCTTTGTCCACTGAAGTCTGAATAGACTTAGAAACCCATAGCATTAGGAGCACAGTCATCACTGCGAATGAAAATCATCATCTTTTAAAGGTTAATTAAGGCAATTGAATACACAATAATAATGTTTAATACGTTGAAATCTGACTCGGTTCACAATGATCCTCACGAGGAAATTAAGATCTGCGATGATACGAAAGATAAAATTATCTATACAGTGGCCACAACAGTGCTTTAATTCAACTATACTTTATACTACGGCTTGTATATTTTCTACTATGTATGGTACAGTATGATAGACGGGCTGATTGCTGCTTCATGATGTCCATCCCTTTGACTGAGTGATACACATTTTAATGAAATAACCCAAAGAAAAGGACATAAATGCAGGGCGTGCCAGTAGACGACAACCTGCATCGACCACGTGAGCACAACCAGACAAAAGTCTAAAATAGATTTAATACTATTTAGCTGTTCTTTTATATATATATATATATCTTAGTTATATTCACCTATTCTATCAGCAGAAATGTTTCTTATTTGCAGAGTCAATCTATATAGCCTTAACAAATGAACGAATCCCTACAAAGGTGAAAAACACGAGTGAACTTACAGTACAGAGAAATGAGGTGAACTTACATGGAATCAAACTATTGTGTCTTATCTCCCTTCATTCTTATTTCTGTGTGCAATCACGTCGACCGCTCACATTTCACAGGTCTATAGTGGAGATGACTGTACTGTCTCTGCATAATGTTATTGCTTTTTGCCTTATTAGTGATTATCGTTCACAAGTATAACAGCTGTGGCTGTCAGGCAGTTCTCACACAGGGCAGTACGTACCTGGCATCCATCCCGTCTGTCCATTAGCCACGACAGACAGACAGACAGACAGACATCTGATCAAAAGATATGCAACGGTTCTCTTCGACAGGTCCTGGTCTCTGTATAGCTTACTATTACTGTACAGGACGTCTCTTCCATTAACACCGGACGTTATGTCCAGATGTAATAATCATCCAACTCAGTCACGACTCGTGACGGAAGAACGCAAAGATATACTAAACAAAATTTTCGAGGCTCTGAAATATCCTTTCATTGTCTTTGATCTGAGGAGAGAAGAGATGGACATGATTTCTACTAGCTGTGCGTGTTTCATGTGCTCGTAATGATGGCAATTTGTAAAACGGGAGCCCCTCCGCCCAGTAAATGAACACTGAAGATTTTACTGTGTATATTTGGACGGTTGAGTAAAAGCTACTATACAGCAGTCTGCCACAGTGTTCATCCTGATGTGGTACAGTATGTGTTTCCCTGGCTGAGGTGTGAGATGCTCTAAATAGTCCCAGGGACTTATATTATATATTCTTTTTCTGTCATTTGTCACTGCGGTTCTTGTGGTTGACACGTCTGTCACAGAAACTATCAACCGGATCGCTTGGTCTGTCCCACATGTCCTGAATCTGTTATTCTGCGTCGTGATTGGTGGGGGAGTCAGGGCTGGAGTCCTCCTCCTCGAAAGTCGTGGGACACGTTTCTTTGGGCAGCGTGTCGCGGCGTGTGAGCGTGTCGCGGCGTGTGAAGGCCGTCGCCAAGGTCACGCTGAGTCGTGATTTGACGGGCGCCATCTCTGACAGCCCGATGTTGTCCCCACCCCCGCCGCGGGTGACGAGTGTCGTTTTATCCATAATCTCCGTGCTGTGCTTGGACATCACGGCGTCGAGGAAGTCGTACTTATGGGACAGCTTGCCGCTCTCAAACAGGTACTTGGCTAAGTAGGAGACGGCGACGTTACCTAAGAACGAGGCCAACATGGAGACTGTCTTGAAGGGGAACTTCTGAACGACCACGTCGTCCATCACTTTGGTAAAGGGGTTCTCCCGTTGCTCCGTCACCCAGCCGGGGTAGTAGATGAAGGGGGGCAGGCGCAGGTAGGGCTCCCCTCCGCCTATGCGCAGCACCATGCCGAACAGGTAGCCGGCCACCGAGCCGTACGTGTTGGTGCCTTTGACGAAGAGCACGCTGAGCAGCTGGGGGAAGATGATGACATAGACCAGGTCTGAGCTCAGGTACCACAGGCCGTACACTGTCCCGGTGACCAGCGCCATCACCGTGGCCAGAGCCCCGAACACAAAGATGGTGATACGCATCACCCACACGATCTCTCGGTCCGACGCCTGAGGAAAGAAGAGAGAGAGAAAGGTTTAGGACATTAAACTAAACTGTACAGAACATCACAAAATTAAATACATATAAAATAAATGATAAATACAGTATTGTGAAAAATAGATAAATGCATCACATACAGTATAATAAATATCCTGACTCATGACCCCTTTGAAAAGTACACAAACTGACAACCATCAAAATGTAAGAGCTGTTGGATATTTTTGGCCATCATACATAGCTATAGAGAGATGACTTCTGCACACCCGGTAGGTAATATGTTTCGGTCTATGTTTCTCAGGCTTGGGGAATCCTGAGGAAGGTCGCAAGACCGAAACGTTGCTTCTTAATAAAAAATGCTCTGAACCCAGCAAGCGGGTGTCTCTCCTTTCTACATTATATGGCCATCATATAGCATCATATATTGTTTAAATTAAAAAAATGCATACAAGACATTCCGTCTTCTTTTCACAATTTATTCCGTGTTACTTTTGACATTCACTCCTACCCCACAAGGCAAAGATATCATTTTCAATTACCCTATTGTCGCACTTCCAAACATCAATCTCTCATCAAATTTAGAGGCCCTCATCTATGGAACTCCCTATAGATGCTTCACTTAAATCCTCATTATCCTTGCCAATATTAAAAAAAATCTAAAGAAATATCTTATTTATTCCTCTCTGTAGATTACATGTTTTACCTTGATGCGTTATATTTTCTTTTGTGTGTTTGTTGTTGTATTGTTTATTTCTGTTTTTTGTGCAGTCTGTGTTTTTATTTCTTTACTGCACAGCTGCCCCCCTTTGCCAACTTTAGACTTATGTACTGTTCTTTATGAACTTTTAAACCAATGACCTCTTCCTACAGGAAAGGATTCCAAATAAGCCAGCTGGCTTCTTCCCTTCCTTGCATTGTATTTTTGTTCTTTGATATGTTATTGTCTATTTTTTGTACTACATGCTAAATAAATAAACCTAAACCTAAACCTAAGACACAAAAGGACTGACCGACTGGCGGAAGGCGAGCTGATAGATGTTCCTGGCGAACATGGAGCTGGCCGACAGGATGGATGAGTCTGCCGATGACATCACGGCTGCAGAGACGGCGCCCAGGCCGAAGAACGAGACGAATGGCGGGCAAAGGTGCTGCAGCACGATGGGTAGGATCATGTCGGCTTTGCCGTTGTCTTTAGGGGGAATCGGTCCGTACTCCGTCTGGTTCCAGTCTGGGCAAAAGTAGAGGAGAAAATGTGTTACCACATTTGAAAATGCACATCCAACAAACGCACACACACACGCACACGCGCACACACGCGTGCGCACACACACACACACACATGCACACGCACACACACACACACACACACAGACACACACACACACACGCCTTTTCAAAAGATTGGTCACTGCAAGATGTTAAGGTTTGGACTTATGGAAGGTTTGTCTTAGAACTGACACTGACTGTGATGTTTAAATGAATATGACTTGCTTAAAGGACCACTTCACCACTTTTCAACCTCTTCATAATCTTCATAATATAATAGGTCACTAATAATCATGATAAAATGGCACAATTTCTTTCTACTCAGTCTGTGTCTCTCATAGGAGGGCTGTGGGAAGTTCAGAAACACGTCCACATCATCGTTAGGCAGACATTGCATTTTTACAAAAATTTTGATTTGTATTAGCTCCAGGACGATGGCTTCCATTTTCGCATTGCAACTTTTCAGGACTATAGAAAGCCTGCAGTTTCTATTTGCTTGGATTCCCCATCGATGATGTCACTGGTGGACTGGTTTCTGAACTGCCCACAGCCCTCCTATGAGACACAGCCTGGTTTCTGAACTGCCCACAGCCCTCCTATGAGACACAGACTGGTTTCTGAACTGCCCACAGCCCTCCTATGAGACACAGCCTGGTTCCTGAACTGCCCACAGCCCTCCTATGAGACACAGACTGGTTTCTGAACTACCCACAGACTGGGTAGAAAGAAATGGTGGCATTTCATCATGAATATTAGTGAGGACCTATTGTACGAAGATAGGTTGAAAAGTGGTGAAGCTGTCCTTTAAACAAATAAGCAAAAGGAGGGTAGAGCTTCCAAGAAAACCAAAAAAGGAGAAACATACAACAAATATCAGAGGCTGCAGGACATTTTGTACACATAGCAATTAAAATGTTTTACACCAGGGTAGACCAAAGTGTATTAAACAGGAGTAAACATTGCTAGTTGTAATCACATGTATCACCAAGGAGACTTTGATCATGGAGATCAAACCTCTAATTTGGTCCCCTGCCTCTAATGTAATATTTACAGATGGTTGGTTATTATTAAGCGGATTGCTAGCCTGTACCTCATTATGGATGAGGTGAACCAGCTGCTATTTACCAAACTCTCTCTTAGATCTAAGGGCGAACATACGTGCACCGTCCTGAGGTATCTCCAAATGACACGCACGTGACCTGAGAATGTGCGTGTGTTTGTGTTACCCTACCCTACCCCCTTAGATAGCATATAGTATATATGTATAGTTTATATGTATAGTTTCACTATATAGATATTCCACTGTTACGTTCTTAGCTTACGCATGTTTCATGATAAATGCTTTTTATGTGATTTTATGTGATGTATGATGCTTTTTTTGTTCTTGCTTAATGTAAATCGCTCTGGATTAAGAGCGTCTGCTAAATGCCTAAATTGTAAATTGTGCGTGCGCACGTGTGTGTGTGTGTGTGTGTGTGTGTGTGTGTGTGTGTGTGTGTGTGTGTGTGTGTGTGTGTGTGTGTGTGTGTGTGTGTGTGTGTGTGTGTGTGTGTGCGTGTGCGTGCGTGCGTGCGTGCGTGCGTGCGTGTGCGCGTGCGTGCGTTTAGGAGTCTAACCTGTAGATGCCGCTATGGCTCCTATGAGAACGGAGGGCACGGCCATGACGAGGCAGCCGAACGCAGCCAGGAAGGAGAGGACCTGCGCATACGTAGCAGACGAGGACGACAGAACCCGCTGGAAGTACACCTGCCACGGAATGCCCCCAAGCATCTAAAGGGCAAATACAATACAAAACCATAAGACACGTATACAATATACAACATTTGTATACACTCCAATTACACAGTACAATCCTCAGTGTTCATTTAACTTGACATTACAAAATTGGTAAATTAAGAGTTTACTGTGTAAAATACAAGAATGGTAAATGGCTGTCAAGATACTGTCATGGTCACGTCCTGATAGCCCCTCCATTTGTCCATGATTTCACTCTGTCTCTCCCAAGTCCTGCTCCTCTGACTCTGATTACCCTGAGTGCCGTCACCTGTGGGGACCAGCTGAGCCAGGTTGGGTGAGCCAGTGACTATTTAAACTCTGCCTTGTGTTTGTTCAGTGCTGGAGCTTAAGTTAGTGTCAGGTTTTATGTTCAGTGTACTGTATGTACTTCTGTTATCATAAGTCATTTGTACCAAGTAAAGTCGAGTTTATGTGATGTTCTTGTCCTGCCTTTGTTTGAGTTTCCTGCACTTGGGTCCTAACACCTGCAAACCGTGACAGATACTGTAGCTTGAGAGAGCAGTCTATTTATTTTTTACCCCTTTTTCTCCCCAATTTAGTTATGCCAATTGATTCCTCCCTTCATGGCTTAATATCTTAGAATGTATATTATGTACCAGTAAAAAGAAATTGTCAATCCATGTCCAGATGTCGCTCCTGTGTATGACGCCTCTCCAGGGCGCCTGGTACACGTGCTTCACGGCCGTCACGGTGATGTCTGTCACCGCTGGGTGGTTCAGAGCAAAAGGCACGCTGATCCACTGGAACACACAAGACATACATGTCAACAACACCCAATGTTATTCTGAATGGAACTGATCCACTGGAACACACAAGACATAGATGTCAACAACACCCAATGTTATTCTCCAACTCCTCCTAGGCCTATAGAGCCCATGACCCACCTTTATGCATCACATTGTGATGGCATAGGATGGCTCCGGGTAGAAGACAGAGTCAAGCAGTTGTTCAGCCCTGCCCTCTAGTGCCCTCAGTCCCCATTTACTTAACCGGCGATGGTGAGCAACTCTCACAGCCCACAACACTAGAGGGAGTATAAATAATGATCTGGTGCCACCCACATATAGAACAAATAATTATGGGTAAATTCACTTTCCACAGCACTGCCACTCAGGTGTGGAATGCCCTGCCCCCTTCCCTCAAAAAGAACAAATCACTGGCTTCCTTTAAAACCGGTCTGGAAAAATCACCTATCAATATCAGCGGGTCAAAAGGAGAGAAGATGACTGCCCAACCTCCCTATACCCCCCTCCGAGTGATTTATTTGGTATTTAGATTTTTTTGGTACTTAACACCTGTAAATAGTTTTCATGTTTTTGAGGTATCTCGATTACTGTCATCATTGTGTTGTGAATGGAAACAAGACCGCAAGGTCTTTTTTCGGTGCTGTCCTTTTGGATAAAATGTGCTTTGACTGTACCATGTACTGTTTTGCATTTCTTATTGTCTAAGAAAAAATTAAAAATTAAATCAATTCTGAATGGAACTGACCCACTAGAATACAACAAGACATACGACAACACCCAATGTTATTCTGAATGGAACTGAAACTGCCGGATGGTACATATTATTATGTCAATTGTTGCTAGGAGACGTCAGTTGTTTATACCATTAGGAATGGGCGATAAAAAACTGCCTCCCCCTGGACAGCCGGGGCGCCTGATGGAGGGGAAAGGAACTGGTTGGAATAACGTGTTCCTTCCACGCGCTGCTACGTCCAACCAGGGAAACTCCCCCCTGTCAGGTGTAAAGGAGCAACTTAAAGTATTTTATTTAAAGTACTTAAAGTATAACATAATGCTTAAAACACCATTAAAGCTGCTATAAGCAATAATTTGTCAAAATTGCTGGCTGTCTGAATACCAAAAGAAATGTTGACATATTATTGTGCTGTGGAGCCTATTGCCAAATTCCAAACCTGTTCCCATGATGAGGGCAACCAGATGTTTGCAAAGGTTAGAAGGTTCAGGGTAGCTGTGTTGTTGTTCACAGATTCAGGGTAGCTGTGTTGTTGTAACTGTGTTGTTGACACAATTGATGCATAATAAGATTGTTGCTGTCGGGCAAAAAACCTTGTATCTGTTTTTACATTTTTCCGTAAATTAATGCCCTGCAGGTCTTGTGGTCTACTTTATCATACAAGATTGAAAGTATAGTGAAAAGAGCAGATCTATAAGTGATACGAGGCATTGAGAGTATGTGTATAGATTGGCTAGTTTCACTATTTTAAATTGTTTTAAATAATGATAAAGGAATGTGTAACTGTCCCAGCATTGGGTATTTTGTATTTTGTATTTCTATTTTTCTATTTCTATTTTCTATTCTATTTTATTGCTCACATTTCTGAAAATGTATATGTGAACATTTTGGAGGTTTATTTGGGTACATAATGGTAAATGCATGGTGATATGGTGCCATCTACTGTGCTCTGTTTTGTGGTCTGTCTGGTTCCTGGGCAGGTTGAATTGGGCTCACCTGCTCTGATTACCTATTTAAAGCACCTGTGGGTCTTGGGCATGTCAGATCAGAACAAAAAGAGCAGAGCTGCAGAGAGGAGCTCTCTCATGTCAGAGAGTCTGACATGACTAAGATAAGATAAAAGAAAATAATATAATATGAAAGAACTTAACTGAACTCCTGAATAATCGGTGCAGAAGGCGCATACGGTATGTTCCCAATTGTTTTGTTTGTCTGTAAAAGTTATGCCATTGTTTGTGTTTATTGTTTGTGTACATTTTATTGTTTGTTTAACTGACAAAGACGTTCATATTTCACTGTTTCATGATATTTAAAAGTGTATATTATGTGATTTATTTACAGTTTTTCACGGTTGCCACTTGGGACAAATAAAAAGCCCTCAGTGAAATCAGTTGGAGCGTTGTCATATTTCTGCCACGGATAAAGAGGGTTTGGGAGCAGTTACAGAATGGTTTTGGACATATATAGGCCTATATGAGGTTTCCATTCGCCGATGACGTTGTGAACTTTAGGTTCTGTCTGCCTCTCTTATCACCTGATAACTCCCTTTCCCCTTTATGTTTGTTTACCAATTTCAGTCGAGTGAGTAATTTAACCACTTGAACCCCAGAATTCAATGGGAAACATTAGCCTAAAATAGCCGATCTACAAACTCAGCTATATGTTTGGCAAAGAGATTTGGTGTAGAGGGTAAACGGTGCATTTATATAGCGCCTTTATCCAAGGCGCTTTACATAGATTGTGCATTACATTCACCCATTCACACACCGATGGCGGCAGCGGAAACCATGCAAGGCACCAATCAGCACATCAGGAGCAATTAGGGGTTCAGTGTCTTGCTCAAGGACACTTCGACACTAACTCTGGGGGAGCCCGGGTTCGAACTGGCAACATCCAGCCACTCTACCCCTGAGCCACCACCGCCCCATTGGGAAAAGTATATTACTGTAGTCTGTATAAGTCAGTGGTATACAGAGTGATGAATGGTGGAGCTGAAGGAGGTGGGTTTTCTCCAAAGCACCAGACTGGGTTCAGTAGCAGTTTAGTCTTCATTCACAGTAATATCCTCAGTGTTAATGTAACCCGGTGTTAAACCAAACGCAACCCTTATTTGCCACAGGAGTATAGTCTAACTTACCAGTCCAAGGAAGATACAGAAGAGCTGGACCACGTCCGTGTAGGCCACAGAGTACAGCCCTCCAACCAGGGTGTAGAAGATAGCGATGCAGGCAGAGAGGACCACGGACATGTTGATGTTGATGTCGATAATCACACTCAGAGTAGCACCTGAGGTATGTGGAAAAAAAGAGTGGTTAAATAAATGATATAGAAGATGCATACAAAATGCACACCCATGCACGCACACGACTATAGTGCACGCACTGCCACACACATACACGCATGCACGCACGCACGCACGCACGCGCACACACACACACACACACACACACACACACACACACACACACACACACAGGCATTGTATTTGTGTTTGTGAAGGGGTGACAACCGTGACATCATGAAAATACCCCCAGCTCATTTCATATTGTGACTTTCAATGTTGGCAGGATTCAGGAAATAATCTCTCTCTCTCTCTCTCTCTCTCTCTCTCTCTCTCTCTCTCTCTCTCTCTCTCTCTCTCTCTCTTCCACTAAGTGTCTGCATCCTATCTATCTTATCCGTATGAACTTACCAAGGGCAGATAAGATGGCAGCAGACCAGAAGATCTCGCCCATAAGTGCCGGTATGAAGAGCAGACCTCCCATCCGCTTCCCATACATCTGCTGGAACGGGTCCAACATCGTGACGTAACCTCTGGAACGCATGGGCTTGGCGAAGAAAAGGCCACCTGAAACAGGGGTCAAGATCACCATAATAATGCTCTTAAAGAAACATGTCTGCGTTCGCGTTTTATATAGCCTATTGTCGTTAATTGAGGTAAATGAATGCCGCGCGCAAAGCGCACACAAACTCACCCACAACCAGACTGAGCGCGTATCCAAACGGTGCCTGCGCCCAAGCCAAGCCACTCTCCGGCAGATACACGTACTCAGCGGTGCCGTTGATGTATCCCCCTCCAACCCAAGTTGCTAAAAATAACAGAATGTCAACATTAGCAGCATGGCCATTTCCGTTTCAACGCAAATCAGTTCATAGAAAGGTCGAGGCGCTTAAAGTACAGTATAGCCTATATGCGATCAATTTAATGTCTACTCTACACAGTAAAATCTTTAATTTATCCTATAGTGTATACATATTTTGCAAATGTACTGTATGTAGGCTACACTCTCAGAGTTAAATTAACACTAGACTATCAGGATTTTAGTGTGAAATTGTACAGCGTTTGATTATCCTCTTATAAAACATGATGTACCTGTCATGGTAAATCCACCGACGAACAAGCCTATGTCTCTCCCGCCGACCATGATGGTCTCGCTGCGGTCGGTGCCCTCCGCCTGCCCAGAGTTCTTGTTCTTCCATGCCGCCCAGATGCCCACGCCCAGAATGAGCAGGTAGAAGACCGCGAGAGCCACAAGTCCCTCAATGTGGACCGTCATAGTCGCTCCCGCTGCGCCCGGCCGTCTACAGCTCGGAACTGGATACGCCGAGACCGAGTCCTGCTGAGCCAAAATACATGTTTAAAAAAGGAGGAAAAAAAAGACAAAGTGATATTAATTAAACAATCGAATTTCTATACAGTGCCTCCTTATAGGTCCATGTTCCCAATGTCTCAGATTTCATATGGTTGTGCGTAAAAACCGAATTACGCACGCACATTTGTCACCACTTTAAATTTCAAAACTCTTAGCAGGCAAATTACAGTAGCCTACATTCAGACTTGTATTATCTTATGCTCAAAAATATCTAATATAATATTGTTTCAGATCCTATATTATAAACCTGAACTAAAAGTCGTAAGACACAGATCTGTCCCTATATATATCAAAGACAAAATATCAAAACAACTTACTTGATGTATTTCCAGTCATGAACCGGGCACTTGAGGCTAGAATACTCTTTTGGAAGAGTGAGTCGTCCGTAAGAGCTGTGACTGTGACCCTCTAGTCTGCTCTGCACAGGGACAGACCATCAGAGGAATGCGTGGAGAGATCTCCCATGTGACTCCCTACGGTGCGGCTTATAAGAGCAGGTACCGTCGGTAGTAGTCTCCAGCCAGGACACATGTACGTCAGATAAAACTGAACGTCCGTTTTTAATGAGTACAATGCAATGCTCGAGAAACACGTACGTCACTGTCCAAAGATGTAGGCCTGTGACGGGAATCGGGGTGGGCACAACACGTGCGCGTCTGCCTGCCTGCTGTGACTGCATGCAGGTCTCCAATGAATTTAAACGACCGAATAAATATAGCCATATAGCATGAGAGAAAGATGACAGAAAGACTATAGCCTAATTAGGCTAGAATCTAGACGTTAAACATTACCCATGCACCTTCCAGCAATTCAAATACAGTTTGAACGAATATTTCCGACTTCCCCACTGCGGGTTTCAGTGAGTTGGGGTCAACTTAATGACTTCACCTGCCTGAAGTGATCTAATTAAAGTCTTGACAAAACTGTCAGGAAACCAATTAGGGTAGACTAGCTCAGCTGTGGAGCGTTGGAGAGAGCTCTAGCGATATCGTCTGCATCATGGATATAGTGGTGTTGGGAAATCTAAAAATGCCTGTGCGGAATAAAATATAAACTATTAGGCGCTGAAGACAGGCTAAAACGTAAGTGCATCAAAGAAGGTGTATGCAAATCGTTCTCCATCTCCACCCACACATGCACAGCGCTGTCAATATGACGTTAAGTGCCTCCTATATTTTAAATTAAATGTCAACAGATTTTATGAGGATTATACTGTGCTTAAACGTTTAACTTGGCATTCCATTGTGACAATTAATAGAGCTTTTCAGGTAGACTATATATAGTGTATAACTTGTGATATTTTTTAATTATAGGCCTACTAAAAAGTGACTGCTTATATTCTAGTACTAATCATTGCCTTAGAGTGTTTGTTCAATACATGTACCTACTCAGTCTACCGGTAGACTAGTGAATAAACTAAACATACATTTTCGACAATTACAGCATATTCTAAGTAATAACAATAAATAAACAATAAAGTCATGTTTTTAATTGAACTGTTAGATGTGTACTGTGATTGGCTGGTTTTCTCATTCCAATGGCTATAGATGGCAGATGGCTGAGTAACATTCCACGCCTCTCAAGCTGCATAATACTGGCTCAATATTGAGACTGAGCCTGTGTGAGGTGATGGTCTTAATTACAAAACATCATAAGCAAAATTAATGTATTAAGAACTTTGTATCTATACCACACTAACTATATACCTTTACCTACTATACCTATCAATACTAACAAGCAGCTGTTGTTGGCAGGTCATATGTTGTTGGAGAGAGGGGGGAGGGAGGGAGAGGGAGAGCATGGGGAGAGATAAAGAGGGAGGGGAGGGAGAGATCTATCCAAGTCCCATCCAAAACATGACATAGACTAGAATAGTTTTCTACTTGCAATGGGTAACACATTCTAAATAAATGCAATTACAGTACTTCCCTATACAGTTACACATACGACACACACATTTTGTACCAGTTTGGATGATGTTTGGACAAACTCTGTAGGAGTATAGTAGCAGGAGGAAACTTGTCAGGAGGAAATGGGGGAGTTGCGTAATGATCCAAGGATTCCAAGGAAAAACATCATTTGGAATTTAGGCCTATGACCTACGGTTTAAGAGTTATAGGCCAAAATATCTGCCTGTTAGCGCCCTTTAGCCATTATAGCATTTCTTCCATGGCCTAGTCACCATGCAGTGAAGCAAAGTTTCACAGCAAATTGAACCTGATGATAAATAGACATTCTGTATGGTTTGGAGGGTTAAGAATGTTCAAAGGGATCATTACCTTTAGTCTTATTTGAGTTGTTCATAGTAGTAACCTCAACTGTGTCAATATTACCGTAAACTGTGATTATCATCAACGTACTCAAAGCTGATTGCAACGCCCTGTGCTGCCCAGGATCTTGGTACGGAAAGATAAAGGTCAGGTCATCCAGAAGCTCTCTCTCTCCGTTGATAAAGATAAAGGTCAGGTCATCCAGAAGATCTCTCTCTCCCTTGCGGGGAGTGACCTGAAGGCTGAAGTAAAAAACAAACAAAGCGTTCGCTCTGAAAGAATATATATTCAAAGATTTGTGCCGCATTTCTACGATTTTTCAAAAATAGGCAAATAGCAGTCCTACAAGCTCGTAAACTGTTTACTTTACTCTATATGTCTCAGAATGCAAAAAACAATTTATTGAACTCTGTATTCTCTTCTCATATTTGGCTCCACGTCACGCTCGCTAATTTTAACTAAATATTCTAGACTCAAGATTTCCCTAGCTATCAACTATGTTCCTGATTTGAGACATTTTGTTCACAATGGGCCCCTCCTGCAAACTTAGTCTAACGTGAGTAGGGCTCTTCCTTAGCTATAATAAAACTACAATGTTCTTTCCACAGGTTCGCTGGGAAACATGTGTATGCAGTGCACACAGACAGTTTTGAAGTTGCTTGATTCAATATTAAGATATACATTAATTTGTGTACAGTACAGCACTTTAGCCCTGTACTGTACATACAGTAAAAAATGGACAATAAGTAATTATAAAAGATGACTTGAAATGGAATACTATTAGCTTGACTATAGGAACACAGCCGATTAGTCAAAGTATGTATTCTGATGACGGATTACAGCGTGCGTGCATGCGTGTGTGTGTGTGTGTGTGTGTGTGTGTGTGTGTGTGACGTGTGCGTGCGTGCGTGTGTGCATGTGTGTGACGTGTGCGTGCGTGCGTGTGTGTGTGTGTGTGTGTGCATGTGTGTGACGTGTGCGTGCGCGTGTATGTGTGTGCGCGTGTGTGTGCCAGATGTGCCATGGCTTGTCTTTGATGTTCTCCAGACAAACTTAAAGCAACTGTGACACCTTGATTTAAGACGTTTCTCACATCCATCTTGTTGGCAAAAAACAGGATGGGAATTCTCCTGTGTTTAATGTCACAAATTAACAATCGTATCTTTTGGTATATATAATATATATATATATATATATATATATATATATATATATATATATATATATATATATGTATATATGGAATAGACTATGTGACAACCAGGAATAGTCTGGTGACCACTGGAGAGGCGGGTGACAGCCGGAATGTAGACGGCACCCCGGGAGCAGGATGGGGCCTTTAGGAGAGCCATTCGAGCCGCAAGTGGAGCCTGCAGTGCTATACCTTTGCCCAGGTGGAGCCTGCAGAACCATTGCGGCTCAAGAATCCACCACTCCTGAATGAAGTGTCTGGTTCTGGGAGTCTGGTGCAACGCACCCACAGAGCCTAGTCCCTCCACTTGCGAGAATTGTGCCTCCCAGTCCCGGCAGAGTAGTTCCGGAGTGGTCCCAATGGATTCTGTGGCCCTGGTCTTTCCCTATAGGGTCTGATCGAGGGTAGCTACTGGGATGTCATGTAAGTCGGGACTATGATGTTCGCAAGACCCGAAACCCCGTTGACCTTGGGACACATCACTGAGGATACGTCCCAGTTGCATGAATCCATGCGATGTATTTTCGTTCTGAGGTATTCTATTTATAGTGACTCATAGGAACAGACTATGTGAGAACCAGGTGTAGTCTGGTGACAGCCGGAATGTATTACAAGTATTGAGGGTTTGTTAAATATCTGAAAACAAACATAACAATTTTAACATTAATCCAATATGTAGAGCTGCTTGCTTCACCACCTCTCTCTCAGCTAAGGCCCATTAGCGCTCTCCACTGGCCACTGCAGGCATGACCACGAGCACATTAGAATCAGAATATATTTTATTGTCACAGCCTCAGGTGTATGGATTAGGAATTATGGATTGGTTAGCAGTGAATGATTTATTATTACTCAGAATATAGAGATATTTAGCAGTTATATTAACAAATTGGGGATTGAATGGATCATCCATTCAATAAACAATAAACACTCTGAATCTCTGGTTTGAGCATGAGTCGCTCAAAACGAACGCACCCCGGCATGGAACACTGTGGTTCGATCCCCGCCCACGGCAAACAGAACCAACCAGCGACGAGAAAACAATACCACGTGCTCGTCTGCTGGCTGATTGGCAATTGGTCAGAAATGTGACCATTCGGCTAGCAGAAAACACCCCCACCTGACCTTTACGTATATGCTGTTCGTCTGCTGATTGGCTGAGGCGATGCCACATGTTTACATCTGTGAGGAAAAATACGAGTAAAAAAAGAAGGGAAATTAAAGGTATGTAAACGCAGTTTATATGCTATAATACGGTATGCTTTATAATTTAAATGAATTAATTCGATTGTTAGGCTATAGACCAGCGATTATGTGCAATTTATATAATGTGGCGTTTTCTGTTTGTTGTGTGGGATCTAGATCACACAGCAAACAGAAGACGCCAGTAAAGATACAACAGCTGTTGTATCTTTACTGTACTATGTCCAAATTGTAATTGTCCATGTGTGTTTTTAGTTCACTGTGTATGTGAGTGTGAGGCCGGTATGTTATGTCACTGTACTGTATGTTGTCTCCAAGCACAAATAGCTGTCCAAGAATCAATCCAAATGTATATACAAATCATCAGATGTAACTATTTGCTGGGCCTATAAAAGGAGGAAATAAACATAGCCACGTCACCAACACTGCTCGCAATGCTGCCTCTTAATTTTCAACAACCTGTAAAGAAAACATATTTTAAGTTGACCTCACCTCAGTGCTACAATACACTTATATGAGGTGTAGCAGAGACACACAAGGACATAATATAATGATAAATACATTCATACAATTTACAACATAGCAGGGCCTATATTACATTACACAACCAAAATGACTATAACAACAAGATAATGAATAAAGCTATGTCATCTATGTGTCTTTTAGGACTTATGTCACCAGCATGGTGTAACATGGCTGCTCAACAAGGCTGCCCTTGTTCTTTAAAAGTGCAACCTGATAATTGCTTCCTCTCAAAGTTATCCACACCTTCTGATCACACATGCTTGTGCCCTGTGAAGGAAAGGAAAGGAAAGTTACCATGTTTACCTGCAGGGTAACTGGACTAAGCTCAAGAACTTGTTTACAGCCAGGCCCTGCTCATAGAACATTTCATGGTAGAGGTTCAATGCCTTGCTCAAGGGCACTTCAGCGGTGGTAATTTTAACGTGCCAGTCCTATAGCGACCTTCCGATATCAAGACCGCTCCGCAAACCGTTCGGCTACTGCTGCCCCTACTGTGCTTATTTTGATGCATATAAAAAGAAATGAGAGCCACATATTCATTTGATCCACAGGGTGTGTCTTCACTTTATTTTATTTTACAGAAAGATTTAGTGAAAATGTTTTTGTTTTACTGGGGGACAATAAGTCATCTGGTGTTGGGGAATGGCCCTCATAATCCTCCCCCCATAACACAGACTCTGAACTCTGTTCGGTCAGTGAGTTGTGTCTGTCTGTACTGTTTTTCAGGGACATAATGGGGTATGATGAAGATGTTGAGGCCCTGACTACCAAACTGGAAAATACTTTAATCTCCTATCACAGTCTGGAGGCGGATCAGTGGAGGGTTGCCAAGATGACGGTAAGTGGGACTGGGAAGCGCATGCTGTAGATCGGAGGTTCCCAACCACTCGTACTGGTACCAATATTTACATTACTGCAGGTAGCCAGTTCTTCTGACCATGCTGAAAATAAATGAGCATGATGGCACACCTAGCCAAAAGATTTGAGAACGGATTAATCACATTAGAAATATAATCGGCTGTGCAGACAGAGTTTTGTCAGAGCGGAAGCATTATTGGCTTAGGAATGGAACAAAAAGGGCAGGTACAGTATATGCTCCTGTATTTTTTAACATCAGTTATTATGGTTATTATGGTTCTCAACGGGCATGAAAATTAAGGCCCAACTATATCTTTCTGTGGCTCCAGATGATCCCTGTGCTTTAGACCCGCTGTTGACCTGTCTGTCTATAGCAGTGGTAACCAACCTTTTCAAGCCCAAGAGCCCATTTTATTCCCAATTGTAAGCCAAGATCTACCACTAAAACGTGTTAGAAAAAACACAAAGACTAAAGCTTAAATTAGAATAAATTCTTATAGTAAGTTATATTATCGATGTCAAATAATATTAAAACAAATTAGAAATAATTAGTATTAGAAATATTTTGTTTCTCATTTCAATGAATATTCACATTGGCAGATGTTCAAATGACATGACATGACTCTATAGCATCAAATGTTGGATGAGTGAGAACTTTCTCAAGCTAAATTAGGATAAGACAGAAGTTCTCTGTATAATAGGTTCTAGTGAGCAGAAAGAATCAATAATAAGCAGACTTGGCAACCTTGACTGTAGAAAGTAACAGTACAGTAAAGAACCTGGGGGTCATTATTGATTCTGAATTTAATTTGAATTCACACATTAATCATGTTACCAAGATTGCCTTTTTTCACCTTAGAAATATTTCACGAATCAGAGCCTATTTGTCTTTAAACGATGCAAAAACGCTAATCCACACCTTTGTTTTTTCTTGGCTTGACTACTGCAATGCACTTTTTTCTGGACTGCCTAAAACAACTGACAGATTACAACTTGTCCAAAATGCAGCAGCCAGAGTTTTAACTAGAACTAAGATGAGAGAACATATTACTCCAGTTTTGGCTTCACTGCACTGGCTTC
Organism: Protomyctophum bolini; assembly: GCF_963924005.1. Taxonomy (NCBI): domain Eukaryota; kingdom Metazoa; phylum Chordata; class Actinopteri; order Myctophiformes; family Myctophidae; genus Protomyctophum; species Protomyctophum bolini. The sequence continues at coordinate 2,477,126 of NC_137862.1, read as the reverse complement.
CAGTTGTTTTTAGGATTCTTCCTACCTACTTGACTGCCTGCCTAAATATGTCCCAAACCGCCCCCTAAGGTCTTCCACTGCTGTCCTGCTCGCTTTGCCTAAAAAAATGGCAACTAAAAAATACGGGGAAGCAGCTTTTTGCTTCTACGGGCCGACGGCATGGGACAAACTCCATACACTGTACCTTCGACAGGCAGCCTCTGTAGACATTTTTATAGCACAGCTCAAGACCCACTTCTACACCATTGCTTTTAATTGATCTTTTATTTTTTGTTATTCATGTCCTCACTGTATTGCATTACTGCTTGCTTTTTAATGTTTATGCCTTGCTTTTCTTTTTTTCTCATTGCTCTGTAAAGCACTTTGAAGCTGCATTTCATGTCATGAAAGGTCCTATACAAATAAAGTTTTATTATTATTATTATTAGACTACAACCTATCAAACCATAACCCTAACCTCCCACGGGGCAGCACACCTAAACCTAACCTTAACCCTCTCCCAACCCTTAACGCACCCCTCACCAACCTTAATCCGGTCGTCTTAACGCACCCCTCACCAACCTTAATCCGGTCGTCTTAACGCACCCCTCACCAACCTTAATCCGGTCGTCTTAACGCACCCCTCACCAACCTTAATCCACATGCTATGTCTAACCAATGCTATGTCTAACCACTAATTAGTGGACTAGCATTAGCATAGATTTTAGGCCTGACCCGGCCCTAAAATGTCGGGCCGGGTCGGTTTTGGGCAGAACTTGAGAACTATCACAGCGTGAAAGTGAAACGCCAGTCAGCACCATCTTCATAATAGTAAATATACACAAACGGACAGAACAGAACAATTTTTTTTTATTATTATAAAGATTTTCAATATATATAATTTTTTTCATGGAGCCCGAGGCATACATTTTAGCCCATTTAGGCCTGACTAGAAAATTCTTCTAAATCCTCCAGTTTTCTGAAATAAATATTTTCACGATTTTTCAAAAATAACAGACCTACAAGCTCGTAGCGCGCCACTCGCTGGTGCGCTATGAGCTTGTAGATCTGCTATTTTTCAATAGCTAAATTATAACATAATGTTTAAAACACCAAAAGGGGTTCCCGCCCCGAATGGGTTAGGGTTGGGCCTGATCGGGTTCGGGCAGAGTTTCAGAACTCTACTTCAGCATAAAAAGGTTGAGAACCAATGCTGTAGATCAGAGGTTCCAACCACTGGTACCACCAGTGGTTGGAACCTCTGGTACCACTGGTGGTATTTGAGCACCCTCTGGTGGTACTCAGAGGAGTCGCCCCAAAAAAGGAGGAAAAAGACAAAAGTGGAATGAAATATTTATATTAACCCATTCTGACCGGGAACCCGTTTTGGTGTTAGCATCATGTTGTGCTTTAGCTATTGAAAAATAGCAGATCTACAAGCTCATAGCGCGCCACCGAGTCGCGCGCTACGAGCTTGTAGGTCTGCTATTTTTGAAAAATCGACAGAACGACTGACATTTTTAGAATCTGATCTCGGGTCAGAATGGGTTATTCAGACCAGTGTGTGTCCAGTGGAAACCTCGTATGAATCTGATCTCAGGTCAGAATGGGTTAATACAGCTAGTTCTTCTGACCAAGCAATTGGTTGAAATAGGCTCTCCAGCTGTGCTGAATAATGAGCATGACAGCACACCTAGCCGCTAATAGAATATTTGAGAACGGATTAATCACATTCAATCAGTTGATGATATCAGCTGATTAGTGATTAGACAGTTTTGTCAGAGCAGCAGCATTATTGGCTTAGGAATGGAACAAAATATATACGCAGCAGGTATACGCTGGTGTATTTTAACATCAGTTATTATGGTGGTACTGAATATCTTCTGAGGTTGTACTTCACTATTAAATGATGTAGAATAGATGACGGGACAGTCCGGTTCTATTCTGCCTGGAGAGGAGTTGTTTCGGTGTCATCTCGACACTGTCCTGTCTTGGCTATATTAATAATAATAATAATAATATCTCAAACATATATAGCGCTTTTCTGATTACCCAAAGACGCTTTACATGGGGGGGTCTTCTCTTTACAGAGAACGACACAAATAAAAACAACTTTAATAGAAAAAAAAGAAATAATCGCTAGAAGCTAAAAAACATTAAAAGACAGTGAAAAGGGTTAGCTAGGGAAGGCAATGTTGAAGAGGTGGGTCTTGAGGGCGGTTTTGAAGGTTTGGAGGGTGGGGAGGGCATTCCACAAGGTTGGGGCAGCAAAGGCAAATGCTCTGTCACCCCATGTCCGGAGTTTGGTCTTGGGGACGTCGAGGAGGTTTGCGTCACCAGACCTGAGGGAGCATGAGGGAGGGGACATGATGTTTGAGGAGGTCACAGAGGTATGGGGGAGCCAGGTTGTGTAGTGCTTTGTAGGTGGTCAGGAGTGTTTTGAAGTGTATTCTCTGTTTGACCGGTAGGTAGCCAGTGGAGCTCATTGCTGGCTAACCTCCTGCTTCTTGTGTTTCAGAAGGACGTAACCGTCTGGCGGAGAGCGTCTGAAGAATTCCACGGCTACCTGTAAGAAAAGCTTGTCCATTTGGCATCATTGAAAAACTAATTTCTCCTTTTGGAATATTGTTAGTAATATGTTTTCAGAATAATTTCATAATATGTTTTCCTCTTTGCATCATTTTTGGGAGGCTCTTTGGGCATAAATTCATTGTTTTAAAGGACAATAGCCGTTACCTAGCGTCCAGACAGATTTTCTCTGCTGAATGAGCTGGATTCCAGGCTACTGTATAGTATTAGTTAGTCCGGGAAGCCATTGGATTCCATGCATTTCAGTAAGGTTAAGGTATGAAAATGAAAGTCACCTTGCGGGAGGCGGTCTTTTTTTTTTCCGACAGCATTCTAGCCGACGGGGCAACGATCCGATCCGCAGCGGGGGGACATTCGCTGCGATGCGAAAAAGCGATGGTCTGACATGCACTGCTCCCGTGCTTGCGGTTAGGGTTAGGTTAGGATTGAGGTTTCGGATCAATATGCTGTCGGAAAAAAGACCTGCACCCCACCTTGCAGGGTCTTGAAAATCACTTGGGACAAGTCTTCCAATAACCTTAAATGATATAATTATAAGTAAGTAAGTAGGTCTGTGTGACCTCTGTGTGTCTTATTGTCTGTATCAGCCGAGCAACAAGGTCCCATATGCTCTATCCCCTGCCCCTAGTACTTACTGCATGTCTTAGTTACCCATGCAGTGATTGATAATCATAATTATGATGATTTGGCACCAGGATGAAACCCAGAACTATGAGATCTACCGACTGAGATACCTAGACGGTGGACACATTATCTGTGTTTTTGTTATCGTTGCCTATTGAGTAAGAAAAAAATAATTGCTGAAGGAATAACAGACCAGATATGGACCTGATGAAGGTTCTTCATATCTGGATTCAATCCAGATTGGATCCATTATTTTAAAGTGGACCAATAATTATCCGGATGTATTTATGAACACAAGTTCATAAATAGTTATGAAAGTGGGTGTCAGCAGGTGTAACTTAAATTCTGCTTGTAAATCACAGAATATATCAACAAACACCCCACAAGTTCCTTGGTACTGCAAGACCTATTATGTTTGGTTTTCAAGTTTTCAAGTATTCTGCTGCTTCTTCCAGGTATAAAACTGAAGGTTTGGTCAAAGACAGTCCCAGCAGAATCATAGATTTTATCCGACCGGGCCCTTGTCGACTGCGATGGGACTCCCTGATGACTTCAATGGACATCGTCAATACCATTGATCAGGTAAGATAATAGTACTGCTAGTCACCACGGAGGTTGGCATTTGCCATTTGGAAAATGGTGGTTGATAAATTGCACCTAACTTTATTTGTTCAGACAACGAGAAAATAGAATTGAATCAATCCCCCAGAGTCCCCTCCTTTATTCTCTCCACATCAAATATATTTAGACTAAGGGGGTCCCTAGAGAGAGCAAGGAAAAGTATGGCCGACCCCTCCCACCCTGGCCACGGCCTCTTCACCATGCTCCCCTCTGGGAGAAGACTGCGGCTGCCGAAGGCTATGAAAGCCCGCCACAGACAAAGTTTTTTCCCCTCTGCTGCCAGGCTGCTCAATGACTCTGGCTTCCCTTCCACCCCTACCTCCTAGTGACACCGGCACTTTAATCACCGGCAACATTTGATGCACTATGAACTACTGTATATACCTGCACTTTATATTTATTTTCCTGCACGGTGTTGTCTTATGTCTGTCTATCTATTTGTGAAAAAAGAATCGAATGCACTCATGTTATGTCAAAACAAATTCCTATGTGTGTATACACAAATGGCTAAATAAAGGTATCTGAATCTGAATCTGAATCTGAATATACGCCCCAGGGACTATAAAATATCAATGTGGGACTTAAATTGATCTCAGCCGGGACGGTTTCGGGACTAGAGGAGTTCTTGCACTGAAAACGTGCATATTGTGCCTCACCTACGGGCAACATAAGACTAGCAGTGCTGCATGAATAATAACTATAATAAAGTAATGTTCCAACATAAGACTAGCAGTGCTGCATGAATAATAACTATAATAAAGTAATGTTCCAACATAAGACTAGCAGTGCTGCATGAATAATAATTATAATAAAGTATAATGTTCCAACATAAGACTAGCAGTGCTGCATGAATAATAACTATAATAAAGTAATGTTCCAACATAAGACTAGCAGTGCTGCATGAATAATAACTATAATAAAGTAATGTTCCAGTAACATAAGACTAGCAGTGCTGCATGAATAATAACTATAATAAAGTAATGTTCCAACATAAGACTAGCAGTGCTGCATGAATAATAACTATAATAAAGTAATGTTCCAACATAAGACTAGCAGTGCTGCATGAATAATAACTATAATAAAGTAATGTTCCAGTAACATAAGACTAGCAGTGCTGCATGAATAATAACTATAATAAAGTAATGTTCCAACATAAGACTAGCAGTGCTGCATGAATAATAACTATAATAAAGTAATGTTCCAGTAACATAAGACTAGCAGTGCTGCATGAATAATAACTATAATAAAGTAATGTTCCAACATAAGACTAGCAGTGCTGCATGAATAATAACTATAATAAAGTAATGTTCCAACATAAGACTAGCAGTGCTGCATGAATAATAACTATAATAAAGTAATGTTCCAGTAACATAAGACTAGCAGTGCTGCATGAATAATAACTATAATAAAGTAATGTTCCAGTAACATAAGACTAGCAGTGCTGCATGAATAATAACTATAATAAAGTAATGTTCCAACATAAGACTAGCAGTGCTGCATGAATAATAACTATAATAAAGTAATGTTCCAACATAAGACTAGCAGTGCTGCATGAATAATAACTATAATAAAGTAATGTTCCAACATAAGACTAGCAGTGCTGCATGAATAATAACTATAATAAAGTAATGTTCCAGTAACATAAGACTAGCAGTGCTGCATGAATAATAACTATAATAAAGTAATGTTCCAGTAACATAAGACTAGCAGTGCTGCATGAATAATAACTATAATAAAGTAATGTTCCAACATAAGACTAGCAGTGCTGCATGAATAATAACTATAATAAAGTAATGTTCCAGTAACATAAGACTAGCAGTGCTGCATGAATAATAACTATAATAAAGTAATGTTCCAGTGGCACCAACAACACACCAACATAAGACTAGCAGTGCTGCATGAATAATAATTATAATAAAGTGGCACCAGCAACACTTTCACTGCATAGAGAAACCCACAAATGTAGCAGTCAGAAAAATGCTGCGTTATTTGAAGAGGAGAAAAAAATGTATAAAACAATAAAATAACAGACAGAGCGCTCCCTGCAGCACAAGGAGATGTACCCCTCCCTTTTCCACATCATTTATTTCAGCCAAAAGTTAATATACTGTATGTAAGGAAATTGTCGCAAATTAATACTGTACATGTATTGTACATATACAGTATATATGTATGTAGTACTGTACGCCGACAGCAGTACAAGCAGTGGCTCTCAACAGCCTGTGGATGGAACAACGTGGTGGATGCAGCGTCACCGTCACAGAATGTTCCCTTTTTAATCAATGAAGGGTGGCTCCACTGCCCGCGTTGGGCGTGCGTGCCGCAACGCGCCCAAACGCGCCCAGTGGAGCCCTGGCGTAACACCCCACAATGACAACTTCGACCCACAAGTGTTCAGATCACGTGCATTGATCAGCCCTATATGTCTGAGCCTGAGGTTCTGACGCATGTCAGTGAAAAACGACCTAAATATTCTTTATTGTGACTGTGCTTTTACTTTACTTTTTTACAACTGGTGACCCCTCCAAAAACTTTGGTTACCCCTCTGGTGCTGATCTAAAGATTCTAAGAAGGCATTTACTTTATGTATCAAGGATTGATACTTTGATACCTATTATTATGATTCCTTGCCACTTTCAAAAACAATGCTGGAAGTCTTTAAATACGGTAACTATTATATGTTCTGCCCTCACATTAGTGTGAATGGTTTGAATGACACAAAATCGGGACTAGTGTATACCGTACATTCACTTTGGGAATGTTCAAATTGGATTTTGGGACGGTTACATTTAGTGTAGCGTTCAGAAATAACTATTTTGAGTGTGTGAGTTGATTCAACTTTACATTTGCCCACATTATCATCACAAATATCATCAAAACAGAGTTACATGTGCTGGACAATGAGAAAAGAAATCACACCACATGAAAATTATGAACAATTAAGTGTGCACTTTGAGCTTGCATGAAAGGCAGAAGAAAAAGTGAAAAACAGTATGTAGCACAAGTGATGGCTTTTGTAGTAACTGTAACCTGATGATTGAAATTAGGTAACAGTAATATCTTTCTTGCATTACAGAAAAATTTAATTACAGTGACAACTTTATTGTCTCCACCAGGGGGGGGAATTGGCCCGTTTTTAACAAAAAGCCACAAATCATTGAACACTGCAATTTACAGACTTTCCTACTAGGCTGAGGAATATATCCCACCCTTTTCACATTGGCCTATTATAGCGCCACCAGGAGGCCACAACCTGACCTGCGCCCAGAGGGGCACTTTATCTAGTTTTGTAATGTATTAGACTCAACAGTCTTATCAACAATATTGACTGAATGAATGCTGTATTTGTGTCTGTTTGTGACTGTTTGTCTACAGAGTAGGTGTGTGATGCGTTATGAAACAGCAGGTCAGCTGTGGGGTCTGATCTCTCCCAGGGAGTTTGTGGACCTGTCCTTCACCACGTCCTACAAGGCTGGTCTGCTGTCATGTGGTGAGATGGAACAAATAGATAACCACGTAAACCATCCTTTTCCCCCTCTACACCACATTTAATTGTCTGTTATTTTTGTGGATTGTTCACCTACAGTACAGGATGCTAGTGTTCATGTGGTTAATGGACCCTAACTTCATTCCCTTAGTTTAACCCATATAGGCCTGACGTCGAAATAAAAAAAACGTTTGCTCTGAAAGAATATTTATTCAAAGATTTGTGCCGCATTTTTACGATTTTTCTAAAGTCTGAAACCTTTTAACAATATCGCTAGCCATGTTTCCTTCATTAACTATGCAACCAGCCACAATAAAATATCACCACAATGTTACATTTTTAACCATTCACATTATGTGTATAGTATATCAATCAATCAACTTTATTTGTTCAGACTCAGGGTCCAATAAACAACAGACAACATAAAACACTACATACAGAGAAGAAACACCCCATAAACCCATAAAACATAATTTTTACAATAAACATTCATACCAGTGCTTCCAAAAAGCAGACCGGTACCTGGCGCTACTGAAGCTGGGGTTACATAGCAGCATAATGATACAGTTTTTAGACTCATTGAGCCGACACATGAATTTATACATTAGGTTTCTCAGTAGGGCATGAAAAGTGTAAACTCCCACACTACAGAACAGCTCACTAGCACTGCTCAGGCATGTTTGCCTGAGCATACAGTATACATATATGTTGATATCTGATATTTTCTGTTTTTACTTTCTCAATTTCTTTCCACCTTTTTCTTGAAATTGCAGTGGACGTAGAGCAAATGACTTCACACAGATGTGTGCATGTTTTTCAACCTGTGTTGTTCACTCAACTCGTCCGGGGGGGGGGCGTTCGTTTCGCTCCACAGGTGTGAGTGTGGACGAGTGTGGTGAGCGTCCAGGCGCCGTCCGAGGCTTCAACCATCCCTGCGGCTGGTTCTGTGTTCCTGCGTGTGATGGTGACGATGGCAGCCTGCTGACCGGTTACGTCCAGACCGAGCTGCGGGGAAAGATTCCTCAGAGTGCCGTGGACGCTGCCATGGGGAACACCTTAGTGAACTTCTACACAGACCTCAACAAGGTCCTCAGAGAATGACCCACTTATCTTCTACACAGACCTCAACAAGGTCCTCAGAGAATGACCCACTTATCTTCTACACAGACCTCAACAAGGTCCTCAGAGAATGACCCACTTATCTTCTACACAGACCTCAACAAGGTCCTCAGAGAATGACCCACTTATCTTCTGCTAACTGGCTCTACTCACCATGACCACTCCCATTAGTCCCAACTGGTGTTGCGATACTCCCATAGACGGGCCGTTGTAATCGAAGAACATTTATATATACGATATTGAATAATTTATTCCCGAAACCAACTTATAGTTAATTTGGAATTTGTTTAGGTGTAACCACAAGAACAAGAGGATCAACCAATAGTTCAAAACACCACTTGGTCCAAACATTGAACGAACAACGTGAGCTCTTATTGTCGTGACTCTCTTTCAAAGGGTCTGGTCCCAACAAGGTCCTCAGAGAATGACCCAGTTCTTCTGCTAACTGGCTCACCACGACCACTCCTTTAGTCCCAACTGGTGCTGTTGACAGTTGCGATACTCCAAGTAGACCGTCGTTGTAATCGAAGAACATTTATACATACGATATTGAATCATTTATTCCCGAAACCAATTTATAGTTAATTGTGTCGTGACTCTTTTAAAGGGTCTGGTCACCAACTACCTCCACTGAACGACTGGTTGCCTAGTAACAAACAACACATCATTGAATAATATTGTACAGATCAGTTATTATTATACATACTGTGTCACTTTTTCAATTAAACAAGTTATTTTTCTTTCAATGGTATATTTTTCACAATAACCACATTCCACATAATGTGTTATTTTACAACTTTGTCAAAAGCCCAGGGTAACTGGACTAAGCTCAAGAACTTGTTTACAGCCAGGCCCTGCTCATAGAACATTTCATGGTAGAGGTTCAATGCCTTGTCCAAGGGCCCTTCGGCGGTGGTAATTTTAACGTGCCGGTCCGGGGATACAAACTAGCGACCTACCGATATGAAGACCGCTCCGCAAACCGTTCGGCCACCGATGCCCTTATAAAATAGTAAATGCGTTTATATACTGCCTTTCATCAGGCCGAAGGCATGGGGAGAGAGTATGTTTAGTTGTCTCCACCAGGCCGAAGGCATGGGGAGAGAGTATGTTTTATTGTCTCCACCAGGCTGAAGGCATGGGGAGAGAGTATGTTTTATTGTCTCCACCAGGCCGAAGGCATGGGGAGAGAGTATGTTTAGTTGTCTCCACCAGGCCGAAGGCATGGGGAGAGAGTATGTTTAGTTGTCTCGACCAGGCCGAAGGCATGGGGAGAGAGTATGTTTAGTTGTCTCCACCAGGCCGAAGGCATGGGGAGAGAGTATGTTTAGTTGTCTCCACCAGGCCGAAGGCATGGGGAGAGAGTATGTTTAGTTGTCTCCACCAGGCCGAAGGCATGGGGAGAGAGTATGTTGTACACTCTGTCCGTGTGTGCGTCCGTCCGTTTGTTACCAGCTAATCTCCGGCACCGTTAACCCGGTCGATGCCAAATTTTGCACGCACACTCCCTGGATGCCAACGATGAACCTCTGCCCCAAATTCTCCGGAACGGCCAGTTATAGCGCCACCAGGAGGCCGACTTTTGTAAAAACACATTTTTGGATATTACTCCTCCAGATTCTGTCCAAAAAAAATCTCTATAGTCATGTGTTCAAGACGGATCTGTCCGATATTTCATATTCCATCCTAATTGTCTAACATTTAATTGGCTTTCAGAGTTTGCAGGATTGGCCCGTTTTGAACAAAAAGCCTCAAATCATGAACGCAGTGTGCAATTTACGTGAAATCTTTCACAGACTTTCCTACTAGGCTGAGGAATATATCACATTGGCCTATTGTAGCGCCACCAGGAGGCCGCAACCTGACCTGCCCTGGTGGAGAGCTGTGCCCCGAGGCAGAACGCTGAGTACACTATCTCAGGGAGGACCGGGGGTCGATCCTGGTATTCCCCAATCAGCCGCTCTACCTCCTAAGCCCACTGTCTGGCCCCGACACTTGCACCAAAATTATTATTTATAATGCACTTACTTAAGAGAAATACATACCGCTACTGAAAGCCTTGCTTTAAAAAAATGACCTTGGTGCTATAGGACACTAAAGCATTTGTTTTCGACTGGTACCGTACATTCGTGGCATTGTTTTGTCTTGGGAATCCCAGACAACAATGCTATGCCAAAAAGACTATTATTAAAATAGAAGTTACACAGTTAGGACTTTAATTCTAATGAGATTGGATGACATGGGGAACAGAAACGATCTTGCACTGATTATTTAAAAAAATCTATATACATTTTTATTCAAATACATTTATTTAGTTTTTATCTTTTATTTAAAAAAGAAAGGAAATGCACTCCTTTAGCATACTGTACATGTGTTTTGTTCCTATACTCTAGTGTGAATGTGAGGCTTCTAGAAATATTGATTCAAGGGTGTTTATTGTCAAACATACGGTACAGGTAGTTGCCTCATTATAGGCAGTGTAATCATTGCACTTCAAGCTACCTCAACAGTGTGTATAGCAATAAAATAAGTATGGAATAGAATAGGATATAAAGATCAAATACAATGTATAAAATGGATGTTAAATAAAGGTGAAATGTTCGGAATTAAGAGGAACAGACATGTAATCATTTATTAGAACACAAAAATGACATACTATAGTATGTTGTCTTTCATGGTTTAGACGACATATAGTATATCGTTTTTCTGGATTTATTGTCAAACCATGAAAAACACAAAACGACATACACCATTTCAACCATTTCATGGTTTTCGACGACATCATTTTCGACGTTAAAACAAGGTGAAAATCACGACATGCTATAGTTCATTGTTTTCGATGATATATCGTATTTAGTTTATGATTTTCGACAATTAAAATCATGAAAATCATAAACCTTTTTGAATCGTCAAGCCATTTCGACGATTAAAAAAAAGTGATGATTTCTTTTGAGTGGTGCAGCCACTCCAAGGAACAACAATGTGTGTCTGTCTGTCTGTCCCCATGTTTAGTACCTACAGGTGACAACGTGGCGCTGTTGAGCTTCACACTGCACAGCTGCATGATGGGAAGCTGAGTTTTTAGCTGCCATTACGTGATTTCCCGTGTGACAGTACAGTATACTACCTATACTGTAGGTAGCCCCCGGTTTATTTCCACGACAGTGATGCGGTCAGGAACGAGACGTAGTCGAGTTCCGCGAGCATCACTGAAGTAGATTATGATATAGCTTAATAATTTCAAGGATCCCCAATTTGATATGCATCAGGCCTCAGACCTGCATTTGATACAATTATTTTTACGTCTGGGACCCAGAAATCTACCATGTAAAATCCTGGGGGCCCTATTTTAACAGCTGAACCTTGGTGCATGGTCTTAGCTTGTCTTAGCATTTTCAGTTTGTTGTTAAAGAATCCCAATGCGTTCCGTTAAGTAGGCCTACTGCTAGTACTAGAGCTGCACTGAAAATATATATTTTTTGTTTCTTTTCTATTTATTTATTTTTAACACATTATTTTGCCCGGTGCCAATTGCCTATAGCTGTAATCCTGGGCGCTCTCCCTCTGCCTACCTGGGGAGAGCCCGGGACTAAGCTCATGCTTGTGAGCAGGCTGCTTCTTATCACCCGACGGGGGGAACCTTTTGTGTCAACGATTGCGACACATTGTGAGCTTGTAGATCTGTTATTTTAGCTTCTTTGGGGTTTCTGCCCGACAGCTATGATTGCACATCCTCAATAACAAATGGAGTCCTGTCCTCCATGACATCCCAAAAGGACAATTAAAAAAAACGGGGGGAAAAAAAAACTTTGATAAAAAAGGGGGTCCCGTATGGTCATGAAGTCGACCATCTGGACGACAAAGCACTTTTTTTTTAATCCTTCTGGTTTGGGGCAGAACATGCTGTCCTTAGACGAGGGCACTCTGAACTACGCTCCTCCACTTCAACCTCTTGTAATAAAGGCTTACCTTCTTGTGGTGGACACTTTCTGTGTCCTTGAGCATGATGTCCATTGAACGCTGGCTCGGTGGTCCTCAGTTCCTCCGCCTTCCTCTTCTCCTCCCGTCCTCCTCGTCTCTGCCCCCTCCCATGTCCCGTTCGCTCCCTCCTTCTTTCTATGAATATGAATACATGAATATTATTCATCACGTCGTGACTATGTTTGGTTTACTTTTTGCAAGTGACCTTTTTTGCCTTGTTTAGGAGTCATCGCCAAGGCTTGACTTGCACGTCTGCAGGTCTGTAACTCTAAGAATGTGTTACCGGGTACTTGAAATCACTGCTCTAGTCTACAGGAACCGCCTTCCTGGCATTCCTTTGGGAGGATGTTACCACCAGCTTCAATCTCTCTCTTGGCCTTTTTAACAGTTGGGAGAGGTCAGAGGTCAACTTGACTTGGCCTTTTAGCAGCTGGGAGAGGTCAGAGGTCAACTTGACTTGGCCTTTTAGCAGCTGGGAGAGGTCAGAGGTCAACTTGACTTGGCCTCAGTTATAATTGGGTAGGTTTGAGGATCAACCTCAGCGTCTTCCGTGTCAGATTCAGGTCTGTAACTCTAAAGGGTCTGGGGTCCAACAGTTGGAATGCACAGGTCTGTCTGTGGAGGTCTGTAACTCTAAAGGGTCTGGGGTCCAACAGTTGGAATGCACAGGTCTGTCTGTGGAGGTCTGTAACTCTAAAGGGTCTGGGGTCCAACAGTTGGAATGGACCCTCACAGGTCTGTGGAGCTACAGTAAATAGGTCTGTAACTCTAAAGGGTCTGGGGTCCAACAGTTGGAATGGACCCTCACAGGTCTGTGGAGCTACAGTAAATAGGTCTGTAACTCTAAAGGGTCTGGGGTCCAACAGTTGGAATGGACCCTCACAGGTCTGTGGAGCTACAGTAAATAGGTCTGTAACTCTAAAGGGTCTGGGGTCCAACAGTTGGAATGCACAGGTCTGTCTGTGGAGGTCTGTAACTCTAAAGCTAAATGAAGGAGTTGACATTGATTCAGGACTAGACATGGAATGAGAGTGGGTGTAGTGGCTCCCAGAAGCCTCTAGGGGTCGTGGATTCCCTCTCTGGTGGATGTGGTGGTCTTCGAGGAACCGGCAGAACATCGAGAGCAGTGGTTCTCAAATGTAAGGATCCCCATAACACTGAGTGTATAGATGGAACCAAATGGACCCTTAAGGTTCTCTTGCCCCATAAGGGCCCCACTTTGAGAACCTCTGGATCATCTTCTAGCCCCCGTGGATCCGGAGCTGCTCCTCCCTGGCGATGGCCTGGTCTTTGAGGAACTGCTTGATGTTGTTGCGCTGATCTCCCTGCAGCTGGATGACCTCGCCGTACTCCGGGTGTTCGATCACCGTCCCGTTGCAGGCAAAGTTCTTCTTGAAGGCCTTGACGAGCTTCTTCTTGTCGTATTGGGCGGCGATGCCCTGGACCGTGGTGATCATCTTCCTACCATTGCGCTGCTGGATTCTGATGTGGATGTAGTCCTCTCTGCCCTCAGAGAGAACACCATCATCTGCGAATGGGTCGAGAACCTGTAGGTTCTGGATAGCGGACATACACCAAACTGAGCTTATAATTAGAGGGTTTCACGGTTAACGGTAATATTCAGTTTGCTAACGTGTCTCTGTTGTCCGTCTGTTAGCGGGGATGTCGGGGGGGCTCTATAAATGCAGAGAATCTGTGACGACATACACCATCTGCTGTAAAGCGAAGTGCCCAGTTTGGGACATATGAATAAAATTGACCTTGACAAGCTATATATGGTAGTAGCCTGGCTAATACACCAGACTCAAATCACACCGTCGTCGTGTGGTATTTGAGTCTGGAGATGCTGTGTATGGATCTTGTTTCCCGGGGGGGGGGCGGGTTCAAACATTTTCTCTTTGACGCAATTGGTCAGAGCTGCTGTCAGTCAAAGGTCTCAAGCATTGAACGTCACTGTGTCCCGATTGGCCACACCAGTTATCTGGTGTAGGAAATGGGCATACAATTGAGCCTCTCCAGACAGCTGATCCGACTGATATGCCCATATATGGGCATATACTGATGCCATCAGAGATCTCTGTAGATGGGCATGATGTCACTGCATAAGGCTAATGATCTTATATAGCGCCTCCCCCCAACACCCACTCTTGGCTTGCAGACAGACGGTGTAATAAGCATAATAGTAGTACCGGTGCTAATCGACAAAGCAATGGAAACGTATGATTACTACACGATAACTGCAGACGGCTGCGTAGAAGGAGAGCCCGGGACGACCGCCAAGGAAGACGGTCAGGACCTGCAGAGCGAAGTGGAAGTGTCCGAAGGTTCCCTCCAGGACCATCCGAACAACAACAACGCGCCACCGGTGAGCGACAAGCCTCCGTACTCCTACGTGGCCCTCATCACCATGGCCATCCAACAGAGCCCGCAGAAGAAGCTCACGCTACACGAGATCTGCAAGTTCATCTGTGACAACTTCCCCTACTACCGAGAGAAGTTTCCCGCGTGGCAAAAGACCATCAGTCACAATCTGTCTCTCAACGACTGTTTCGTTAAGATGCCCTGGGAGCCGGACACCGGCAAGGGCAACTACTGGTCCACGGACCCACAGTCGCTGGACATGTTCAACGACGGAAGCTTTCTCAGGAGGAGGAAACGTTACAGGAAGAACGAGCCGGGCGTTCTCAGAGACCAAGGGGCCATGCAGGGCGTGCCGTACAGCATCGGGAACCCCTACGGGCAGCCGTACGGCATGCAGTCGGCCGCCTACGCCCACCCGGCCACCATGCAGTATGCTTACGTCTCCCCCGGCGGCCACACCATGCCCGCCGCCATGCTCCCACAGCCCGTTATGTTCGTACCCTCAGCGGAGCTGAACGGGAACGCTTTCAACACGGCTTAGCCTCTATAAACTCTGCGACTTCAGCCCCAACATGCAGCCCTTGAGTGTGACAGAGTGGCTCAGAGCATTGATGTCCCTTCCTGTGAGGGAGACCTTCCCTTGCGGGAGACCAGAGTTGAATCCCAGGCATTACATGAGCACAGTGTCAGGTTCACAGTGTCAGGTTCAGTGTCAGGTTCAGTGTCAGGTTCACAGTGTTCTGGTCAAGAGCTCTCAAGTCAACCATCGTCTTTGTTGTTGTTTCTCTACGTCAGGCCTATAATAGGGACCAAATGGACCCTTAAGGCCTATTCATATAGTCTGGATTTTCGGTGGTGAGGTCAGGTGACCACCGCTACGGTGGTGAGGTGACCACCGCTCCGGTGGTGAGGTGACCACCGCTCCGGTGGTGAGCTGACCACCGGAGCTGAAATAACCTTGAGCGGTGGTGAGTTAAAACAGAGAGAAGGGCTGGAGCGGTCGGCGGTGGTTTGCTCTTCACCGCGGCTCAGTGACGTCATGTTGTAGTTCGGTGGTCACCTCAGTGACGTCATGTTGTAGTTCGGTGGTCGCCTCACCACCGAACATCCAGACTATGTATGAGCCTTTATTACGCCCCAGGTGTGTAGGCCTACAAATGGCAGCATTTGAACACGTTGCGTTAAACAAAGCACTGAGGAACCCCCCCACTTGGATATGCATTTAGACCGCACGGGGAAACCCTTCAGTGTCGTGAAACGGATTCCATGGATTCTGGATTCTTGTTTACATACACTACAGTATGTATGGCTCGGTTTCAAATATGTTTTTTGGTTGTTGTTTTTTTTTTAAAGTTTTTTTAATGGTGTACTTCCCCGTTCAGGGGTGGTTCTGCTTGAAATGGAAAGTTTGGAAAAAATGGAAAAGAAGTCCATGGCGGAACATCACTGGGGTTCAGGAAGGTTTCAGGTTATTTGGGAGTTCTGGGTTAGCCTTCCTTCTAGTCGAACAGCACAAGTGCTTTTTGCGGGACAATGCACACAGAGGGCCACGGTCCTCTCTGGCAGTTCCTCTGGTCACTGAAAACAGTCAGAAAAAGTGTTAAAGGGGAAATATTTTGATGTGCGTTAGCCACTCCAATGTCTGGCTTTACGTCATATGGCAGCTAAGGCTATGGACTTTTAATGCTTGTTTAGAGCACTTTTAACAAACATAGAGTGGCAGCCGCATCTATGGACTTTTTAAGTTTGTTTAGAGCAGTAAAAGGTATTGGAATACGGATCACACACGAAGGGGGGGGTGTAATACGGTCGCCTCCAGATTTTTCCTCCTGGGGTTGTTTTTTGTTTTGTTTATTTTCCATTCTTTTTGAGGGGCATTAGCCCTCCTAACGTCTGGCTTTGTGTGTGCCGCCCGTGACGTCATGTGTATTGGCCAAGTCTATGGACTTTTTAGGACGCTTTTTGTTCCATACAAATTTCCAGGTTAAGTCAATGACAAATGATGTCATGTGATGTCTTTGTGTATAGGTCATTAAAAGGGGCCCCTCACTTCACACTAGTGTGATTTCCGAGGGGTGCTATAGCCTTTATCCAAGGCTCTTTACATAGATGCATTACATTAATACATTCACTGCGTGAAAAGAGGAGTTAACGGGCAATTATGGCCACTGTATTTTGCCCGTAAACCTCAAGTTTAGCGGTCATATAATATACGGTAATATACAGGTGTGATGATGGTACAATTCGGGAGTTTATGGGAATTTGTTGGAAAGTTTAACGGGAGTTTCCTGTAATATACACATCCGTATTCCATGCTTTTTGCGCAGTGATTCATACACCGATGGCGGCGGAAACCATGCAAGGCACCAACCAGCACATCGGGAGCAATTAGGGGTTCAGTGTCTTTCTCAAGGACACTTCGACACTAGCCTCAGAAACCCAGACGTTTTTATTTCCAGGGAGGAAAAAAAAGGTCTGGGGCAGAGTCCACTTCAATTTGGCATAGAGTAGCTCGCAAACGTCGATCACTCTCTGCTGATTTCTGGTTTAGTAACCTCCCCTCACCAGGAGGAAAGCCTTAAGGCTCATTCATAGTCTGGTGAGGTGACCACCGGAGCGGTGGTCACCTCAAATAACGTTGAGCGGTGGTGAGTAAAAACAGAGAGAAGGGCTGGGGAGGTGGTTTGCTCTTCTCTTCACCACGGCTCGTGACGGTCATGTTGTAGTTCGGTGGTCACCTCACCACCGCAGCGGTGGTCACCTCACCACCGGAGCGGTGGTCACCTCACCACCGAAAATCCAGACTATATGAATGAGCCTTTAGTGAGTGGATGTGTGTGCTCTATTGTACTTTCATATACGAGTTGCAACCATCAATGTGCAACATTTCTTCCTACAAACTTTATTCAGAAAACAATTTTATTCAGTATGCCAAGTGTATAAAAAAACAAACAAAATAGCAAACATTTTTTTTACAACATTGACAATTAAAAGCTTATACCTGCAACCCCGTTTTCCTCATATAAATACAATACATTTTAAATACAATTCTGTTTACAGAGTGACTGTGGACTGTAATGAGAACAGTTGACAACTAAACCACCACATTATGACTGAACTGAGACATTTGTATTAATGTAGATAGAGATTACGCCATGATGATACAAAGGTGTTTAGCTTATACTGTTCATAATTACTGTAGTACATTCACTATAACACTGTTAAGATATACAGTATAGCTTGATTATGATTGGTCCGCACGCGCGCGCGCACGCACACACACACACACACACACACACACACACACACACACACACACACACACACACACACACACACACACACACACACACACACACACACACACACACACACACACCAATATAAATACATTATGTGGCAAATGACAGAAATAGATTTTCAAGACCCCCGATTGCTCATACAGTATATAGGCTAAATGCCAAAAAGAAATGATCCTTTTCATGGACCCCCACCCTAATTAGATTAAATAAATACAAATTAAACGTACCAGTTTTAGAAAAAGAAATAGTTAGAAAAGACTGTAGCAGTGCATATAAGTGCTCTATAATTATTTAAAAGACATCTAAGACTAATAATAATAATAATAATCTTTGGAATAAAATGTTATTTCATCACACAATCTACAAAAGGCTATAGTCGTCAACCAAAGCCAGAAAAGATTAGCTTGCATTATCATGTATCACCTGTACAAAAACATGAAAGCCTCTTCTCTGTTCTGGCAGGCTAAAATAAACTAAATGTATGAGTAGTTCTTCATTTAACATACTGGTATAAATAAATGGTGCCATTTTCTCTCAAAGGGAGAACATTTCCATTGGAAGAGAGAACTATTCTCGTCCACTGGAGGCGAGAATAGAATGCCACTAAAAAGGAGAATCCCCGATAAGGGAGGATTCTTATGGCTCTGGCAGTGATTCAGAAACATATTCATTTCATGGACCCCCCCCCAGTTCCCCCCCCCCCCCCCAGTTCCATTATGCTACGGACCCCCGGTTTAATGGCATTTCTATCTCTGGTATACCCCAATTTATATTGTAAAACCACCCTAACGGGTCCATTTGTACACTCTCAGAGTTACAGACCCATAAGGGTCCATTTGGTTCCTTTAATATATTTTTTATCAAACCACCTCACACATTGACATTTCGCCAATGGGCTTTGACCTTTCTAGATATCATTTATCTAGAGATGTCAACAGCAAGATTGCACGGCGCAAAAGAGGAAAACATTGAGATTTGGTCTGGTATTGCAGATTTGGTTGGGGACATGATTTAGTCATTATTATTTATTTGTTGTATGTTCCCATTGCACAGTGGTAGGAGTCCTGACATTGTCTTTTTGTGGCATCTTTGGTCCCGGGGGGAGGGGTGGGTGGGATTGTTTGTTTTTGTGTTCCTTGCTTTTGCTGTTATGTGTTTTTACATGTGTTTTGTTTTCTTTATTCATTCATGGTGTTAACATCTTATTGTAATTTATTGTCTTAAATAAAATAAAAACATTTGATAACAAAAAAAAAAAATATATTTTTTATCCCACGATTTTGTAACCCATTTTTCACCCCTGTGTCAATGATCTAATGTGATCCTGGGCTCTACACACCCTCCACCAACCTAGTCCCCATATATGGGGGACAAGGGGAGAGCAACGGACTTGAACTCATGCTTCCTTCATGCCTGAGTGTCCAAGTTGCTCCTTTACACCTGACAGGGGGGAGTTTCCCTGGTTGGACGTAGCGCGTGGAATAAACACGTTATTCCAACCAGTTCCTTTCCCCTCCATCAGGCGCCCCGGCTGGCCAGGGGGAGGCAGTTTAGTGACCAGAATTAGTTTTTTGTGAGGGTACCTACCCTAGGGGGCACGGGGAGAACTAACTATCTCTAATTGAGCTAGGTACCCCCTGGAGCTCCCTCGGGTACCCCCAGGGGTCCCCGGACCTCCTCACTTTGGGAACCCATGCTCTGGAAGGTAGACCCACTGTGATGGAGAACACGTCCTGTGGTTGGGGAGAGCATGTCCACTAGCCTTATGTTTACGTATATAGGCCTATAGATTTATAAAAGGATTGCAGGTTTCTGTTGCTGCCCTGCATCTGTTGCTGCTCTTGAGTCATAGCTGTGACAACTGATGCAAACTGTCAGGGTCATAGGACTCCAAAGATCCATATGATTGTGACAACGGCCAGCACCGCTCCGTTCTCTTGAGTACGCTGAGCACCTGAAAACAGATATATAGTGCATCAGTGTATAGCCTAGCATTTTACGGATTACTTACTGATACTACACAACATACATGGAAAAAAGGGCAATATTGCATTCACAGTCACAGAGTATACAAATGTTACCACATGCTACTGTAAGGGGCCAAGTTGATTGCATTTGTACACTCTGAGTTACAACGGATACATGAAAAATGCAAAAATTGATTTTTGACGTGTTCAGGAAACTGTGTGAGAGCTATCTAAAGTAGATGGTATAGAAACTATACTGATAGACATCGTTGAGATCTACAGTAGGTGCATCCCTTCAGAACGAGCTAAATAGAGAGAAAACCTTCAGGTCATTCCCTACAGAAAACCTTTAGGCAACTGGTCAATTATTATTGTATCCTGCGTTCTGGAATTCATTATTTTAGGGACCTTTTTCTTTTAGAGTTTTTAGAGTTTCTCACCGTTGCGTTGGTGTGTTGAAATGGGGCCTGAGGTGACAGTTTTTAGAGTTTCTCACCGTTGCGTTGGTGTGTTGAAATGGGGCCTGAGGTGACAGTTTTTAGAGTGTCTCACCGTTGCCTGCGTGTGTTGAAATGGGGCCTGAGGTGACAGAGTTTTTAGAGTTTCTCACCGTTGCGTTGGTGTGTTGAAATGGGGCCTGAGGTGACAGAGTTTTTAGAGTTTCTCACCGTTGCGTTGGTGTGTTGAAATGGGGCCTGAGGTGACAGAGTTTTTAGAGTTTCTCACCGTTGCGTTGGTGTGTTGAAATGGGGCCTGAGGTGACAGAGTTTTTAGAGTTTCTCACCGTTGCGTTGGTGTGTTGAAATGGGGCCTGAGGTGACAGAGTTTTTAGAGTTTCTCACCGTTGCGTTGGTGTGTTGAAATGGGGCCTGAGGTGACAGAGTTTTTAGAGTTTCTCACCGTTGCGTTGGTGTGTTGAAATGGGGCCTGAGGTGACAGAGTTTTTAGAGTTTCTCACCGTTGCGTTGGTGTGTTGAAATGGGGCCTGAGGTGACAGAGTTTTTAGAGTTTCTCACCGTTGCGTTGGTGTGTTGAAATGGGGCCTGAGGTGACAGAGTTTTTAGAGTTTCTCACCGTTGCGTTGGTGTGTTGAAATGGGGCCTGAGGTGACAGAGTTTTTAGAGTTTCTCACCGTTGCGTTGGTGTGTTGAAATGGGGCCTGAGGTGACAGAGTTTTTAGAGTTTCTCACCGTTGCGTTGGTGTGTTGAAATGGGGCCTGAGGTGACAGAGTTTTTAGAGTTTCTCACCGTTGCGTTGGTGTGTTGAAATGGGGCCTGAGGTGACAGAGTTTTCAGAGTTTCTCACCGTTGCGTTGGTGTGTTGAAATGGGGCCTGAGGTGACAGAGTTTTTAGAGTTTCTCACCGTTGCGTTGGTGTGTTGAAATGGGGCCTGAGGTGACAGAGTTTTTAGAGTTTCTCACCGTTGCGTTGGTGTGTTGAAATGGGGCCTGAGGTGACAGAGTTTTTAGAGTTTCTCACCGTTGCGTTGGTGTGTTGAAATGGGGCCTGAGGTGACAGAGTTTTTAGAGTTTCTCACCGTTGCGTTGGTGTGTTGAAATGGGGCCTGAGGTGACAGAGTCTTTAGAGTTTCTCACCGTTGCGTTGGTGTGTTGAAATGGGGCCTGAGGTGACAGAGTCTTTAGAGTTTCTCACCGTTGCGTTGGTGTGTTGAAATGGGGCCTGAGGTGACAGAGTTTTTAGAGTTTCTCACCGTTGCGTTGGTGTGTTGAAATGGGGCCTGAGGTGACAGAGTTTTTAGAGTTTCTCACCGTTGCGTTGGTGTGTTGAAATGGGGCCTGAGGTGACAGAGTTTTTAGAGTTTCTCACCGTTGCGTTGGTGTGTTGAAATGGGGCCTGAGGTGACAGAGTTTTTAGAGTTTCTCACCGTTGCGTTGGTGTGTTGAAATGGGGCCTGAGGTGACAGAGTTTTTAGAGTTTCTCACCGTTGCGTTGGTGTGTTGAAATGGGGCCTGAGGTGACAGAGTTTTTAGAGTTTCTCACCGTTGCGTTGGTGTGTTGAAATGGGGCCTGAGGTGACAGAGTTTTTAGAGTTTCTCACCGTTGCGTTGGTGTGTTGAAATGGGGCCTGAGGTGACAGAGTTTTTAGAGTTTCTCACCGTTGCGTTGGTGTGTTGAAATGGGGCCTGAGGTGACAGAGTTTTTAGAGTTTCTCACCGTTGCGTTGGTGTGTTGAAATGGGGCCTGAGGGGACAGAGTTTTTAGAGTTTCTCACCGTTGCGTTGGTGTGTAGAAATGGGGCCTGAGGTGACGGTGGCCTCGTCACTCACTGAGGTGCTCTTTGTGGCATCAGCTCTGCGACGACGTCTTCTATTGGTGGTGCTGGAACAGTTCTGTCCAATGAGAGAATAATACTATCATGTTTTCTTAAGAATATTTCCAGAAACTGCTATGTTAACGTTACATCAAGTTGAGTTCAAATATTAAACCAATTTTCTTTTTAAATCTCTGTACCATAGCAATTAGCAAATACAATCTGCAACACATGTTCCAGAGAACAATAGAGAGTATGCACATGCATGATTCTCCCATCAGGACACGCCCCCCTCATCTAGACTGAGTGGCAAAACATTGAGCAGCATGTTGGAGAGTTTGGAAAACTCTGACAAAAATAATGCAGGGCATTTCTTGATCTTGACAGAAAGTAGCTCATAATGTTTCTATGGTGGATTTTTGTGAAACGAAAACTTTGCAGATAGAAAGAGGATAATTCAAGCTTTTCGTACAGCTGCAATGTTGGTGAGTTTAACATTGTTTAATGTAATCAGACAGGACTTTAATGTTGGTGAGTTTAACATTGTTTAATGTAATCAGACAGGACTTTAATGTTGGTGAGTTTAACATTGTTTAATGCAATCAGACAGGACTTTTCTGTTTGGATGTATGGGGGCTGTCGAGGCCAGAAAGTAGTTTTTTGCCACTCAGTGGGCGTTCCCGCATAACTTCCAGGTACAATGATGTCATGTGCATACCCTCTATTACATCAAGGAGTCTAAAGTATACCTGTATGAGGTCTAAAGTATACCTGTATGAGGTCTAAAGTATACCTGTATGAGGTCTAAAGTATACCTGTATGAGGTCTAAAGTATACCTGTATGAGGTCTAAAGTATACCTGTATGAGGTCTAAAGTATACCTGTATGAGGTCTAAAGTATACCTGTAGGGAGGTCTAAAGTTTCCCTGTATGAGGTCTAAAGTATACCTGTATGAGGTCTAAAGTATACCTGTGTATGAGGTCTAAAGTATACCTGTATGAGGTCTAAAGTATACCTGTATGAGGTCTAAAGTATACCTGTAGGGAGGCACATGTGCTGCTCTCACAGAGCCTGGTGGCACAGTGGATATAGAAGGTGGACAAGGTCCTGTTCTCGTGTTGGACGAATCTGAAGGTCTCGAAGCTGAAGCGAGCGGCTTGCTGCAGTCCGTTCACATGCAGTATGGTCTGGTCACCCCGATCACAGCTGTGTGGAAGAAGGACATTTCAATCGTCTTATTATGGGTTTTATCCCATTCTGACCGGGAACCCGTTTTGGTGTCAGCATCATGTTATGCTTTAGCTATTGAAAAATAGCAGATCTACAAGCTCATAGCGCGCCACCGAGTGGCGCGCTACGAGCTTGTAGGTCTGCTATTTTTGAAAAATCGAAGAACAACTGACATTTTTAGAATCTGATCTCAGGTCAGAATGGGTTCATCAGACCAGTGTGTGTCCAGTGGAAACCTCGTATGAATCTGATCTCAGGTCAGAATGGGTTAAATTCTACTTTTCCCTTCTTTGATACTTTCCTTTAAGGTGTTGAAGGCAATCCAAATTTGAATGCCACCCCAATGTGGCCCTAGTAACTTTGATTTGACCATGTAAATTGGGGTCCCAGAGATAGAAAATGCCATTAAATAGGGGGCCGTATAGCCTATAATTCAGGTCAAACTAGAAGAAGTGCCCCCCGGGGCACAGGTCTCCAGCCGGTGCAGGTCAGGTTGTGGCCTCCTGGTGGCGCTATAATAGGACAGGTCTCCAGCCGGTGCAGGTCAGGTTGTGGCCTCCTGGTGGCGCTATAATAGGACAGGTCTCCAGCCGGTGCAGGGCAGGTTGTGGCCTCCTGGTGGCGCTATAATAGGACAGGTCTCCACCAGGGCAGGTCAGGTTGTGGCCTCCTGGTGGCGCTATAATAGGACAGGTCTCCATCAGGTCAGGTTGTGGCCTCCTGTTGGCGCTATAATAGGACAGGTCTCCACCAGGCCAGGTCAGGTTGTGGCCTCCTGGTGGTGCTATAATAGGACAGGTCCCCACCAGGCCAGGCCAGGTCAGGTTGTGGCCTCCTGGTGGCGCTATAATAGGACAGGTCTCCACCAGGCCAGGTCAGGTCAGGTCGTGGCCTCCTGGTGGCGCTATAATAGGACAGGTCTCCACCAGGGCAGGTCAGGTTGTGGCCTCCTGGTGGCGCTATAATAGGACAGGTCTCCACCAGGCCAGGTCAGGTTGTGGCCTCCTGGTGGCGCTATAATAGGACAGGTCTCCAGCAGGTGCAGGTCAGGTTGTGGCCTCCTGGTGGCGCTATAATAGGCCAATGTGAAAAGGGTGCCACTTGTTCTTACACCATTGATGGCAATTGGATGATTTGAGGCATTTTGTGTCAATTTGGGGGGTCCTTGACCTTGACATGAAAAGGTTTGGGAACCACTGTCCTATATCACATAAATGTAAAGAATAAGCAAAGAAGTCTGAAACCTTTGTATTGTTTTGTAAGATGTGTAGTGCGGGGTTTCACTGTTCCATGAATGCTGGAGCACTTACCCAATGAAGAGGTTATAGTAGGTGCTGCTCATGGGGAACGGGGTGGGCGTGGCATAACATCGGTCCAACAGAACATTGAATCTGTGGAGGGAAAATTATAAGGTTATATCAAAAGAATAAATAAAACACCCATTATTTACCATGTTTGGGTAGTTGTTTGGTTTGGTGTATCAAATAAAAGTAAAGGCCATGTTTACAAATGCAATTACTTTTACATAATTATTCAAAAGAATTGTCAATAATGTATGTAGATATTTGAATTGGAACAACATGAGAGAATTAAGAAAGAAAAACAGGTTTTAACTCATAAACCAACTAAATGGAAAAAGCGTCACTCCAAAATAAAAGATGCAAGACTGGCTCAGATGCAATTTCTCATGTTTATTTGCGAACGTTGACTTGTTTCGGCAGATCGAGCCTTCTTCAGAGCAGACTAAAAACTGTAAAATGTGTCTTTTTTTTCCTGCTTTCGTTTGGCATGGCATGGCAGAGACAATAATGTGAGTGTGAGTATAGGCGTACCTATTTGTGAGGTTAGAGGCCTTCACCTCGACAAAGACCCTGGTCTTCAGCTCCAGGCCGTTGTCAGGGATCTGCAGCGAGTTCGTGTAGGTGTGATCCTAGAAAAGTACACTTTTTGTGTCATTTATGTGTCTGATGGTGATGAAGGTCAATTCTGGAAGTGAAGACAGTGTTTTTTTTCCTACTCCCCCTCACATTTAGCAACATTAAGACACTTCAAATACTGTAAATTCTTGCTCTGGACACCAGTGTGATTATGTGAACATCTTCTACACTGTGCTCAAATATTCTAAAGAAAATGGTATACCGTGTTAGACAGAAATATGAGGACTTTTAATGTTAGCAAATTAAATATAACTGCGATTCCTGAAGTTTTGATTGCAATTCAGAAATACACTTATTTAACATTGCGGATGATGCATTGCAAATGCATTGGCCATAAAACATTAATCGGAGAACTTACTGAGAAGAGTTGCATGCTCAAAGTGCTGACGAAACTCCCATTTTTGTCCTGTACTGCCAGGCTTACTGCTTCTCTAATGGGCAGAACACATTGTGTTAGATGTCTGTCTCCAAATAAGTGAGTCCAAATTCCTGGGAGTGATTTATTTGGAATACATGAATACATCAAAATGTTCTCTTTTATAAGGTGAGATAATCCCTCTTGTATAACATTCTCTAATTGTGTAGACTTCATGTAAATCAAGTAACAATTAAATAAATTAACAATTAAATAAATTAACAATAATTTAACTCTTGCTAGAGTAAAATGAAACCAAATGGACCCGTATGGGTCCATTTGGTTTCATTTTACGCTCTCAAGAGTTAAAGATCTATAAGGGTTGGTTATCAACTCTCCATCTTTTATCTTGGGGGCCACCTGGAACCCCCTCAAGGACCACTGGTGGTCCCCGGACCACTGGTTGAAAACCACTGCCTCAGAGGCAGCTGGTGGATCGGGGCCATATAACTTACATCTGCATCTCGTTCTTTTCCACCAGGTACAGCAGTGGATAGCAGCAGGAGAACTTGTACTGTATGGCCTGGAGGTAGGAGATGTTTCTGCCACTAGTATCTATGGAGTTTACCATGCCTTCGATGTTGAGGTACTGGATGTTGGAATAGTCCGAGAGGGCTCCTTGAGCCTTTTCCTTAGTGATCTGTTAGACAAATAGATAAGATAAGATAAGAATGTTTCATTTATATATTTTTTTAATCGAGATATAATTTTATTTATTTTTTTACTTCTGGTGTAATTTTAACCAGAAGTATAAAACATTATGAGCTACCACCACACAATGGAATGTTTGGAATGCACATTGGATTCCAAGGTACATTTCTAACATGCAATTGTCAATTATTTGTTGCATTTGCGGTTCTTGCATGTTGTATGAATTTGAATGTACTTCTTTCACATGGGAGAAGGGGAGCAAGCTACGCTAAATTTATTTGACAGGGACAAAGCTCATTAATCAACATGTCAGTTTTCACATCAATGTAAATGGGCCAGAGTTAGCCAAAGCTACATTTCATCTGTAGTCCCTGCAGGGCAGGCTCTTAAAAAGTGAATGATAAAATAAAGACAAAGTGTAGTGTGCCTGCACACTACACCATGCGTTGATGCCATGTGTGCATATGTGCAGGCACCCAACACTACGTCCATACAAAAACACAGTACAACAGATAAAAGAAAGACAAAGTGTAGGGTGCCCGCACACAACACCATGCGTTGATGCCATGTGTGCAGATATGTGTACCGTATACTTGCACTGCTGTAATGTATCAGTATTTTGTATGTATGGGACCCCCTCTAAAACCTCTCAATGAAGTTCAAATGAAGTTCAAAGAATATATACCGTCAAATCGTTGGCACAAGTGGAAACGGCTCTCAGTCCGACGGTAAACCTGAGAACAGGCGGGTCCACCGTCCAGTCGACCGTCCCTTTGCACTCATCCCTGTTCTGAGAGTTGAGCGCCATCAGCGATTCGTTGTATCCATTAAAGTAGGATGGACACAGCAGAACCACGAGCTCCACACTCTCAGAACCACAGAAGACTGTAATGTCCGTAGGAGCTGAGAAGAGAGTATACAAGTGAAATTTGAATCATTATAATGGTGTTATTTTTTATTTTAGTGGGGTGAACATTTGACCGTAATTCGCCAATACAGTATTCAAGCTGACAACACGTGAGCTATTTTCCAATAGATCCTTTTGTTGTGTGTGTTTTGGGGGTTTTGGATAAATTAAAGAAAGCAGATGTAATATTATGCAAAACAACGCTCCACATGTCCCAGATTCCCTTGACCCAAACTGTCGAACAATCTCCCCATTGCAGTCAAACTGCTAATTCACTCCAAATTTCTCCCGGTAGTCTGAAGACTCACCTCTTCAGACTGCACCCCTTAGCACTTCACACACACACACACACACACACACACACACACACACACACACACACACACACACACACACACACACACACACACACACACACACACACACACACACACACACACACACACACACACACACACACACACACACACACACACACACACACACACACACACACACACCTTCTGCTCGATTGATATAGCGACTGACCTGGCTACTTAGCAGAGTACCTTGGTCATTCGTTCTCATGTTTTTGTTGCTTGTTTTTCTTGACCACAATTGTTATGATATGATATGATATGATATGACATTTACCCAGCGGCCTTGTATGCAACACATATACACATTTCACAAAGATCAAAAGCCTCAAAGTCGACTGATGGACAAAGGACCTTATTGTCTGCTGGAACACTAATCTCCTTCCCGAAGGCAGCAACCTATACTGATCCATACATGTTGCTTATTGTAAGTCTCTCTGGATAAAGGCGTCAACTAAATGCCTAAATTGTAAATTATCGTAGGTTTATGCTAAACACATACCTTTTCTGCATAAATTGAAAATCTGGTGAGGGAACTGCCTTAACGCACTTCCAGATTTAATACTATAGTATACGCACAATAATTACATATACCTCGGAGTCAAATTCATCCCTATGAACTACAGTACCCCGGGCCATTTCTTTGCACAGATTACTCTGGATTGCCACATTGGCATATTTAATCAGCCAGTTAAATGCGCTGATCTAATTATTTGAATGTTATACTTTGCCATGGAATTTCCCTTTAAGAATATGAGGTATCATCAATACTGCCTTACATATCTTACATACATTCATAATGGATATGGACCTCTCTGAACCAAATGTTGATTGAACATGATATAGTTTAGTCACATAATCCTGCATTTCTCTTCAAAACAACGTGTTCAATAACAGAGCAGAAACACATTTTGACAGTGAAAGCAAATACTTCTCAAAATGGCAAGGTTGTCACTTTTGACTGCTATCGGGTTCCAGGGTTTATAAAGAGAGGAGAGGCGGGGGGGAGGGAGGGAATGGAAAGTCAGATGTATGTATAGAGGAAAAGCTTAACTTTTTACTGACCAGGCTGCCTGAAGGAAGGGTGTGTGAGGCAATCATTCTGAGCTTGGGACAGATGGAGTAGTGCAAGGAGAGCCAGCCACATTGTCCTCAGACTAGTGAAAAGAAACAGGTTAACCCATATATGAGAGTTCTGTCTGAGAGAGATTAGTCTCTATTCTATTCTATGCATAAAAATAGAAGCTACGTTACTCAATAGTCTGTTGAACTTCATGCACTTTGTCATCGAAGCATAAATACTGCAGCAGCAGCGACAATTAACAACAACAACAATAATATTAACCTTTGGAAGCATAAATCAAGCTTTACAAACGTGAATAATAAATTACACAATAGTTGATTCTGATCCAGCAAATTGTTTGGCTGAGGGCCATAATAACGTCACTGCAGTAAAAAAGAAAAAAAGGTTTGAGGAGATGGAGAGAGTGAAAAGATGATACACAAGAAGAGCCACAATATTATTGTCTTCAGATTGAGGTATGGTGAGAAATCAATCTGACTGTGTTTCTATAGCACTGATTATACATACTGTAGGTAGTTAGACTTTTAAATCACATAGTAGCCATATTAGTGTTTAGTAAAGCGTTGTGCTATTTATATAACATCAACTGTCGAAACGTGATATAAACGTGAATAAACTCTATAAGCATTAAAAGCAATAAATCTTTGACAAAAAGGCCTATACAGTACATGCAAACTAATTATTCTGTAATAGAAGTTATGCATATAAGAAACACTCCAATACGATAACAAACAAGAAGAGATCAAAGAATGTATAGACTACAGTAATTACAGAATGAATTCAAATACAATATACAGTACATAATTATTCTAGGAATTGTAAAGACTGATGTATGTACTGGTATAGGCTAGTATATTAAAGAGATAAACATGGTTTTTAAGCTTGCTGTCTTTATAGTCTCTTCTGCAAAGCAAGGAGGCTCCAATTGCAGTCACATAATACAGTATAGCCTACACTACAGTGTTTATTTTCATTTAAATTCAGAAAGATTGGAGAAAACTGTCTGGATGTGTGATAGTAGAGAGAGGCTAAAAGCAACAGAGCAAATAAAATAGCTGTGATATCCCAAGATAATCCAAACATGTCAAATCTGTCTTATTTTGTACACGTGAACATATCACTCATTTGACTTATGACAATTATTTTCCATGGTGATTAACACTGATCAGTATAGCTAGCTGTGCTTACCTTCTGTCGGTGTGGAGTTGTCCCTCTGCAGTGCTATTGCGTCCATAACTTTAGGCTATATAGGCTATATATACTGGCCTCTTTTCCAACAAATTAAAAGGGAAAAGGGGGAAGGACTATAACAGCGTAACCTCAGTGCAGGATCATCTGACAGCCAGGGAACAATGGATGAAGCTATTGTCTTTGGTGTGGGAAGACATACACTATCATGTAACATTACATTACAATTTACCATTAAGCAAAGTTATGACATAACTTTGTGACAAAGCTGCTGATGTGACATAATATTTACTCAAGTTTACCATACGTTGCCGCAGCGAATGTATACGGTATTGTTATTGTTATTGTTATTACAAGAAAGACAATATACAGGTCATGGACTTTATAATATATGTTACATCTATAACTAATACTGGTTCATCAGAGCAACATTCTTTGGATTCAGCTTCTCAACATTTACACAATTAAAAAAACAATTCCAGAACTAGAAAAGTGTGCTACTCGGAGCACAGGTCTCCACCAGGGCACGCAAACTTTGGAAAGCAGTCATAGCCAGATCTGAAAAGTCAAAGGATAATGTGTGCTAGTTTGTGTGAGTTTTGGACAAAATCTGTAGGAGTAGTAGCAAAATGTGTGTGTTGAACAAAACGCAAAAAACGCAGAAAATATAATCTGGTGGATTTATTTTATTTTATTCATTCTTTATTTACCCAGGGACTGTTTTTGTTTGGTAAAACAGTCTTCTCTGTTAGAGCCTCCCATCACTGGAACAGTCTCCCCACAGAAGTAAGAGAGACTTTCCAACTATCTGACCTTCAAATTCAACCTGAAAAGGTGTCTAAAAACAATTCAAATCTGTAATCATGAGTAACTATCAGCACTAATTAGTATTCGGTGTCATTTCTCACTTGTTGGGTGCCTGCACATATGCACACATGGCATCAACGCATGGTGTTGTGTGCGGGCACCACACTTTGTCCTTCTTTTATCTGTGTTGTACTGTGTTTTTGTATGGACGTAGTGTTGGGTGCTTGCACATATGCACACATGGCATCAACGCATGGTGTTGTGTGCGGGCGCTCTACACTACACTGCCCAGGGACTACAGATGAAAATTAGCTTTGGCTAACTCTGGGACATTTTACATCCAAACCAGACCTCAGCTGGGGAAAGCTATCCTGAGTGAAGAGGTGGGTTTTGAGTGAGGTTTTGAAAGAGAGGAGAGGGGGAGCAGTTCTGAGATGGTTGGGGAGTTCATTCCAGAGTTTGGGGGCCGGAACATAGAAGGCCCTGTCCGTCCCCCCAGGTGCGGTACTATGGCCTTGCGGACCTTCAGGAGGTTGGCTTCACTGGACCTGAGGGAGCGGGGGGGGACGGGGACATATGGTTCGAGAAGATCGGAGAGGTCGGGGGGGAGCCAGGTTATTGAGAGCTTTGTAGGTGGTGAGCAGGATTATGTAGTGAATTCTTTGTTTGACGGGAAGCCAGTGTAGGTTGTGTGGAGGACGGGTGTAATGTGGTCTCTGGAGCGTGTATTAGTGGTGAGCAGGCGGGCAGCGGAGTTTTGCACGTGTTGTAGTTTTCCTGAGGTGGAAGAAGGCGGTTCTGGTGATCTGGTTTTATGTGGGGGAGGAATGAGAGGGTGGAGTCAAATGTGACACCAAGGTTATACGGATGGGGGGGGGGGGGGGGGTTTGTAACAGTGGAGCCATCGATGTTGAGGGTGAAGTTCTGGGTGGAGCTGGTGAGAGAGTTATAGGGCCGATGAGAAGGATTTCTGATTTGTTGCAGTTGAGTTTTAAGAAGTTCTTTTACATCCATATTATTTTGATATCAGTGAGGTGGGTGGTGAGGGTGGAGTGGGTGGCAGCACTGATGGTTTTGGTGGAGAACGAGGTACAGTTGTGTGTACAGTAGGGTTTAAGTGGTTAAATCAAAGCTGAAGCCCTTTATGTTTGTCCTGTAAATTCATTCTCTTATTTTTGGGGATTCATTTAAACTTTCCTTTTTTTGCATTTCAAATGTTTTACATTTTTATCTTTATATAAGAATATAATAATGTATGTCTTAATACTCTGGGTCATAATGATTCATATTTCACTTAAAGTACTTAAAGCCTTGTTGTTGAAATGTGCTATACAGAACAGATGCACGTCGCTGGCCTTGCATTACAGAGAGACACAGAAATAAAAAACATTTCCTCAGGCTATAAGAGCTCTAATAACCCAACTGACAGGTCAAGTGACTTTAACTGAAAATACCCACTCAACCCCATTTTCTTTTAGCAACAAATCTCCTTCTTTTTATGTCTGGCTCAGAATTGCTGTAGTTGTTCACCACATCATATTTACTGCTATTTATTTGTACTATATTTATACTTAATTATACGTCATTGTTATAATCTGATCGCCCATGGCTGTGTACTTGTACGTGAGACACAGTGTACTTGATATTTATTGTGTCACAGTGTACTTGTTATGTATTGTGTACTGCCTGAACTGTAGCATATATACTTGGTAAGATTCAGAATCATGAAAACCCCATAGTTTCATATGTCACATGCTACTGAAAGAATGATGAAATTTGGACTTTTTTTCTTTATATAGGATGTTATGGGTATGGTCACATATTATGCTAATAACTCAATTTCCCCCGGCCGGGAGTTGAATTTCAAACTTTTAGTACATGTTATTAGACACCTTTAGAAACACATTGGTGAAGACATTTCTTGGTAACAATTTAGTTCCCAGATTGGTCAAATACCTGATAAAATGCCCTTACTAACTTTATAGTTAGGCTACGAGAGACATCTCGGTGACAGCAAGGTCAGCCTTGCTGCAGTATAGGCACGTTATGATGTCTGATGTCTTGTGGTCACGTGACCACAAGACATGTGCACCACAAGACATGTGCAGGTCTGATGTCTTGAGATGATACGCGATACTGTCTCGTGTTGCGTTATTGTTCTCCCGGGCCCGCCGCCGCTGCTGTCGTCGTACCAAAGGTATACTTCAACCGGATTGTCACACACCACCCTGCCGGCACACAGTACCTGTCTGTCAGAACCACACACCACCCAGCCGGCACACACTACCTGTCTGTCAGAACCACACACCACCCAGAACCACACACTACCTGTCTGTCAGAACCACACACCACCCAGCCGGCACACACTACCTGTCTGTCAGAACCACACACCACCCAGAACCACACACTACCTGTCTGTCAGAACCACACACCACCCAGAACCACACACTACCTGTCTGTCAGAACCACACACCACCCAGCCGGCACACACTACCTGTCTGTCAGAACCACACACCACCCTGCCGGCACACACTACCTGTCTGTCAGAACCACACACCACCCTGCCGGCACACACTACCTGTCTGTCAGAACCACACACCACCCAGCCTGCACACACTACCTGTCTGTCAGAACCACACACCACCCAGCCGGCACACACTACCTGTCTGTCAGAACCACACACCACCCTGCCGGCACACACTACCTGTCTGTCAGAACCACACACCACCCAGCCGGCACACACTACCTGTCTGTCAGAACCACACACCACCCAGCCGGCACACACTACCTGTCTGTCAGAACCACACACCACCCAGCCGGCACACACTACCTGTCTGTCAGAACCACACACCACCCAGCCGGCACACACTACCTGTCTGTCAGAACCACACACCACCCTGCCGGCACACACTACCTGTCTGTCAGAACCACACACCACCCAGCCGGCACACAGTGTACCTGTCTGTCAGAACCACACACCACCCAGCCGGCACACAGTGTACCTGTCTGTCAGAACCACACACCACCCAGCCGGCACACACTACCTGTCTGTCAGAACCACACACCACCCAGCCGGCACACACTACCTGTCTGTCAGAACCACACACCACCCTGCCGGCACACACTACCTGTCTGTCAGAACCACACACCACCCTGCCGGCACACACTACCTGTCTGTCAGAACCACACACCACCCAGTCGGCACACACTACCTGTCTGTCAAACCAGACGAGATTCCAGTACTTAGAGTTTACAACAGTCATCCTGAATGATGCATTGATTTATATTGGGGTGGCTGTGGCTTAGGAGGTAGAGCAGGTCGTTCAATGATCTATGGGTCGGCGGTTCGAATCCTGGCTCCTCCATGTCGAAGTGTCCTTGGGCAAGACACTGAACCATACATTGCCTCCAATCAGTTGGTCGGTGTGAGCTCGCCACCGTCGCTGTGTGAATGTGGGAAGTGAGGACGCTGGAGTCGACTGTTCGCCACTTCACCTCCCAATGTATGAATGAAATTGTGGAAATTGTGAAAATGTGGCGCGCATCTTTGAATATATATTCTTTCAGAGCGAACGTTTTTAAATCAAATCTTTGCTTATGGGGGTCCCTGGAACTACCGGTACATATTTTCAGATGCACCACTGACATAGAAACATAGCTTTTTCAGAAAACTTATTTAGAAGCTTTTTCTTTAGAATCGGCCTCAAGTCTAAATGGGTTAATACTTATTGTATCCTTGTATCCTCTAACTTTTATTACCTGAGGCTTATTTTTCACCTTGTTTTTATTATATATTTTGGACATTGTTAGCAAAGTCATTTAGTTACACGACCCCATTATTGTCAATGGCCCAATTTTTATACCATATGATGATCACAATATTTGAGGTCACTTTTTGACACAAGAGCTTAGCTGATGTTCGTGTTCAGAGCTTCGTTTGTGCCAGGGGCTACTACCGGCACTCCTTTACGAAATTAGGTTTCCTGGACACCACCTCCGACACGAAGAGGCCGGCACACCCAGTCACACAAAACCTCCCACTATAGCCTACAGTGAGTGTCACTATAGCCTACAGTGAGTGTCACTTGAACCACCGAGCCCCTCGTCCCCTTCGTGACAGTGACACATTATTTGCAGTTATTTAGGAACTGCATTTTGCCCATAGCTTTATTATACTATTGCTTTTAATTGATCTTTTTTTGTTATTCATGTCCTCACTGTATTGCATTACTGCTCTTGTTTTTTAATGTTTATGCCTTGCTTTTCTTTTCTTTTTCTTTCTCCATTGCTCTGTAAACTAAAGCACTTTGAGCTGCATTTTATGTCATGAAAGCTACACAAATAAAGTTTTATTATTATTATTATTATGAATAGTCAATGTGTTTTAATGTAGCTGTGTACGGAAGTGGAATATAAATGAGCAGATGGTTGCAGTGGCGTGCACAGATAGACACTTGGCAATGTGCCCTTTCTTATTTTGTACCGTGTACACTGTACACGTATGTGGACCATGGTGACATTGATCAATTCTTGATTAAAAAAAAAGCTTCTAATATATTTCTTAGGCCCCACAAGCTATAAATCTCACACTATTAAGGCAACCGGCCGGTTCCACGCGCTGCACAAGGTGCCCTTTTTTTTCACTTGAGCACCAGCTGCCCCTCTAAATGTCTGTGCACGCCACTGTGGAGTGTAGTAGGACCTTCATTGAGGTCATCGGGTGGGCACCCTGCTTCATCGACGTTTCATTGATGTTAGCCCACTACGTCTCCAGAGGGCTCAACGGTGTGCCTGGCAGTCCCAGGTACACCCCCCCCCCCCTCCGTTTCATATCCTCCATATTCACCACTGGACTCTGCATGGCAGGGGCGTCCTTCTCCCTGAGTCAGGCCAAATTTAAGGCACTATTCATACTCCTATTTTAGAGCCGAATGAAAGTCGGTGCGGCGCTGTAGAGCCTACAATGTGACGTCATTTGAGGTTCGGGGGGGGGGGGGGGGGGGGCGGGTACCGTCCTAAAGTCGTCTCTTCGGTGCTACTGTACATTTCTACAGCAGTAAAATAGGAGTATGAATCGGCCCTATAAGCCTGACTGTATACCACTGGTCTTCATCTGGCTGCCCAGTTGTTGTCTTTCCTTTTTATCCACAGCCAGTTGCTGCTTTTTATCCACAGCCAGTTGCTGCTTTTTATCCACAGCCAGTTGCTGCTTTTTTCTGCAGCATTTGACACAGACGTGATTGCCTTGGTGGAGGAATGGAATGGAATTGTTCTAGAATTTCCAAAGAACTGATCTCTAAAAGCGAATTATGCTCACAATTAACTAAGCAAAGTGATTAATATCACTTTGCTTTAATTGGTAGAACAATGATGAAACATTCGGAGGCTGAAAATGTCTTAGGCCAGCTATAGGACAAAGACCCGTTGGAACATCATTCAATTAGTTTGTTGTTTTTTAGATCAGATCAGATGGCCTTTATACTGTGTTCACTCTGAAGTAAATGCATTTTGTTTTCCTACCTCAGCTTTGGACTTATTGATAAAAAAGCAATTGGGTTTTTAAATGTCCTTGTCTATAGGACCAACTGTACAGCACTGTTTCCCAAACAGTGGGTCGGGACCCGTTTGTGTTTAGTTTCTATACATTTTTTAATTATTACAACATTCAGAGAAAGGTTTTCTGATTTAGTACCACTTTATATTTTTTTATTAAAGGGAATTCCCTGTGACTCGGGGGAGATGTTGGACTCTCAGGTCATCAGGATGAGTTTGGGAGGCACTCTGCTACACTCACCCACCATTTGACCTCACACGGGGATCGGCCGGAGGAATTTAAGTATGTAACCCATGGGACTTGAACCCGGGTCTCCCGTGTGGAGAGACAACATCTTAACCACTAAGCCACAGGGAACTCCCGAATTAATACCACATTTAATGACTTTTCTAAGTCATGTCTTGAATAAATACAATTATTGTTTAAGAAATTCCATAAATTAGAAAACAGATGTTTAAGAAGTAGTGAAAACAGCCAATCTACATCAAGGTCACAACGTCTCTAGTTTGGGTTTGGGGCAAACATCTAATCTCTATTTTGGGAACCACTGCTGTAGAGTAGGGTGTGGCTGGCCTGGACACTGTCTATTAATTTCAGTGAGCCTAAAAGCACAAAGGCATTTTTTGACACCTGATTCATTCTAAAGCATTGGTGCAACCTTTGGGAAGCATAACGTCACCACAGTAGAATTGCACTCTGTGGCACATTTACATTTTGCATTTACAACTTAGTTCCTGAAGAATTTATGGAAAGGTACGAATTCAGTATATTTGAACAGTTATCCATTGTCTTTCAACAAGTGTTCATATAATAAAACATCTACACCAAACACCTTTCTGCCACACTAAACCACATTATGGTTCACAGGTGATGTATTGGTTGGTTGATTGATTGATTGATACATTTCAAACAAAAGCACAAGTCAATACAAAATGACTTGTTTACAACAGGGTCCACCATTTTCAATTCACCAGAACATTTAGAGATGTACAGATATACACAAAAAACACACTAACTGACTAATAGCTAAGCATCAACCAACACCCTACTCTACAGCAGTGGTTCCAAAAAGAGAGATTAGATGTTTGCCCGAAACCCAAACTAGAGACGTTGTGACCTTAATGTAGATTGGCTGTTTTCACTACTTCTTAAACATTTGTTTTCTAATTTATGGAATTTCTTAAACAATAATTTTATTTATTCAAGACATGACTTAGAAAAGTCATTAAATGTGGTACTAATTCGGGAGTTCCCTGTG
This sequence comes from Protomyctophum bolini, assembly GCF_963924005.1. Lineage (NCBI taxonomy): Eukaryota > Metazoa > Chordata > Actinopteri > Myctophiformes > Myctophidae > Protomyctophum > Protomyctophum bolini. Next base: position 2,439,435 of record NC_137862.1, on the reverse strand, counting down.
GCTTAGTGGTTAAGATGTTGGCTCTCCACACGGGAGACCCGGGTTCAAGTCCCATGGGTTGTGCAGGATCCCCGTGTGAGGTCAAATGGTGGGTGAGTGTAGCAGAGTGCCTCCCAAACTCATCCTGATGACCTGAGAGTCCAACATCTCCCCCGAGTCACAGGGAATTCCCTTTAAAAAAAATAAAGTGGTACTAATTCATGAAAACTTTTCTCTGAATGTTGTAATAATTAAAAAATGTAGGAAACTAAACACAAACGGGTCCCGACCCACTGTTTGGGAAACAGTGCTGTACAGTTGGTCCTATAGACAAGGACATTTAATAACCCAATTGCTTTTTTATTATATATTCTGTACATACTGTACATTCTGTACATTCAACAACAAGTATATTTATTCCCATTATTGCATTACTGTATTGCACTCTGGTTGGACATGTCATATGCCATGCCATGCCATCCCACGCTGGGCAAGACCGGGGGGGGCGGAAGTTTTGCGGGATTTTGGCGCAATACCACTCAAGGAAATGACGTTGATGCTTTACAAATCCGTTTACATTCTCCATGAATGAAACAACAAAAATATCGTTTCCGACACTTCCGCCGATAACGTCTCTGCATTAGGTTGTGTGTGACCAGGCTTTTCTCTTTCGCAGATGTCTGTGTAAGGCACTATGAGGCTGGGACCGAGGCTATATGCCTGCCATGCCATAATATACCAACCATGGGGACAATCATTTCAATAATGGTAAAGATTGGGCGGAGGGTGGGAGACAAAGACAAGCTATTTACTGCTTTTGTTTATATTCTAAGAGCACAAAGGTAATTCTATACAAACTCACATCAAAGCTGCTCCCCCCACCCTTTCAGACTGACCTAATCCCCTCTTTTTACCTTTATTTCTATAGGCTGGTTTTTAACCTTTTAATGTAGGTTTTTTTGAGTGGTGGCACATCGTCTCGTTTACGTGTCTGCCATATCATTATGTCCTACTGTTTGCATTGTATGAGCATGACCCAGTCAACCCAGAAGCTGATTGGGGTCATTGACCGGACCCTGCTGTCGGCCGGCCGTAGAGACACACACACACACACGCACCACTGTGCAACTGTGGCTCAGGAGGTAGAGCAGCCAGGTCGTCCAATGATCCATGGGTCGGCGGTTCGAATCCCGGCTCCACCATGTCTACATGTCGAAGTGTCCTTGGGCAAGACACTGAACCCCAAATTGCTCCCGGTGTGCTGGTTGGTACCTTGCATGGCTTCTGCCACAATCGGTGTATGAATGTGTGTGTGTATGAATGGGTGAATGTAATGCACAATCTATGTAAAGCGCCTTGGATAAAGGCGCTATATAAATGCACCATTTACCACTGTAATCATCATAATTACAGTGGCCTAGATTAGAATCTCATGCCATGTCTGCTGGATATTGTAACATCCCTGTGGCAGTGGAGCAGGGTATAGGCGCGGCCTGTCTGTGGGTGAGATGGCGAAGGCAACGATGGCTATCATACCATCTCACAAGCACACCTACAGCAGGTCAGGTTTAATTAGGTCAAGTGTGTATTTTGGAGATCTAATCCTCCTGCTCTTTCTGTTACAGATGAGGTGATCGAGGTTCCCCAAAAAAACAAAAGCCATGGGTTCCATTTGAGCTGCCCTCGATCAGCTCATGAAACATTTTGCCTAGATACAAAAGGGTCTAAAAGAATACCCTGCATTGTGATCTTTGCAGAATGATAAAAGCACCCCCAAGGAGGAGTACAGCAAGAATAGACACACGGCTAAAATGAAACTTACCCAGAAGTACAGTGCAATGTGTTATTACAATACACACTAGACTATAGTCTCAACAAGCTCAAGGACCGCCTAGAGCTGCAGATATTTGTTGCACTGTGCTGTACAAAAAGAAACAAACACCCATAGAATGCATATGCAATGCACTTTAAAGTGGCCATTGGTGGAGGATAGACTTCATATATTTCCCTGCTGTCTTTTGTCAGAGGCATTATTTCATCTAGAGTCCCGGCCGGCCGGCTGTCCTGTAATTCTTTTTTTATCAACAATGTTATACACTGGGGATTTTTTAACGCTGGCGGCATTTAGGATCTCTCCAGCTGCTGCAGTAGAGATATACGCTGACATTTGAGACATGTATAGGCCTAGTATCTATGCCATTACAAATAAATCTGTTCAATTGTGCATCAGCTATTGGGCTAATCGTGAAGTTTATTCAGATGCTCATCCATCTAAAAAACTAAAAGACAGACAACCACCATGTTGGAAAGTAGGTTCAAGCTGAGACTGCTATAGGACATGAACCCTCAACAGGAATGTTCCTGGACAACCGTCTGTATTACAAAGTTACAATACAAGTAAAGGTTAATACAAAAATATATACAATAGAGACCTACACGCAGTTTCAGGTGACAAAAAAAACCAACCCCGACAACTCCAGCAGCCCTGAAAAGCCTCTGAATAAAAAGATGCACAATAAATAATACATTGTGATCAGAAATATGCAAGCTGAGGGCCTATATAGTCACATTTTAATCATTTTCAACTGGTATTCTATTCTGGGCATAGGAGGGGCTATATAGGACCCCTCAAAAATAGACCAAGGACTCCACACTCAGCCCCTCAACACAGGAGCCCCCCATGGCTGTGCCACCCATCATGCATATATATAGCGCCAACTTGGTGAGCATGCCTGCCAACGTCATAACAGTGATATCATCACCGACATTGACGAGATGGCCTAAAACTCTCTCTCTCTCAACATTGACCTGACCAAGTAGCTGGTTGTGGACTACAGAGGGAGGCTGTGTGTAACCTATCTGCATCAAAGCCTTTGCTGTGTGGACACAGTCATTGACTCAATTAAGTTCCTTGTTCACACATTACCAAGTCAATTGGACATCTCCCCCGTCCTGGGATCATGAGCACACACTGGCAATGTGGTTAGAAAAGCATAGGAATGTCGGAAAAAGTTCTGCATGTGCCCAAGATCCTATGGTCCTTCTACAGAGGCATCATTGTGAGAGCACTGCCTCACTGCCTGCCTAGTGGCAGTGTCAAGATGCTATGGTCCTTCTACAGAGGCATCACTGCAGAACACTGCCTCACTGCCTGCCTAGTGGAGTGTCAAGGGAACTGCACTGTCTACTCTGCACGGTGCACCTAACAACTAACAGCATCGTTGCAGAGTTCCAAACATTGGAACTATACCATTGAGATTGAATGAGCACTTCCGCATTCCATTGTTACAATGGGAGTCAACGCTAGTGTCGCCACTCTCATACTATATCACTCCCCCGGTGCGTGTTGCAGCTGCGCAGTGCAGACAGACACAACAAGCTACTGAGACATTAGACTGGTCTGTTGCCAAATCAGCAAAACAACTGCGACAAAAACAACATTTGCGATATTGCGGTGCAAAAAGGTGATGCTGGGCGTCGCTGGAATGACGGGCAAGTAAGTTGAGTTTTAAAATATATACAGGCCTAATTATTACTAAACCTAGTTTTAGTATACTTGTGGCGTTAGCTGCTAGAGTAGCTAACTTTACATTACCGGTAGTTGTCCCTACGCTCATTCCGTAGGGACTGAGGGAACGTATTGATTGATTGATTGAAGTATTAACAGTTTGCAGAATTACAGTACATTTAAAGTACGGCTACAAAAACCTGTTAGCTGTGGACGACACACTGATAAAGCATTACACTTGTTTACAACAGTGTCCACCCTTTCCAATTTATCAGAACATTAGAGACGTTCGTAGGCCTACAAATAAACACTTATAATAAAAAAAAAACAGGAAATCATGTAAGGAGGTAAAAAAAGGGGGTTCAGATTTGTGCTAGTCTCAAATAACGTTTTAGTCTGCCTGTGCTAGCGAAAGTAGGGAGGTGTGTGTGTGCATGTGGTATTGTGGGCGATGGAATCAGTCCACTCATCTGTTCTGTTGCAGTCGAGTCTCGTGTTCTCAGTGTGAGTTATTGTGGCACCATGATGAGACTGTAGAAATCTTATGAAAATCGTGCTTGTATAACAAATATTATGAAAAAGTATTCAACAATGACCCAGTGATTGTTGATACTATAGAATAATTATTCATCAAGACAGTTATAACTTTAACTATTATTTTCATATTCTGTTTAGTTGTCTTATAGTGTGTGTGTGTGTGTGTGTGTGTGTGTGTGTGTGTGTGTTTGTCTGTCTGTCTGTCTGTACACACACATAAAATGTACTGTGTAAATTAACCCTGTGCTCCAGATGTTTTGACTCATTAGACTCTGAAACCTCCTGAAATTTCTAGCGGCTAATGTATTGACAAATATACACCTGTAGATTGTTTCCAAAAATGTTCGTCGACTACCGATTTTCACTGAGGAAAACTAAATGAAAACTAAGCTATGATGACTAAAACTATGACTAATTATACTGACATTTTCGTCCACAAATAAAAGGGAGGGGACTAGTGGACAAGAGATCCAGTATAAATCATTTTACAATGAGTTGCATGCTGAAAATAGCCGATCTACAAGCCCACAATGCGTCGCGTTGTGGGCTTGTAGATCAGCTATTTTCAGCATGTGTAAAATCAGCCATTACGGCGGCATCAAGGCCCGCCAAAATGCATTTTGTTCGACTAAATCACCTGTAGATTTAGTCGACTAAAACCTTATGATATTTAGTCGACTGAAACTAGAACACTAAAACATTCCGGGTGACTAAAATGTGACTAAAACTAAATAAACTATTCAAGAGTATGAGAGTAGGACTAAAACTAAAATCAAAATGTCCTGCCAAAAACAACACTTCTGGGTTCCAGCCTGATTCACTACGTTCCGGTTCCACGGATCAGTAAATGTCACTTCGCACTAGTTCGCAACTTCATCTTCTAACCTCATAATTATGAATTAATTATAAAATAAGTTAGTACCACTTTTGGTGAACGTCTGCTCACAAGCGTCTTGTTTTCTTGTCACTTCCAGCACCATGGCGAACGCCCTGGCCCACGCAGCCTGCGAGCGATGTAAGAGTGGCTTTGGAGCAGCTGAGAAGATTGTCAACAGTAACGGGGAGCTGTACCACGAGCACTGCTTTGTGTGTGCCCAGTGCTTCCAGCAGTTCCCTGAAGGACTATTCTATGAGGTACAGTAGATCCTTGGGCAGAAAATGGCTAAAAATGCATTTTCGGCCTATTCGGTTTTGGCCCGAATAGACAGAAAATATATCACCGAATAGTGTATGCAATTAATGCATTCAAAAGATCTGAATAAATGTTTTATGGACCCATAACAGTGATTATTATTTAAGTTAAGTTTTGCCATAACCATTTATTTTGCCATAAATCAGGTAGCTTTAAGGTAGGAATGACAGCAATGGTAGGAGAAAAAAAAGATATAAAATATAATATTAATCGTATTCAGTTTTCGGCCAACTGTTTCCTATATTTGGTTTCGGGCCAAGAATTTCCCTTTCGTTGCATCCCTAATTAAAATTAGGTAGCCTGTCTTTGGCGGGCTATTTTTTATTAAATAGTGGATATATTTTGTTTCTTTGCAGTTCGAAGGCAGGAAGTACTGTGAGCATGATTTCCAAATGCTCTTTGCTCCTTGCTGTCACCAGTGTGGTGAGTATTACACGACTGCATGCGCACACACTGAACAAGTACCGTACTCGGTCAGAACACTTGCAGTATGACATCATTTACACGTAGGAGGACACTAGGCAGGAGGCAGACCATAGTCCTAGAGACCTCTCAGTGCCGGCTGTCCCCCAAGAATACACAAGGCAGAGAGAGCTTCCTGTTCGTTCTGGCAGTAGAGAAGACCTCGAGAGACCCGGAAAATAAATCCCTGTTCATTTTCCTCATAGACTTTTCAGAAAGTATTTATTTAAAGACGTTTATACGCTGCGGACAAAGCCAACTCTTGTCGTGACAAATCATGACAACAAACACAATTTTTCGGGCCAAACAAAGAATTACAAAATAGCTGGAAGTCTGCTTAATGTAAATCGCTCTGGATTAAGAGCGTCTGCTAAATGCCTAAATTGTAAATTGTAAATTGAAGTCTGGAGGAGAGGGGCAGTGACTTGGCCAATCACTGGAGGAGAGGGGCAGTGACTTGGCCAATCACTGGAGGAGAGGGGCAGTGACTTGGCCAATCACTGGAGGAGAGGGGCAGTGACTTGGCCAATCACTGGAGGAGAGGGGCAGTGACTTGGCCAATCACTGGAGGAGAGGGGCAGTGACTGCTGACCCGCCAACTGGAGAGTGTAGTGGTTGAAACACTCTTAAGAAGGTTGGAGACCACCTGATGACCTCTCCTCCAGGCCAAGGCTTCGTCCATTAGGAAGGGATTATATTAGCATCTTGGATGTATTTACAAACTAAACAGAAACCAAGGCATAATGGTTCAGTGTAGTGGAGAAGTCTGACCCATACGTCTTTCTAAATCGACTTGCGGAAGGCGGACCAGGTTGTCCCACTAATGTCACCAGGATTCAGCCATAACCATGTAAGGAGTTTCAAATGCAGCGATGCCCAAATATTTGTCGTCACGGCAACGGGCACAAACAAATCGGTCGGCTCCATATATGGGCACAAAAGGGGGCATACGCATATGCTCAAATGTGAATCTCGATTTTCCTCCACAAGAATTGAGATCCCGATTCTCACACGAACATACATAAACTGTCTGGGGTGTTCACATAAGCCTGAGTAGATGATCAAATGAAGTGAAATATCCCTTTTAAACGTAGGTCTTTTTGTCATTGTTGTCCCAGGTGAGTTCATCATTGGTCGTGTGATTAAGGCCATGAACAACAGCTGGCACCCTGACTGCTTCTGCTGCGATATCTGCCAGGCTGTGCTCGCTGATGTGGGATTCGTTAAGAACGCTGGCAGGTTGGTGTTCTTTTGTGAAAAATAAAATGGGAGGAAAAAATAAAATAAATCCTATAATGATGTATCCAAAATTGGGGCGCCAGGGGGGGATGTGGTTAAATTATCAAGCTAAATGAGGATAAGACAGAAGTTCTCATAATAGGTTCTAGTGAGCAGAAAGAATCAATAATAAGCAGACTTGGCAACCTGACTGTAGAAATTAACAGTACAGTAAAGAACCTGGGGGTCATTATTGATTCTGAATTGAATTTTAATTCGCACATTAATCATGTTACCAAGATTGCCTCTTTTCACCTTAGAAATATTGCACGAATCAGAGCCTATTTGTCTTTGGACGATGCAAAAACGCTAATCCACGCCTTTGTTTTTTCTCGGCTTGACTACGGCAATGCACTTTTTTCTGGACTGCCTAAGAAAACAACTGACAGATTACAACTTGTCCAAAATGCAGCAGGAGTAGTTCTATTTCGTCCCTGCTGACCGCCAGAGGCGGTGCTTTAAGCACTGAATACGTCCCTTCGCGCATGCGCAGTCGAGTATTTATACCAACAATGTCAATTTTGACCCCGTGATGACCCCCGGAGTAGTCTATAACTTCCGGCAGTCACCTGGGGCTCAGTCCCTAATTTCTTCTCGCTGCGCAAGTTGTACACAGTACAGAGTTCTACAGCAGAATTGAACTGCATTGTTACAGAACTATTGAGTTGCTGGTAGTCCCGTGACCATTATTGGTCGGAGTAGCGACGCGCGTTCGCCCTCCAGGAACTGCGACTCTTATCATCTTATCATCTTATATCTTCTTTTCCCCGTGGGAACGAACTAAAGGTAAGCAAACAACCCCTGTGCGCATAGGCTGCGTGCGCGCTGCTTCCCTGCCACACACACGGTTGCGTGCTACGATCGGTGACCTGATAGCGTCCCGTTCAGCACTGGTTAAAGCTGAACGGATAAGTTCGGGTCTCTTTGCCAGCTTACACTGTTTGATTCCCATGCATGCATTTAATTGAATTGTATGCTATGCGGTAGTGCTAGTGACGGCAAGCGTAGCGCTGCCCGCTCCCAGCACGTTAGCCGACATTGCTAATTTGCTATTGTTTATTGTTTAGTTTTCTGTTTAGCCCGTGTCTGCGACGCGGCACGCCGCAGCACGGTGCAACTCGAGTAACACTCATTCTGTGTACTGTAGTGTACTTATTTAATGATACTATTAAGCTTATAGTTTAAGTTTGGCGTTACTTCAGTAACCCCGGATATGTGAATTAGCTTGACTGATTTGGTCGTCACTGTTTTCAAGAGTGTACTTTAATTTCGGCATAGAGTCACTGCCTCTTTATAGGTTGTTGTTTGTCAAATTAGATATATGTAACTATACGTTGTATTGTTATTATTATTATACTAATTAATAATATAATATTAATAGTATATATTAATATAATAATAATTATATATTATATATATTATATTATTATTATATACTGTATGTAATTATATATTATATATATTGTATTATTATTATATACTATATATAATTATATATTATATATACTGTTCTATCGCTGTTAAAGCACCCCTTAGCCGGCATAGGTGGCGTGCGCGCCCCCTTCCTCCAGCTAAGCGGCCTTTAGCACAGCCAACAGTAGCCTCTGCTGGCACAGGCAGCGTCTGCGCTCCCTCCCTCCAGCATACGGCTCCACCTCTAGCAACCACTAGCGTCCGCGCTCTGGGCTACATCTGTGGGTTACCGATGGACGAACCCTGCCACCACCTGTGCACCTCCTGTCAGGCTCCTCTGCGGCCAGAGGATGGGCATGACCTCTGCCCTGGGTGTCTTGGCCCCCAACATCTGAGGGAGGCACTCGGCGACAACCCATGCATGAACTGCACCATCATGCCCCGGGAGGTGAGGATAGCCAGGTTGGCACAGGTGGAGAAGGTGGACGGTGAGCTTCCCCCATTGGGCATGCTAACCCAACGACAGACCAGGGCTTCCAAGCGTCGATCCACCACACCTGCTACCTCGACCCCTGCTTCCAAGAGAAGGGCGGGGCCTGACCATAGGCTATCATCTAAGGTCGACCAGATGTCTGCCGACCTGGCCCTAATGAGGGCCATGTTCATGGCCCGTCAGCCCGAGATCCAGCCGGAGGACGTAGAACCACCTACTCCGCCGATGCCGCACCTGATCCCTGAGGGTCAGGACCCGGACACACTGTCCCTGGCGGCCTCAGCCACCCACTTCCACGACTATGACGAAAGTGAGGCGGATGGGGCAGAGGCGGCTTCCGAGGCCTCTGAGCAGGGCTCGTACTCATCAGCCCAGACCGGTCTGACTGAGACGGCTGGCGGCTCCATGAGGGCCGCCCTGTACATGGCTCTTGATCATCAGGGCCTGGCTGGACCGCAGCAGGCGGAGTCAGCCCCGTCAAGCCGTTTCTTCAAGAACAAGCCAGCCCCCTCTAGCTTTACCGTTCCTCACTCAGAGGACTTCCTGAAGGAGCTACACACTTGCTGGAGAGACTCGAAGGCTTGCTCTCGTCTCTCTGCCGATGGGCGTATGCTCGCGGCCATGGACAACCCGGAAGGAGTCGGCCTGCAGCGCATGCCGGCTGTGGAGCCCTGCATCGCTTCCTTAGTTGTCGACCCCGACGAGGCGCTACGGCAGGACACCAGGTGCCCCCGACCCCAGTGCAGGACCACCGATGACCTCCTCATAAGGGCTTATGATGCAGGAGCCCGTGCCGGGAGGATCTCCAACTCCCTGTCACACCTCATGCTCGCCCTCTCTGCATCTCTGCAGGTGAACAACGCGAGCGCAGAGCCCGCAGACGCCAACACCCTCTGCGACGCATCACTGGAGGCATTCGGCCTCATGTCAAGAGAGCTGGGACGGATGATGTCCACTCTCGTTCAGGCGCGGCGCCAAGTCTGGCTCTCTCAGGCCAACCTGACTGAGAAGACCAGGGCAACCCTGCGCGGTCTTCCAGTGGTGCCGGGAGCGATATTCGGCCCAGCTGCGAGGGAAGCGCTGGACCGCACAATCCGGGCCAGGGCGGACAAGGAGCAGCTGTCAAGCCTGAGGCGACAGCGCATGCCTCCCCCAGAGGGACCTCCCAACAGGAGCAGAGGCCCCTCGGCCGCCACCCGAGCTCGCCTGCCACAGGCCCCCACTTGGGGCCAGCGCACTTCCCAGCGGACTGAACAGAGGCAGGGCCATAACCCTGGCCGGCCCTCTACTAGGCAGTTTCGTGCCCCGGGCCCTGGGGGACCCCCCCCCAGGGCCCCTAGGGGCCGGGGGGGCAGACGCTGAGACCACGCGGCCGGCCGTCGGATACTTTACACCTCAGCAGCTCAGGTACTGGGCTGCTCAAGCTTCGGACACGTGGGTGATTGCCACCTTAACCCACGGGTACAAGCTTCAGTTCCGACGCCGGCCCCCCACAGCCGGCCGGGTCAGAATGACCACTATAGCCGACCCGGCAAAGGCCCTTGCCCTAGACCAGGAGCTGTCCATCCTCCTGGCCAAGGGCGCCATCGAAGCAGTAGACCCCCGGGAGCACCCCAGGGGGTTCTACTCCACATACTTCCTAGTGCCAAAGAAGACAGGCGGTTTTCGCCCCGTCTTAGACCTGAGGGTGCTAAACAAATACATGAAGGTCATTCCGTTCCACATGTTGACCTCAAGGGACGTCCTGCAATCCATCGCCCACAGGGAATGGTTCACATCAGTGGACCTAAAGGACGCATATTTTCATGTCCCCATTGCTCGGCAACACCGCCAGTTCCTGCGGTTTGCCTATCGAGGCCGCCACTGGCAGTTCAGAGTTCTGCCGTTCGGACTCTCCCTCTCTCCGAGAGTATTCACGAGGTGTGTGGCAGCGGCGCTGGCGCCTCTCCAATCGCAGGGCGTCAAGATCCTGCCATACCTCGACGACTGGCTGATCTGTGCGCCATCCCAGGCGCTGGTAGCCGAGGACACAGCACGTCTCCTGTCCCATGCAGCCCGGCTGGGGTTAAAGGTAAATGTGGAAAAAAGTTGCCTGATCCCATCCCAAACCACAACATTTATTGGTCTGGCGTTACACACCAGAACGATGAAAGCCTGTCCGTCCTCACGCCGGGTGGACGACATTATGAAGTTTCTTCCCATGTTCCGGAGAGGCAGTCGGCTGTCGCTCATCACATTCCTCCGCCTCTTGGGCAAACTGACGTCCGTGGCGGCCGTTGTCCCCCTGGGTTTGCTGCGACTGCGCCCCATGCAGAGGTGGCTGAACAGTTTTCAGTTGGACGCCGAGCGACACAGACACAAAAAGATAACCGTGTCACAACAGTGTCTACTCGCCCTAGCCCCATGGAGAGACAGGGCTTACCTGTCGAGGGGGGTCCCTATGGGGTCCATTCCCTCTCGCAGGGAGATCGTCACCACCGACGCTTGCCCCCTGGGCTGGGGTGCGGTGTGGCAGAGCAGGACAGCTCGCAACCAGTGGTCGGCGGAAGATCGCCGAGACCACATAAACGTGCTGGAGCTACGTGCGGTGCACATGGCTCTACAACGCTTCCTGCCATACTTGAGAGGCAGGCACATACTCGTACGGTCAGACAACACCTCAACCGTATTCCACATCAACCACCAGGGCGGAACCAAGTCTGCACGACTACTAGAGGTGTCCACAGACCTGCTGACGTGGGCGGCCCCCCGTCTCACCAGCCTACGGGCGGTGCACATACCAGGGGAGCGGAACCACCTCGCAGACTTCCTCTCCCGCCAGAAGCCCCCGTCAGGGGAATGGCGCCTCCATCCAGAGGTGGTGCACACCATCTGGGCCCGCTTCGGGAGAGCACAGGTGGACCTATTCGCTTCAGGGGAGTCAACCCACTGCCCTCGCTGGTTTTCCCTAGCGGAAACCATCAGTCCTCTAGGCCTGGACGCACTGGCGCACCCCTGGCCACAGGAGCTGCTCTATGCATTTCCACCACTTCCTCTGGTACGTTCAGTTCTCCAGAGGGTCGTTCAGGAGGGTCACACCATCCTGCTGGTGGCCCCTTTCTGGCCAGGGAGGACATGGTTCCCCCTGCTCCACAGCCTCTGTCACGGAACGCCTTGGCGCCTCCCCGACAGGAGGGACCTACTGTCACAGCTGGGAGGCCGGATCTGGCACCCATGCCCACAACGCCTCCAGCTGTGCGTCTGGCCGCTCAGGGGCCGGAGCCACTGCTGAGCAGCCCGGTGAGATACACCATACTGAACGCCAGAGCGCCGTCCACCAGGCTACAGTATGACAACAGGTGGAAGCTGTTTTCCAGCTGGTGTAGGGATCTGGGCGAAGACCCAGTACACTGCCCTGTACCCAAAATCCTGGAGTTCCTACAATCTCTACTAGGTAAGGGCCGGTCCCCCTCTACCTTGAAGGTTTACGTGGCAGCAATTTCCTGCCGCCATGTGGCAATTAACGACCGCACAGTAGGGAGCCACAACCTGGTGTCCCTCTTCCTGAGAGGGGCTCGGAGGTTGCATCCCCCGAGAGCTCCGAGGGCTCCGTTATGGGACCTTAACCGGGTACTGGACGCCCTGTGCGGGCCTCCCTTCGAACCCTTGGCACAGGCCGAGCTGAAGTGGGCGTCATACAAGACATCCCTTCTCCTGGCCATTACATCGGCAAAGCGCGTCAGTGAACTGCACGCTCTGTCAGTCAGTGAAACATGTCTGAGGTGGAACGCAGACGGCTCGGGGGTCACGCTGTGGCCAAACATAGCATTCCTCCCGAAGGTGCTGTCGCAGGCTCACCTCAACCAGCCTATCAGGCTGGCTCGATTTAACCCCCCACCTGGAGAGGGGACAGACAAACTGGAGCTGTTGTGCCCAGTCCGGGCTCTGAGAGCCTACATTGAAGCTACTGCACGCATCAGGCGGGCAGAGCAGCTATTCCTTTGCCATAGTGGTGTGAACAAAGGCGGCGCTCTCTCCAAGCAGCGCCTGTCCCACTGGATTGTAGACACAATCAGCCACGCCTATGAGGTAAGTAACCTCCCCGTACCATCAGGTGTACGGTGCCACTCTACAAGGAGCATTTCCACATCGTGGGCTGCCATGAGAGGGGTGCCCTTGGAGGACATTTGTGCCGCCGCCTCATGGGCTTCGGCAGGCACTTTCTCAAGATTTTACAGGGTGAACGTGGCCACTCCCCACCCATTGGACGTGGTCCTCTTCCCCGAATCCTCCGGTTCTACCCTTTGAGGTTTGTAATCAGGATTCCTCGTGACTTGTCTGGTATAAGTCATTCAGTGCTTAAAGCACCGCCTCTGGCGGTCAGCAGGGACGAAATAGAACGATAGTTACGTATGTAACTACGGTTCTATGAGTCCTGAATGACCGCCAGAGGCACTCTTGTCACTCAGAATCCTCGTGTTCTCGCGAGAAGATTCTGTAGGGACTGAGCCCCAGGTGACTGCCGGAAGTTATAGACTACTCCGGGGGTCATCACGGGGTCAAAATTGACATTGTTGGTATAAATACTCGACTGCGCATGCGCGAAGGGACGTATTCAGTGCTTAAAGCACCGCCTCTGGCGGTCATTCAGGACTCATAGAACCGTAGTTACATACGTAACTATCGTTTTAACTAGAACTAAGATGAGGGAACATATTACTCTTCACTGCACTGGCTTCCAGTTGTTTTTAGGATTGATTTAAAAAATATTTTACTTGTGTATAAAGCTCTCAATGGTCTCGCACCTTCCTACCTACATGACTGCCTGCCTAAATATGTCCCAAACCGCCCCCTAAGGTCTTCCACTGCTGTCCTGCTCGCTTTTCCTAAAAAAATGGCAACTAAAAAATACGGGGAAGCAGCTTTTTGCTTCTACGGGCCGACGGCGTGGAACAAACTCCCACTGTACCTTCGTCGGGCAGCCTCTGTAGACATTTTTAAAGCTCAGCTCAAGATCCACTTCTACAACATTGCTTTAATTGATCTTTTATTTTTTGTTATTCATGTCCTCACTGTATTGCATTACTGCTTGTTTTTTTTAATGTCATTGCCTTGCTTTTTTTTTTTTCTCCATTGCTCTGTAAGGCACTTTGAGCTGCATTTCATGTCATGAAAGGTGCTATACAAATAAAGTTGTATTATTATTATTATTATTAAGTGCTGTAGTCGTTGTCTTGGCCCTGTCCCTTTAGACACCTCTGCCGTCCGTGCCATAACCGAGAGAAAGCTCGAGGTCTGGGGAAGTACATCTGTCAGAAGTGCCACGCCATCATCGAGGAGCAGCCGCTCATCTTCAAGAACGATCCCTACCACCCTGACCACTTCAACTGCAGCAACTGTAGGTGAGTCTTCTCCCAGGACACTTCTCCACACAGAACATTCCAGAACAACTGTAGGTGAGTCTTCTCCCAGGACACTCCTCCACACAGAACATGGTGAGTCTTCTCCCAGGACACTTCTCTCCACACAGAACATCCAGACCATTCGGTTTACTCGGGCTCTCCCAAACCTTTGTCAACTAAAGCCCAACACACACCGTCTGTGAACGCCGCGTGTCAAAACAGCCGCCTCCGTTATTTTCAATGAACCTATCCCACACCGGTGGCATCGGATGCGCACTGGCGCACGTTCACGCCTCGCCTCCCGACACTCCCAATGCGCCGCTGTTCTATTTTCCAGGCTTTGACGCACTGCCTCCGTCCATCCGGGGAATCCGTGTGGGCATGGCTGGCCAGCCGTGCGGTAGCGCACCGCGACCGCGTCCTGTGGGTGTTGCTGTGCGGCGGCTCTGACGCGTCGCTTCACAGACGGTGTGTGTTTGGCTTAAGACCGTCAAATACATTTTCCGATGTGGGTCCCAAATGACTCCGGGCCTCTGTCTGCGTCACGGTAGTGAAGAAGTGGTGGTGAAAATACCAACGACACAGTGAATCACGAGGACGGTAGTCCATATGATGCGGTGCACTAATAGCAGAGATTAAAATAGGGTGCATTTCATCATCACAAAACGCAGTTTATAGTTAAGGGACGCAACAAAACGACGACCTCTGCATCCACGGGATGCACTACTGTACTCTGCATGTACAGTAAAAACAATACACGTAAAAAATGATGCGATATTTTGCATTGAATATAACAACATTTAACCATATAAAATGAAATGGGAGTTAAATGCTGCAATTTGTAAAAAATGGCAAAATATGACTCCTAACGTTGTTGAAGTGGGACTCATAAAATCTCTCTGGGACTAATTTCTTTCTTTTCAAAATCTTTTTATTAAAGTTTTTGTGACAAACCCAGGGGCAAGTATTAAACAGAGTAGACATATCAAATATGAAAATTACAAAATAAAACTCAATCCCACCCACCCCCCACCCACAATCCCAAGGATAGTCGGAAAAACAGTCAAAATTAGATACATATATCTATATACACATATACACAAAATACATGCATACATGATTACAAAAAATTAAAAAAATAAAGCAGATTTTAATAGCAGAGCAGATTTTGTTTCTGTTGTGGTTTGGCGTTGGCCGAGGCATAGGCACGCCACACTATACAGTGTGTGTGTTGTGGTAGAATGTCATAAACGGACCCCAGGTCTTGTCAAACCTTTTTTTCCAGAGCCGGCAATTGAAAACCTTAACATCTCCAACTGGAGACAGGACATTATATCACGAAGCCACTGACGGAGCACGGGGGGGCGGGGCAGCATCCTTCCATTTGAGCAGAATGGCACGCCTAGCGAGCAACAAGGCAAAGTCGACCATGCGACACTCTATGCGTGTTAGAGGAAGGTCATCCCTTCCAGCAGTGCCAAGGAGAGCCACTAAGGGATCTGGGTCTAGATTTTGGTGTAGAATGTTGGACAGAGTATTGAACACATTACCCCAAAATGGTTGTAATTTTGGACACTTCCAATACTGATGGAACAAAGTTGCATCATCACCGCTCTTGCACTTGTCACAGGTAGGAGTTACGTCAGGATAAATACTAGCCAGTTTAGCCTTAGACATATGAGCTCTATGGACTATTTTAAACTGCACTAAAGCAATGTCGTGCACAAAGAGAGGACTTGTGTATAGAAGAAAAAATAGAATCCCATACTTCATCAGACAGTGTGAGCCCCAGATCATGTTCATCCCAGTCAGCCTTTATGGGACTCATTTCTAAAAGACCATCCCTGCATCCTGGGACTCATTACATTGAAAACCTATTTACATCACTGCTATAGATTTGCCATACTAGGCAGACCCGTAAAAATTCGCCGGCCAAATATTTCTCATTTTCTCGGTTGTTGATTCGCGTTGCTAATTCGCCGGTGTGTGTGTAAGGACCTTTTTAGCCATCTATAGCCCAACACACACCGGCTCCGTCCGACGCGGCGCCGCCTGGAAAATAGAACTGGTTCTATCGGCGCGTCAGGCGACGCGGCGGACGGAGCCGGTGTGTGTTGGGCTTAAGTCTGCTCTGGAAGAACATTGCTGTACAGAGAAGCCAACTTCTCTGCTGAAGAACGGGAGTCAGTTAATGGTTTGTCCTTCATCAGCAAGGAGCTGACCTCTGATGCCAGGGAACTGAAGGGAGAACTCTTCTGTTTGCCCTGCCATGACAAGATGGGCGTGCCGATCTGTGGCGCCTGCAGGAGACCCATCGAGGGACGTGTTGTCAACGCCATGGGCAAACAATGGCATGTGGAGGTTGGTGAGAGAATCATTCTACATCATTTTGTCTAATTACCATACCTTGATAAAAAAATAATTCATTATTTTTGACTATTTATTTCTCTCGCATGCAAGTCAGAATTACTACAGTTTGCATATCCGTAAGATTTCTTCAAAGCTTATATCATCAAAAATGTAGTAGTTCTCTGTCCTAAATGAAGGATAGAGTATCAGTGTCTACTGTATGTTGCATTTATATTTAGGTATCATTGTCTAACTAGGGCTATATTGTTTATAATAGAGTGTGAAATAATTGGCGATCTGTGTCTTGTGGCAATGTGACGTATGCATGAGAGGTTCTTAGTAGTAGTAGTAAGTACCTGAATGCTTACAATGAAAAGGAAGGGATGTCCGCACACTGTATCTCTGCTCCCAGGAAGATTATTTATTTAAACTGTTTCTCTGCTCCCAGGAAGATTATTTATTTAAACTGTTTCTCTGGTCCCAGGAAAATTATTTATTTATTTAAACAAAGTTTTTTAAAATTTAAATAATTTTCCTGGGAGCAGAGATACAGTGTGTGGACATCCCTTCCTTTTTATTATATGTACCGTATATTTTTGACCAGCACCTGTAGAATTTCTATCTCAAAGTACCGTGTGTGTGTGTGTGTTTTAACAGCATTTCGTGTGTGCCAAGTGTGAGAAGCCTTTCCTGGGACACCGCCATTATGAGAGGAAGGGCTTGGCTTACTGTGAGACTCACTATAACCAGGTACAGTATGTTACTGTATATGTTACAGTATGTTAGTAGTAAGCTTGTGTCATGTAATGTTTTTGAATGTCTAACCCATTTAGACATGAGGCCGATTAAAAATAAAAGGCTTCTAAATCCTAAAACAGTTTTCTGAAAAAGCTGTGTTTCTATGTCAGTCGTTCTTTGATTTTTCAAAAGTAGCAGACCTACAGACCTATTAGATCTGCTATTTTTCAATAGCTTAACCCATTCTGAACGGGAACCCATTTTGGTGTTATAGCATCATGTTATGCTTTAGCTATTGAAAAATAGCAGATCTACAAGCTCGTAGCGCGCCACCGAGTGGCGCGCTACGAGCTTGTAGGTCTGCTATTTTTGAAAAATCGAAAAGCGACTGACATTTTTAGAATCTGATCTCAGGTCAGAATGGGTTCATCAGACCAGTGTGTGTCCAGTGGAAACCTCGCATGAATCTGATCTCAGGTCAGAATGGGTTAAGTATAACATAACACCAAAAGGAGGTTCCCACCCAAAATGGGTTGTAAAAGTATAGCTTGTGTCGTGTAATAGAAGCATCTTGATAATTGACACTAAACTAACTGATCTGTGTGTACCTTGAAGTATCATGTATCATGTATGTATCATGTACCATACAGTATCATGTGTGATGTGTGCTTTTCTAAACTATTAATATCCGTGTTCAATTCTAACCTCTTGAAGCTCTTTGGCGACGTGTGCTATCACTGCAACCGTGTGATTGAAGGCGATGGTAAGGATCAACATGACGACAACTATGCTCTGGATATTATTTGTATGCTGTACTACAGTAGGGCTGAACGATTTAATTTTTTAATAATATTAGTTTTATTTTCACATTATGACACACGAGCAATTCCCAAGATTAATTTTTATTTATTTTTTCACCCCTCTTCCCTCCCTCATCCCCCCTCCATGTGGCTCCAACTCCAATGTCTCTGTATAGTCCTTTTTCATATGACATCAAGTCCACACTTAAACATGGACAAATACAGGGCAATATCACTTCGGATTGTACATTTCAGGAGGACAAAAAGAAAAGAGTGGGCAGAAAAAGACAGACAAAAAAAAAAACGAACGTTTATACATTATTGCTGAGGGGGACAAAAACAATACAGCTTTGGTCTTCGACCATGAGAGAAAGGTGTCTTAAACATTTTCTACAATCGTAAAGCAGGCAATGATTTCATATTTTTCGATACCGAAATCGTGGTTTGAAACCTGATCCCAGTGTTCATAAGACTGCAGCAAATCGCCAAAAATCAGGACTCATGAGTCCATTAAAAGTTATTTCCATCAGACTAGTTCCAACAAAGTGAGCAGAATAGTGAATCTTCTTGTAATCATTCTAAGCATTATGCAGAGATAAAAAAAAGCTGACGTTTATTTTGCCGTAAACTAAATGTTGAAGCGATGTTTTTTTTCACACGTGTGCAGTAAACCCGCACACGTGTGAAGCATGTTGGTAGTATGGTTACATAAGGTGCATTTTTCTGCCATGAGCATAATGAAAATAAGACGACGATATGAGGTCAAATATTTCTTGACAATTGTTCCTTGAAAATAATGAAAGGCGGACAATACAGAATGTGTCTGAATAGGAAAACCCTTTTATTGCTATTTTTTCTTCTTGACTGTACCAAAACCTTGACCCAAGCCATGAGCTAACTGGACCGTTGCCTAGTGCCTAGTTAGTAATGCTCCATTGCTTTTTAAATGTATTACAGAATGTGCAATGCCCTCCCCGACCACTTGAGGTCCCCACAGTCCACCTGCGTTTTTAAAAGTGGTATTCTTTTCTATGCCTTGCATACAGTTTTCTTTTTTGTCCAAGGAGGGTTTCATGACGATGTTGTGTTTTTAAACACTGTAGCACAGACATTTGTAATGTAAAGTGCATTACATTTTTTTAATTATTATTATTACAATAAATAATTAACTTAAGCTGGACTTGACTTTGACTTGATTTTTAATCGTGAATCAAATCCCAATCACAATATTCAGGTCAGTAACATCGCAAATTAGATACTTTTCACAAAATCGTTCAGCCCTATGTAGTACCTAGGCATTGCAATACAGTTGTATGAAACTAGATTATTATTATTCACGTGTAACTCATTCCACCACACCTCAACTGTTGTTGTTTCTCCTGTCCACCAGTGGTCTCGGCCCTGAACAAAGCCTGGTGTGTCAGTTGCTTCTCTTGCTCCACCTGCAACACAAAACTCACCCTCAAGTAAGTTAAAATGCTGCACATTCCATCTCTCTCTCTTTCTGACTGATCCTGACCTGTATTTGGATGTTAACCCATTTAGGCCTGACGTCGAATTAAAAAAAAAGGTGTCTTCTAAATCCTGAGAGTTTTCTAAAAAAAAACCCTATGTTTCTATATCAGTGGTGCTCAATATTTCATGTCAAGGACCCTAAAAAAATGTAATGTAATTGGCCGCCAACTCTGAAAGAATATATATTCAAAGATTTGAGCCACATTTTCACGCTCGAGCAGACCTACAAGCTCGTAGCGTGGCACTCGGTGGCGCGCTACGAGCTTGTAGATCTGCCATTTTTCAATAGCTAAAGTATAACATAACGTTTAAAACACCAAAAATGGGTTCCCGCCCAGAATGGGTTCAAATGCTACTCATTCCATCTCTCTCTCTGACTGATCCTGACCTGTATTTGGATGTTAGTCCAGAGTGTAATTTGGTCCTCTCTGTTTCTGTTAGACGTCTTGCTTTACTAGTCCTACTTTACTAGTCCTCCTAACTATCTTCCTCCTTCAATCTACTCTTCTCATTCCCTCTCCCTTGCTTTGACTTCCTTGTCTTTCTATTTTCCTTCCTTGTCTTTATTTCTCTTCCTCTGGTGCTCTTTCCTTACACCTCTCTACGCCTGGAAACCTCCCCCAGAGAAAAGTTTGTGGAAATTGACCTGAAGCCAGTGTGTAAGCAGTGCTATGAGCACATGCCTGAGGAGCTGAAGCGTCGCTTGGCCAGACGCGAGCGCGATGCCAAAGGCGGCATGAAGAGAAGGCCCACCATCTGTCTGTAGCTTCTCTTTATTCTTCTTTTCCTCTCAGCACTCTTTCATTCCCTTTCCATCTGTTGGTTAGTGTTCCATCTCCTCTACATCGCATTGTCATTTGTCATACTTTTGATTTTTACATACAGTAGGAGTCATTTTATTAGGAATGCATCGAAAGGGAAATTCTTGGCCGAAACCGAATATAGGAAACATTTGGCCGAAAACAGAATACCGAATATGATTAATCTTGTATATCTTTTTTCCTACCATTGCTGTCATGGCCGTACCTTAAAGCTACCTGATTTATGGCAAAATAAATGGTTATGGCAAAACTTAACTTAAATAATAATCACTATTATGGGTCCATAAAACATTTATTCAGCTCTTTTAATTGCATTAACTGCATACACTATTCGGTGATATATTTTCTGCCTATTCGGGCCGAAACCGAATAGGCTGAAAATGCATTTTTAGCCATATTTTCTGCGGCCGAATATTCGGTGCATCACTACATTTTATCATAGAATGCCACCAATGCATGCACTTTTGCATTGATTCTTTAAAGTTATAATTATTTTGTTAAAGTAAAAGTGTTAAATAGCTCGGTATGCATAGCCTTCATTGCTATAGAGTGTTTGTTCAATAACAGGGATTCCTGACGCCAGTTCTTTAGCTAACAGAAAATATATAAATATTTTCAGTTTCAGGTTTAGATACTGATTTTATCCAGAGAACACTTAGAGCATACCGAATTACCAATTTGCATTTGGACGTGATTAAACAAAATGCATGAGCAGACAAAATTGGAATTGGAACACACAAGCTGATAAATGATCTTTGTGGGTTTCTCTCTCCTGATAGGATTAAATTTGTATCCCATCAAAAATAAATATACTATAACGATTACAATTAGAATATAGAGCTTTTCCTTGACAAAAAAACAACAGTTAAATCATAGTTGTTCGGATCATGACTGTACAGTACTGTTTTTTTTTCCAACTTTATTAGCAGACTCTGGTCCATAGGGATACATACATGGGGTTAACATACAAGAGATACAACTAAACGGGCAATAAAAATCATAAAATAATGTAAAACAAATATATAACTTTCATAACTTAACCCACAGGCAGAACATACAGTACAGGCATTTTAGCCTGCAGTGTACCCTTAACCTAGATGTATAATAACGTTAAGCGCTACTACAGTGATACTGTTCGTTGACACATCCAGCCTTTTCATAAACTTAAACATTCGATTTCTTAGAAGTGCTTTAACCCATTCTGACCGGGCACCCATTTTGGTGTTGGCATCATGTTATGCTTTAGCTATTGAAAAATAGCAGATCTACAAGCTCATAGCGCGCCACCGAGTGGCGCGCTACGAGCTTGTAGGTCTGCTATTTTTGAAAAATCTAAGAACGACTGACATTTTTTCGAATCTGATCTCAGGTCAGAATGGGTTAAAAGTCCTCACTCCAGCAGTGACAAACATCTGGCTATAGCACTGCACTGCCCCCTCTGGGTTGTTTAAGGAGTAGCACTGCACTGCCCCCTCTGGGTTGTTTAAGGAGTAGCACTGCACTGCCCCCTCTGGGTTGTTTAAGGAGTAGCACTGCACTGCCCCCTCTGGGTTGTTTAAGGAGTAGCACTGCACTGCCCCCTCTGGGTTGTTTTAGGAGTAGCACTGCACTGCCCCCTCTGGGTTGTTTAAGGAGTAGCACTGCACTGCCCCCTCTGGGTTGTTTAAGGAGTAGCACTGCACTGCCCCCTCTGGGTTGTTTTAGGAGTAGCACTGCACTGCCCCCTCTGGGTTGTTTAAGGAGTAGCACTGCACTGCCCCCTCTGGGTTGTTTTAGGAGTAGCACTGCACTGCCCCCTCTGGGTTGTTTTAAGGAGTATTCTCTCATGGCATCATTATTATGCAACTTGCAACCTGTGCATGTTAGACTTTTTTATAACATGACCACAGGTGTGCAGTATAAAGCGGCGTGCAATATGCCTTGATGTGAAATGGGGTCTTATATAAACCCATGAGGGTTGTTTGGGCACAAGGTGTGCATGACACGAAAATACATAAACCATCTCAAATCTCTGTGCAATATGCCTTGAGAACAAGGACACTTTCACTTTAGTGGAGAACAATGACAGAACCTTCGGGCAATAGTGTTTGCTTGAGCGTACAGCTTCCGACATCGTCTGTATATATCATCATCATCATCATCAGTCATTTGATCCGTTGTTTTGATGTTAACTGGTCACTGAAAGGATTGGCTTTTTGCCTTGAATGTTGTTCAGACATAAAATGACAATCCCTATCATTTGTAGTCATTGTGTAGTCCAAACTACATCAGCAGTTAGATTTATTATTAAGCTGCTGCATCTTCTCGGTGGGCTTTGAGGACACGGAACAACAGGGAAACATATTGTTTAGGCCTTCAAAAACATGATAAAGCTCCATTTCGTTGTTTTGAATAATGGCAACGTCTTATTTTGATTTGAAACTACTTTTTTTTCCCAATTGCCAGAGTACATGGTACAACTGTTTGGAAGCGGGGAAACATTTCATTTCTAGCCCATTCTGACCTGAGATCAGATTCATACGAGGTTTCCACTGGACACACACTGGTCTGATTAACCCATTCTGACCTGAGATCAGATTCATACGAGGTTTCCACTGGACACACACTGGTCTGATTAACCCATTCTGACCTGAGATCAGATTCTAAAAATGTCAGTCGTTCTTCGATTCTTCAAAAATAGCAGACCTACAAGCTCGTAGCGCGCCACTCGGTGGCGCGCTATGAGCTTGTAGATCTGCTATTTTTCAATAGCTAAAGCATAACATGATGCTAACACCAAAATGGGTTCCCGGTCAGAATGGGCTAGAGAACGGTCGGGAGGCTCATAGTCGTATAGCCTGGATGATGCATTTCTTGGCAGGGAGACAAAACTCCACACAACAAACACTGCTGCAAAACTATAAAGTCCATAAAAAAAGCATGATTTGGGAACTTTTATGATGGAACATGCAGTATAAAGAAACACATAAAGACAACATGTCTGACTACTGTGAGTTTCCTGTTTTAGGATTTATCGTGGTTTTTGAAGTGCAGGTCAAGTTGTGTCTCTTCATGCTCATAAATGATGGGAATAAACCAGTGTTTTTTGGTCATGTTTAGTTTTAGTCATGGTCTCTTGAATGGTTTTCATTTAGTTATAGTCATATTTTAGTCCCCTGGGATGTCTTAGTGTTAGTCTAGTTATAGTCGACTAAATATCATATGATTTTAGTTGACTAAAATGTACAGTTGTTTTGTCGAACAAAATGTGTTTTGGCGGGCCTTGATGCCGTCGTAATGACTGTTTTTACACTTGCTGAAATTGGCCGATCTAAAAGAGCTTGTAGATCTGCTATTTTCAGCATGCAACTAATTGTAAAATGACTTATCCAATAGTCCCCTCCTAACATTTTAGTCTAGTTTTTAATTTGTTGATGAAATTGTCAATATATTTAGTCTTAGTTTTAGTCATCATAGCTTAGTCTTCATTTAGTTTCCGTTTAGTTTTCGTCAGTGGAAAAAGGTAGTCGACGGACATTCTTCGTCTTAAGTTTTAGTCGACGAAAACAACACTGGAATAAACATTTTAATAATGGTCTGGGACTCTGGGTTAAAAATGAGGAAACTATAAGAGTTTGACCATAGTTTAGTGTGAGGGAAATGTGATCCAAGTTCTGCTGACATTGCTGATTTATTACACAAGATTTACCACTAAGATTGGAGATCATGTATTGTCTTGTGTTTGTAAGGTGTTCTGTTCAAGGGTGAAGGGGTGGGCGCTGATATTGACTTTTCCTTCTCTTTGTGTTTGCAGGAACAAGTTTGTGGAATTTGACATGAAGCCTGTGTGTAAGAAATGCTATGAAAAGTTTCCTCTGGAGCTGAAGAAAAGGCTAAAGAAACTGTCTGAAGCTGTTGGACGCAAGTAGGCTAAAACCCTCCACTGTCTGTCTACCCAAATCGGGCGATTCGCTACACAGTAAATTCCAGAGTGTTCATTTTACTGATCCAAAGTTGAAGGCGCTTGTGTGGAAATGGCTTAGAAAGGCCCAATATTTACAATCAAACATGTCAAATTGTATCGTTACTAAAAATGTCTTAATTATGTCACCCTGTCAGGACTTATATATTTTCATGTTGGCAGATGATATGACAATGTCAAGTTCTTTAGGATAAAACTTAAAAGTAATGCCAAACAATTAGGTACTATATTATTCCTTCCACTGTAGCCTCATTGAAGATTGTTTGACATGCATGTGCCTCTTAATTCAGATTTAATGTATTCTTGTATGTTGTATATTTTCTTTTCTTTTTTTTTACAATTCAAATACTGATATATGATATGATATGATATGTTATGCATTCAGCAAACTTGTTGGTAACACTTCCCGTGAAGCCCATGTCCGTAACCATTCCAAACATCTAATGCATTACAATCTTAGACTTAACACATTTGAAATGTAGCGTAGTTATAAAAACAAACCCATTTAGGGTTTATTATATATATATATTGGTACCAATAACTACAACTATACAGAGTTATATACAGATTATAGTTAATTATAAGTAAGTTTAATGCACTGTAGGCATGGGCTTCATAGGAAGTGTGAACTTTTCTTTTTAAAGAGATTGTATTTTGCTTTAGAATATATTGAACGGCTTATGTCTTGTGCCTTGAGTATAGCCTATATGAAATATGTATTTAAGGGCAAGTTCAGCGTTTAACCTGAATCCTACTGTTCTATTCTGAGTACCTGGAAATCTGACTGTGTCAAGAGTTTGCTTGCAGTAGGTGCTGGGAAACGGCACACAGTGAGAGCATTGGGAAGGCCTTCACAACCAACTCAATAGAATACAGGAAAACAATCTGCAAAAAAAAAACCCTTGAATATCAATTTGTTTGATTAGATTTCTCTAGCATAGCCATATATTTCAGATATACACGTACCTGTTATGCTGTTTTATCTTAATCTTACATTTGCCTTAATCAATATGGGAAGAACATATACGAAAGCAGTATTTCACTTGACATTCATTATTAATAAACATAAACAATCACCTTACATGTATTGTCGTCTTGAGTGCTTCAAGTACATACAAATGTCTGAACAATGGCCTCGGAACCCTGCTTCTCTGTATTAAAAACATACAGGTTGGGGAAACTCATCTGAGTTGTGACTATTTGCTATCAGGTAGGACTTTGATTTGCAAACTCTGGCAATTTGTGGATGCAAGGGCAGTGTATTGCAAGCATCTGTGTGACATACTCGCTACTGTGAAAATGCACAGCTTAAACTTAAAGCATTGTTTTAAGGTCCTACAACATGGGCGCAGCGGACTGACCTCATGCTTCCTTCTATGCATGAGGAGTCCAAGCTGCTTCTTTTCACCTGACGGGAGAGTTTCCCCGGCCGGACGTATAGCGCGTGGAAGGAACACGTTATTCCAACCAGTTCCTTTCCCCTCCCATCAGGCGCCCCGGCTGGCCAAGGGGAGGTAGTTTAGAGACCAGGATTACGGCATGTTTTTGTGAGGGTACCTACCCTATAGGGGACACGGGGAGAACATGCAAACTCCACACAGAAAGGCCCTTTCGCCAAACCCAGCCTCGCGTATGGGCACTGATGACGCGGAGGAGGAAACACGCCCACAGCGTCCCCAGCGGGAATCAAACCCAGGATCTTCTAGCTGTGAGGCGACAGCACTGTATTGACGTTTTTAATTAAAACATCTAATTTAAGTTTAGAAATGAAATATTTTCGATCTTTTTACTTTAAATTAAATTCCCCTCACACACCCTAGTGACAGCTCAAGCACCCAAGGGGCACACACACACACACACACACCACTTTGCAAATCCCTTATGGAAAAGAAAATAGTCCATTACATTATGCCAGATCCATCCAGTGCAACACAGCCCGTTCGCGTCACTCCTCTATGGAGCGTTGATCAAATAAGAAACAAGACTATTATCATTATAGCTGTTTGGCAGATTCATATAAGACAGGCTGCTATCCTATGGGCATATATAACCCCATTAATTAAATTATTCCTGCATTGTCCCAGTCAAATCCTTTAAAAAGAAAAGTGATATTGCATAAAAATACCTGATTATCAAAAATGTACTTTCAATCAATAAACATGTAGATCTTCATTAAGCCGACATTTGAGCAACACTAGCATGCAGCTGCCTTTGTGTGGAAGATTTTAGGAATTCCGTATTACCGGTACTTCATGCAAATTACATGGACCATTCAGTTCAGTTCAGTTTTATTTTCGGAAGGAGGACGTACAGTTCATACATAGCACACATAGTTTACATCTTTTTGTTTTCTTTTGAGTGTCCGTAGCTCTTGTCCTGTCCGATCTGAAAAAGGTTTGGGGAGAAGCCATATAGGCTTGCCTGGCCGGGTGGCCCTACCCCTGGAGTCCATTTGTGCACGTGTAGCAGACCGATGGGACATCCATCTGCCTACACAGTGCATACATTCATGTTGTCCTTAGATATATATACATTAATCTACACATATTCATATATATATACGTTAATAATTGTAGTTAATAATAATAATAATGGTATTATATATATGATATGGTTTACTATACTTATATAGTATGACCATTAAGGACCAATGGACCCACATAGAAATATTTAGAGTAATAAAACTCAGTGCTTGAAATGGCAACATACTGTAAGTCAATGTCTTAGTGAAGGAATAAAAATGGCTGTGTTTTGAGTTCATACATTTGTAAGGTTTCCATGCATCACATTCAAAGTCTCGTTCAACTGGTGACCAGACTCTGAGTAGATAGATGATGAGTGGCTCTCAGCTGCTGTTTCCACTGATGATGACGGCTCACTTGTGCGTCCTTCCTTCGTGGCTGGAGGCGTGACGGAAAGCCCAGGAAGTGCATCCTGAAAGCGGTCCACTCGCCAAAGGTCATTTGAAGGAGCAATTTGAGATCATCTGCATCTCCGAACACCAACGCGAGGCCGTCGAGGTGATTGCTTTTCACGACGTCGGTGTATTTCTCTGGAAAATTGAGCTTCTTCAGCTAGATGGGGACAGAAATGATTATACTTTATTGCCAGATTGCTCTGAAATGTGTTGTGCATGATTCATGATCCGTCATCAGCACCATTTGCAACACCAAAGACAAAACATCCGTGAGAGAGAGAGAGAGAGAGAGAAAAGAGCCATCACATTTTGGAAACACCTAAAACTGAGTGACCCCAAATCCTATCATTATAAAGCCCTCAAAAGCCAAGAGATGAACATAGAGAAGAGTCCCCTCAGTCAGCTGGTCCTGACGCTTAACAAACCATCATGAACATAGAGAAGAGTCCCCTCAGTCAGCTGGTCCTGACGCTTAACAAACCATCAGCCAACAATAACCAGCCTCAGGACATCATTCCACAACAAATCGGACCCCTGTGTCCTCACTGCCCACAGAGGACAGACTGTGTTCTCACTGTAGTCAAGGAGTGGTGGAGACAGAGCTCCACTTCTTGACTGCATGTGAAAAATATTAACATATTAGAGAAGAATATACTACCCTAAATTCACAGAAATAACCAAAACAAGGATACAGTTTGACTCTATCCAGGCAATCCCCTATACTTATTAGGTGAAAAAGCTGAATGTTCTGCAGGTTGGCAGCAAAATATGTATCGGCCTGCCACAAAATGAGGGACAATGGGTGAACGCCATAAGTCTACTACAATTAATAGATCAATGTCATTTTGTTTACGCTTTTCCTTGTCTTGTTTATATTATTTGTTCTGATTATGATTATGTATAATGTATTGTTTTGTTTCATACACTGTATGTAATGCTTTGGCAATATAAGAATGCTTGTCATGCCAATAAAGTATATTTGAATTGAATTGAATTGAATTGAATTGAATTGAATTGAGAGAGAGAGAGAGAGAGAGAGAGATGACAACAGTGGTGATTTATAGTACGGCAGTATGACATACTTATTTTGTATCTAATTCAATCTAATCTAATCATTTTTGAGTGTTGCTAGCCACTCCTATAGACAGCAATGTGTGTCCGTATGTCTGTCCCTGTGTCTGAGTACCGTCTGTATGTATGTCTGAGTACGGAAATAGTGTTTGTTGTAGCCACACACACACACACACACACACACACACACACACACACACACACACACAGAGAGGCCAGGGAGGAGAGCTTGTACAGTACATCATGAGTACAGTACAGCTCAGTTCAACAAAGATGATGACATTGTGGTTGCAAACCATGTAGCCCATATGAATAGAGATAAAGTGCAGAAGCTTTCCTACCTCTTCACAGACATCCTCCACACTCATCTTGATCCTAGTGTTGATCGGCAGAGGGGCTACGGTCCTCATGAAGCCACAGTCCTTCAGCCGCGACGCCCCTCTGATCTGACTCAACTCCTTCCTTATGGAGTGGTCCAGGTTGACCGTTGACAGTTTAAACGTCTCCAGGTCGTTTACGGTGAACGGGAAGTCCACTCTGAGGAACATCTCAAACATCTCGGGATCTCCGTCCTGCTCCAGCAGGTCCTCGATCTGTTCCCTCATCAGATAGAGTTCGGCTCTGGACTCGCTGAAGACCTGCCACAGTGTCCGAGACGTGTCCGTGACTCGGGCCTGCAGGTTCACGGCGTCGATCTCGGCTCTTTGGACGTAATCCTCTGCACACTGTAATATCCAGCTGAGGCGGCAGGGCCAGTGGTTGGCCAGGACCACCCAGGCTGAGATGTGCTCCGGAGGAGGAAGCTCCGCCTTCATGGACTCCATGATGACCGCGGTCACTCGGATGGAGTTGATGACCCTCCTCATGGACATGGAGTCATCCGAGACGTAGTGGTTCAGTTTGTTGTTGCTGTGAGCGTCCAGGATGCTCTCCAAAGCAGAGCTGATCAACCTCTCCACCTCGTCCTCTCTCAGCTCCAAAGCAGCCGCGGTTTGTTTAATGTGTTTCTTATCTATCAACGGGATGTTGTTTGACTCCATCGATGCTTCCTCCATTGAATGTTCATTTATGGAGGGCTGTGTTGTTGTATCCCTAGTCGTCGGTCCGTTTCCCCTCCTCCTCCGGATGTCTCCGGTCATTTCGGAATGGCCTCGGGTGAGGTTGTAAAACACTTTGCGCCTCGAAACGTCACAGAGCGGCGGCACCGTGAAGGCCAGAGTGACGATGCGATTCAAGAACGCCGACGCTCGGTCCTCTTTACTGAAGCAGCCGTCCGCGAAGTTCACCTGCTGGACGAGCACCTCCGGGTTCAGCGCCAGCATGGAGACGAAGGGGCTGTCCTCGTCCGAGAGGAGGATGTTGACGGCGTCCAGGACGCCCACGATCTTCTTCGGGGAGCAGCGGTCCAGGTTGGTGATCTTCAGCACCACGCGGATCCTCCTCCGCTCGAACACCTCCATGAAGCGGACGAAGCAGCAGAGCAGCCACATCTCCTTCCTCACCTCGTTCATGAAGCCCAGCTGGTTGCTGATCCTCTCGTTGTCCATCCCTCTCGTGACCCGGTTGTTGTCCAGGATCAGGCTCTTGACCGTCAGGAAGGTGAACCTCAGAACGCCCGCGGCGGGGACTCCCAACGCGGCGATGGCCAGGCCTTCCACTACGTTAACCTGAGACTGCGGGGATGCTTCGTCATCAGACCCACCCGTCTCCCCGACCTCTGCTTTGGGGAAGCCGAGCATCCCGAGAAGCACGACCAGGACCACGGCGACCAGGAGGATGGTGAGGAACAGGAGCCACAGAGGGAGGCAGCAGAACTTCTTGGACCTCCATTCGTTCAGGCCGTCTTCCACGATCTGATAATAAACCAAACAAATGATAATGATAAAGAGAAGAGAAGAAAATTAAGTTATACGCTGAATATAAATTCCTAGAGAGTCACACAGTTGTAATCAACAGATTTAACCCATTTTTGGTGCGGGAACCCCTTTTGGTGTTTTAAGCATCATGTCGTGCTTTAGCTATTGAAAAATAGCAGATCTACAAGCTCGTAGCGCTGCACCGAGTGCCGCGCTACGAGCTTGTAGGTCTGCTATTTTTTTTTAATCGTGAAAATGTGCCTCAAATCATTGAAAATATGTACTTTTTAGAGCAAACGTTTTTAACTCAAATATTTGCTTCTGAACAACATATTTCCAGATGGAGGTCGGCGGCCAATTACATATCATTTTTGGGATCCTTGACATAGAAACATGTAGGACGGTATTTCAGAAAACTGTCATGCCTAAATGGAAATCGACGTCAGGCCTAAATGGGTTATAAGACAAAGACCTTTTCCTTGATCTCCTCCTCTTCGTCGTGCTGGCCCACCCGGTAGAGTAACAGAGGCAGTTTCCCGAAGCTCTCCTTCATGGCGTCGAACAGGCGTATCACCAGGCCGGCCCACAGCAGGTCGCTGCCCGCAAAGTGCCAGGCGCTGAAATGCACAAAGATGAACCGGACCTTCTGCTGCCCCTGGTTCTCCTCGGTCCAAACGGGCCTGTAGAAGAGCAGTCTGCCGATGAGAGCCAGGAGACCGCAGAGGGAGAGCTTGGCAGAGCGAGGTTTCGATCTGCCGTTATATTGCTCCTCTGTCCTTAAAGCTTCTTGCTCCATGTACACTAGAGAGAGAGTGATAATGTTTACATATACAGTATCGTTGTATACGTATAGGCCCACGCATGCACTCACACGCACGCACACACACACGCACGCATGCTCGCGCACACACACACACACACACACACACACACACATACACACACACACTAAGGCTGTCCCCGAACATTCGGGGTTCGAACCTTCGCTCGTTAGGGTTGGCACTCGAATCTTAATTAATGGGCTTGAACCATTCAGGTTTTTTTTCTTCCCTTTTTATCTGCGATATGCGATAACAAGAGTACTATGTTCATGTTGTGTTTACATGTTACATGTTTAGATACGTCGTCAAAATGTTTTCTGCACGTAGATCAAAGGCATGCAAGGCGCATTTGCGTAGAGAAATCTAACAGGCATTCAAAAGGAACTCAAATGTGATGTTAATGTCCTAGAAGTAGACTTAGAAATAAAACTAGTGTTGACTATAGTAATCATTACATGTGTCTCTTAATTTGAAGAGGAAGTTAGTGCACAGGAAGTCCGTATCAGTTGTAAACAAGCTACTATCACACTTTCCCAAAGTTATCTGCTCCCCCCCCCCCCCCCCCCCCCAGCAACCATAGTCTCTCATACCCTCGATATGTCTGAGGATCATGTTGAGCCGGCTTTGACATGTAGAGAAGAGTCCCACCGTTGCAGGCGAGGAGACCTTTGTGAGGGTCTTGGACAGAGCGTACGCATAGACGTCATCTACAGACAGAAGATAGGAATATTAATGTAAGGGTCTTGGACAGAGCGTACGCATAGACGTCATCTACAGGCACGTTGGCAAACAAAAAGGAAAGAAAGAGACAGGTTACTCATTGACACTCTGTCACTTATTCAGAGAACTTTTGCTTAAACATTTTGAACCACAGAGACAACACAAGGAGTTACACTGAGAAACTGCAAAGTAGAGCTATATACAGTATTCTCACTAAACATCTAAATGTTTTGTTAATTCTGCTGTACTGTATGATTATTGTAGCATTGTGCTTTATTATCAGTCATGGATAACACAAGCAGTTTTTGTTACAGTTAGTTACAGATACATGATGAAACTATAGCAGGACTATTGCAAAATTACACAGAAGAAAACCCCCCACAACAGCCATTAAAGAAGTGTGCACAGAATTGTACATTGTACTGTCTGTGTAGCCTCATTTTCAATTCCTCCTGTGACAAAAACATAATGTTCTGGATGTCTCTTACCTGTTGTAAGCATGGTGGTGACTGGGTCTGAGCTGTCACAGCAAATGGAACGGTGTAACCTGAGTGGAATAACAACGGTGGGAGTGTGAAAGAGAGAGAGAGGGGGAGGTGCTATCAGAATACATAACCATAAATATATACTGTTGGTATGTGTGCTCAATGTTATCCCCCAGGTATAGGCTATGCGTTGCCTCTATATCATACACAGGTTTACCTAGTGTTAGGGGTTTAAGTCTTGAGATTGATGTACGTGTCTTGTAAGTCCATGTTGTTGCTGAGATAAAAAAAGAAAAAAAGAAGAAGCCAGTTTTGTAGCATTAGCAGAGGCGGTGTGCACTTTATACCCTCAGGGCTTCAAATGCTGTAAAACTTTATGATACTGATAAGAGTCAAGCAAAGGCTATTGTTGGTCTCCATTGGTTACAGTTACAGTATAGCCAGGGTCTAGGCAAGGCGAGGCTCTTTTCAGGAAGTGAAACATCACATTTGCATCCCAGAAAGAAAGAACAAAGAAAAACAAAGAACTGTAGCACATGGCCTTGGCAAGAAAAGCACATAATCCTTATATGAACTGGAAAGTTATAAAAACCCCAATTTAGTTTTAACTGAATGGTTGTTTGGACTTTCTGAACAGAGTCAGATCCCTGAACGGGCCCTGTTGTAGCGCAGGCCCAGGCCTGGCCAGCAGGGGGCCAGGGGCCAGGGGAGCTGTTCCAGACCCTGAATGTCAGACGTTGAATTAAAAAAGATACATTTTATGGACACGTAAAGCTTTATTTAAGACTGGTGAAATCTACGTTCTCCAGACAGTAAAAATGCTTTTACATTTTAATGACATCAGAAACATGGACTCTTATCACCATATTTCAAACTCACCTCAAAACCCACCTGTTTAGGCAGGCCTATAATATGACTCTGTGTGACCTCTGTGTCTTTACTGCTGCAGGCTGTGCCCTAGTTCTGTTCTGCTTTTAAACTGTGTTCTTGTACTGTGTCATGTACGGCGACCTTGAGTGCCCTGAAAGGCGCCTTATAAATAAAATGTATTATTATTAATAAATACTGATGAAAGCACCAGTATTTCAACCAGTTCACCAGGTTGAAATACAGTTAAATACAGTTCCTAGTCAAATGATTCCCTGGAGGTGTAAAACACTGATCTTTGACAGACGTGTATGGACGTGTAAGGCAGTCGAGCTACCAAAGCAGAAGGTTCTATTCCAAGCATTATTTTTCTCCACACTGGCAGGACTGATGTTCTTAATTAAGATAGACACAATGCTGTGAACACATGTCTTTATATGCCATGTCTAA